>NC_068358.1:109092030-109450364 GCF_020536995.1 Dreissena polymorpha
TCGTCACATAGTTTCACAACATGGATATTACGCTGAATACTTAAATTACCTAAGTGTAACGAAAGGATTATACACTTAATACACAAATAACATACACATAGGTGCTTAATGGATAATGCAAGTTCAATTCGCGGATATTAACATCGAACTACTGAGTTATAACAAATGTAAACAGAAGGGAGACAACTCTCGCTTATGAAATAAATCGTTAAGAATGGAAACGGATTAAAGTGTTACAGTGCATATTTTAAGAGAAACTTGGACCAAGATGACAAGTAACAATGCCTTATGTGTGCTTGTAAGTTATTGTCTGTTAGTGTTCTTGGTCCAATACAACAATGGAAAAACATCACACCGTCACAGAGGTAGGGTACTTCATCACCCCCTCGACAATTAATGGCAACTCCGTTTGCCATACTTAATGTTACTCGCACAAATCTTAAGATTATAAGAAGAAACGAATTAAAGTTCATAACTGGAACAAAGGAACTCTGAAATGCTGTCCATAATCCATCCTTCGATGCCTATCCATTAGGTGCCCACTTTATGGCCGGACACCAAACGGACTCGTCACGTTATGATCCCCCACCGTGACGAGCGGTTTACCCGTACGGTGCTTTGTGGAACGCGAAGCCGCGTACGGGCCTACTCCTGTAGGCGAATTTCAGCGGTGTTTTCTACGAATATCTCGCGAACGCTCAAGGAATAACGATTATGAACAGTTACAATAAGCAAACGTTTGTCCACAAAGTAAGAAAAGGTACATGTCCAAAGCATCTGCGTAGCTGCGACGAGCAACTTCGGTAAAGCGCCCAATTAATAGTTATTGTTTAAACTTTCAACGGTATCTTAGTCGTTCAGGTCCGTCCCTACACATCCGCATCACGAAATTCATCGTAGACAATTCAGCTGTCGCAAGAAATGGGTAATTGATTGTTTTCATACGTTTGTCTCTTACAGAAATTCCACTAGATTCGTCGATCTTCCATGCGCCATAGCACGTTTCGTAATCGTGGTATGATGACGGTGGATCACGCAAATCAAAGCGTCGCCTCACACAAAATACCTGAGTGAGACCGAGATGTCTCCTAGCATTTCTATGCACTCTGTGCACGCAGCTTTCTACAATTTCCTCGGTATTTTTATCCGCCTTTGACTTGTTCTCTCGACGATCGAACTCCGCCTTCTTTTGAAACGTTTGCTCATAATTGACTCTGATCCGTTTAACATGCTCAGTGTCAGCACTGGAACTCTTCACCAATGGCGATGAAGTCGTTAACCTGGCCACGTATTGCTGGCTACTAGCATGAATGCCTTCGGAATAAGCTTCTTCATTAAACCTTATGCAAACAAGCCTGTTGTCGTCTTCAGGCACTTCCCTCTCTTACGCGTCATAGCGATGACGTAGACATATTCACAACAGTCACACTGTTCAATCTGCATCTTACAATATTCTGAGAGATCTAGCATTAAGTTTCGTTACAAAGTCGATAATAATAAAGATTCCGTGGAAAAAGTGTTATCTAATGGTTTAATGTTTATTCCTAAAGTGTTTTAAATACTTGTTTTTTTAAACTTGTTACGAAATGGATTAAAAATTTGCATTATCTAGGAGCATGCTGGCGTGATGTTGACTACCCAGTGAAAAAACCAAGAATGACTAGAAAATCCTCAATACGTTCGAAGTTTGGCCGAAATGTGGCCGAAGACTGGCCGAAAATTGGCCGCGGCCATAAATCGGCCACCGGCCAAGAAGCGGCCTCAGACCGGCCCTAAATCGGCCAAAAAACGGCCATAGATACAAAATGGCGGAGTCACATAGTTACAAAACATGGATTCCTTAGATAATTTACGTGATGAATAAATTTCTAACATTAAAACACGGAATGATGATAAAATATTATAAAGGTAATTATTACAAGTTACTTACTAGAGACATAACTGTATTCATTTCTACACAGCAAGGGATTCTGGTATAACAACAAATGCAAGTGCAATATGCGGGAATGGATAAAAAGTAAAGGGGTTATTGGGTGCATTTAGGACCGAGATTACCAGCTTCAATGCCTAGTTGCAAAGCTACAGTGCATTGTCTGCTAGTCATCACGGTTAACTTCAACAAAGGAAATATTAGAAGCAGATACAAGGTAAGATACACCCATTAATGTCACATTGACGATGCTTATTTAATAACAGATAAAATCAAGCCTGACACGGCAATAAAGTACTTCATTATCCCCTCGTCGATTGATGGCGACTCCGTTTGCCAGGTATTATGTCACACAATACTAGGATTGCCATATATTGAAATAAGGTATCTGATCTATTCTCTGATAGGTTGCTAGTAATAGACTTAGCGGCAGTCATGTTATAAACAAGGGGATTGTACACGGCATCGGTAGAATATACTTTTAATAGATACATCTTTTTTAAGTTGGATTCTCCTTACTTTTTTGCTACTGAATATTAAAATCACTTATTTCAATAGTGTTAAGTTTAGTTTGAACAAATAGTGTTTGCTGTCTGTTTATAAATCATAAAATGATGTCATTCAAAAAAACAAAAACATGTTTGAATTTTAACCGTTTTATCTATTCAAATCTTAAAAACCGCCTTCAGATATGTAGTGGGTGTGGTGGGGACACATTGCACACAAAGTACATTGATGAATTTAATCCTTTTATTATTATGCTCCCCCCCCCAATTTTTTTTTTTGGGGGGGGGGGAGAGCATATAGTCGCCGCTTCGTTTGTCCGTCCGTGTGTCCGTGTGTCTGTGTGTTCGTGTCTCCGTCCGTGCACAATTTTTGTCCGGGCTAATTCTCAGCAACTAATGACCGGAATTCAATGAAACTTTATGGAAAGATTCACTACCAAAAGGAGATGTGCATATTATCAGCGGGTTCTGGTCGGATGATTTTTCACAGAGTTAAGGCCCTTTGAAATTTTCCATTAACTGTTCATATAGTGCAATTCTTGTCCGGGCTATTTCTCAGCAACTGATGACCGGAATTCAATGAAACTTTATGGGAAGCTTCACTACCAACAGGAGATGTGCATATTATCAGCCGGTTATGGTCGAATGATTTTTCACAGAGTAATGGCCCTTTAAAATTTTCCACTGTACAAATAGTGCAATTCTTGTCCGAGCTATTTCTCAGCAAATTATCACGGGAATTCAATGAAACTGTATGGGAAGCTTCACTACCAACAGGAAATGTGCATATTATCAGCCGGTTATGGTCGGATGATTTTTCACAGAGTTATGACCCTTTGAAATTTTCTATAAACTGTACATATAGTGCAATTCTTGTCCGGGCTATTTCTCCCCAACTACTGATAGGACTTCAATGAAGCTTTATGGGAAGCTTAACTACCTTGAGGTGATGCGCATGTTATTAGTGGGTTCTGGTTAGATGATTTATTTAGAAAGTTATGGCCCTTTGAAATTTTTAAGTTGCTAAACCATCCATCGTGTTATTTTGTCCAAAGTTATGCCCCTTAAGACGTTTCCTTTTATCTGAGTATATAGTGCAATATTGTGACAAAAAAACAACCTTTGGGGAGCATCACCCGTCTCCGACGGTTTCTTGTTCATGACGTAGACCAATATAGTCAAATGACAGAAGGACCTGTACAAAGACAAGAACTATAATTTTACAAACAGAGCAGAACATGTAATATTATAAAATACGAAAGAAATTAATATCAAAGTTATTAACAAACATTTCATAACACAATACAATAAAACATTATATCAATATGAACACTATTTTAACTCACCAGGTTGGAATAAAAGTTGACCACAATTAATGGAGTTACGTCCACTAGACGGTCGTGGCAAATGCAAGCAGGGTCAGTAAATTCATATTGAAATAAAACAGTTCCATTGAATGACCAATGAGAATCTTGCATCGTAGAGATTTATGATTCTGATTGGACAACTATTGCATCAGACTGCATGGGTGAATGCACACTGGACAGAGGAATTCCCACGAAAAATGGTCAGAAATATATGGATCGTTGAGCAATTGACAATCATATCCACAATTCATGAGTCACGATTCACAAATGGAACAACCGAATCATTAGTAATTAAAAAGCAGCATATACGATAGTTTAAAACATTGCACTTCATTTATTCCAACACCTTCTCTTGGATACAAAGTTTGAGTTTACCATGCAGAATCATATATTGACTTTTCTTGAAATAATTATGTTCATGGAAGTTGTGTTTTTAAAATCAATAAGATATTATTAAACTGGTTTAAACATTACAAAAAAGCCATGAAACAAACATGTCGTCCGAAATATTTTTATCCGGATATATGGTCACGTTCGACATATTTAAATAAAACCCGACTTTTTTCAGTTTATGCATTACACATGTTCTTACTTCAATTCCTTTGTAAGCAGTCACCATCTGATCTAAAATGGCACTAAATGACAGGATTCTATCTCATGTTTACAAGAAAATCAGAAGAAAACAACAAAATCGACATTTTTTCCCACAGCTTCGTGACCCAATTTCCGATGGTCTGTATAAACATTGATTTCCAAAAAATAAAATTAATAGTTGTGCATCTGCTTACATGTATTGATAGATTTTTTTTATTGATAAACATCCCCCATGCTTAAAAAAGTAAAGATAATGTCTACAAACGGACGCAAAAAGACTTGATTCCCATGCATGCATGTAGGTTTGTTGTTGTTGTTGTGACCTTGGAACTAATTATGTAAACAACGTCTTAGACTGGTCCGCGCATATGCAGTAATGTTTTCGATCGTGCTTTTGAACTGATGGGTTATCATATTAACGGCAAAAAAGCTTATAAATTTTATTTCTTTGTAGATATGGGATGATTAAGTACCAAATGCCATTCTCGACCTTCCAATAGACAATAACTCCTTCTGGAGAGTTTGTTTTCGTTTTGAAAACAGGACTTCCGGTTTCAAAAAGGAGAAATTGCTTATGATAAGCAATTTCTCCTTTTATTACAATGATTTCTACCCCACCCAGCCAATTTATAAATAGTCCTTTACAATATTATTTCTCGTATGCAATCTCTTTCAATTTGGGGCAGTCCAAAATGTGTCGTTTAATAAAGGGTTAACATTTATGGATAGTTAACATGTTGGTCTACCTTTCACGCTCGACATGTATGCATTTATCTCTTATAATTAAAAAGTTATTCCAAGTGTATTTTGATAAACTTTTAGTTTGAGAAGAAAATTGTTTATTCATCCCATTATGAATAAATAGCAAAAACGCATTAACATGCAAAGTTCAACGACTTCCTGTGGCCATGTTTTTTGACGAATCAAATTTTCTTGAACAACTTTTTATTCGGAGCCTTCAAGGGGTAAATTTGGCCCCATGGGCATAATTTGAACAAACTTGGTAGAGAACTATAAGATGTAACTACATACCAAATTTGGTAGCCCTAGGCCCTACGGTTATGGACAAGTAGATCTTTAAATTTTGCACAAAATAGGCTTTAAATAAGCATATGTTCAGTTTTGTGACCCCCGGGGCAGGGTCAAATTTGACCCCAGTGGCATAATTTGAACGAACAAAGTAGAGAACTATTAAATGTTACTACATACCAAATGTGGTAACACAAGGCCCAATGGTTATGGACAAAAAGATCTTTAAAGTTTGCACAAAATAGGCTTTATATAAGCATATGTTCAATTTATTGACCCCCGGGCGGGGTCAAATTTGACCCCAGGGGCATTATTTGCACAAATGTGAAAGAGGTTCAACCCGGGAACATTTGTGAGAAGTTTTATCAGAATTAGACTTGTAGTTTAGGAGAAGAAGATGTTTAAATAAAAAGTTTACGCACGCACGGACGCACACACGACGGACACAGGACCATGAGAAAAGCCCCGCTGGCCTCTGGCCAGTGGAGCTAAAAAAATCACCGGGGTTACTAGTACAAAGAAGTTCTACCATAAAATTTTTAACAAAAGTGCAATTTTGGTCACCCATCTTTTATTCGCGCTCCTCGTTCTTGACACTTTTAGGAAAAAATCCGAAAATCGTTTTATTTAAAAAATACTGGCCTTATTCAATCCGAATAAGGAACTGGCATTTTATTACTTAAACGTCAATGAAACTGATCCAAAGTGTACCACATATAAATGTAGGTATCCAGAACCTCCCGCTTAAAAGGCGAGTGCTCGACCGAGTGAGCTAACCGGGTCTCTTACACATCTTATCACAAATCCCGCATAACTTCACCTCTGCCAATTTGGAATTCGTCCTCGAATTCGAGTCACAGAGAATTGCTGATCCCGAAGATCCCAGGGGCAAATTATATGGACAGCTGCAATCGCAAAAATTGGGCTCTTTTGTTTCTAGGTAGTGAAAAGTGTGCAGCCAGTCTGGGACTCGAAGCCAAGTCCTCCCGCTTACAAGGCGAGTGTTCTACCGAGCGAGCTAACCGGGCCGCTTACACATCTAATCATCAATCCCAAAGTTCGGTTCCGCGAAAAAACAACACTAGTATAGCTAGTATGCCCGCAGGTCTTTAAATTATTAAATGACAATAAAATATTGAGGCATCTCGATTAAACTTTAGAGACTACTTGAGGCACCTGCGCCGCTGCTTCCGGTGCAGTTTTGCTTAAATGATGACCCATTGAAATCGTTTTGCATCCTTAATGATGACTCATCGTAACTGTTTACGTATGAAACGGAATGGGATAGCTAAAACAAGTCTAGTATTAAGCTATCGGATAGTTTTCTCCAGAAGTTGGGGTAAGATAAAACTTCAAAAACTAAATCAGAGATATAAAAAAAAATCTTATATGAAAGAATGATCCGAATTTAAGCATCCAAATTTATGGACTCTCAGTAGGGAATTTGTTTTAAGGTAGTTCCTTATTCGGAAGCCTTTTTTCTAACAATTATTTTCGAACATTTAATTGTTTTAGTTGTTATGTGTATTTAAGCTTGACTATGTCTATAAGACAATCCCAGAATCGATAAATAGACTGCCGCCATATTGGATATCACGTGACCCGCTTCCATTACGGTTCTGAAGAATCTGGTAGTCTACAGCGTTCAAATATCTCACAATAAACAAAGATTGGAAACATTATTGAAGTAAATATCATAAGAAGTAAACGTTAATTTAAAATGACACAAGCTAGATTTCTAACATATGTGTCTCTGCAACAATATTCAGTGACAACACGTAATGTTTACGGCCGAAATAGCTTTTTTTTTAAAGACTCCTTTCAGTAATGCCTTTGCTTAAAACACAATTATATCTTTATTGAATGTAATTATTCGAATATAATTTTAAAGTTTATATCAGCATCTGAGGTAAACTTTAGCGAAACGTTAAATTTAGATGTATGGCCACGGTACACGATTTTATTGAAAATCAGATATCTGCCTTTGTTTAAAACGTCATTGTTTCTTTATAAAAATATTTAGTTCCGGAGATACTCATGAAGAAAAAGATTCAAGAACTAAATTATTGTCAAAAATAACGCCAAGAAAAAAAAACAGCTAGAATTATTACAAATAGCAAACAAGGTATTACATTATATAAAGAAAACATTACATACCTGGTCGCTTTTTTGTTTAATGTACAAATATGTTGGGATAACTGATAGCATCATTCATGTTGTTAATAGTGATTCTTTAAATTTACAATTATAATAAAACATGTTTATTTATATATACTTGCGTTACCGAAGAGTGAACTATAAAGGTAACTTTTAGAGTGTTAGCAAGGTTTTACTATACGCGGGATGGAATCATTGCCACCTTAACGCTCGTGATATGTGCGTAAAATGTCGCAATGCAGCTTTTGTTGCCGTGGCAACTTCAAAAAATGGATGCAAACGGTGAGTACGACTTTTTTTTAACGTTTCCCGATGACATAGAGGCCTTAATTTAAAAATCGGGGGGAGCTATTCGATTTTTTGTGATATGGTATTTTGACAGTCATACATTCCTTATACAATTAGATTAGGGGCAATTTCAAAAAGTAAATTCCAATAAAGTAAAAGTTATCCAACATATTTTGCATTTGCTTAATTTTAAACATGATTGTCAGTGTGCTTGTACAATTGTGTAAAGAAAATTGTGGCTATATTTTTTATTTTATTCAAATTGCAATATGTACTAACAAACTAAACTGTTAAATATCAAACCATAAATATGTTGTTTTTTGGTTTTTTATACATGTAAATTAAATATTACCAACCTTTCATCTTTTGTTACATTATTGCCCTTACGTTTGTTCTTATAAAAGTTACTTCACATCAGCACCACAACAATATATTGCGACCACAAAAAATGCTTGAGACCACAACATTTACAAAACAACGGGTACAACGCCTTCTTTTCAGCAGATGTAACGATATTTATGTAGCCCAGGAGAGTTATTGAAAAAACGAACATAAAATGGGATTTTCTTTACAAAAATATAATAATATCGTAAATATATACGACCTGTTCATTGTCAACATCACATGAACCAACCTTTGTAAAATCCTTGAGGTTATGATTTCGGATTTTTCTCAAGATTTTGCCAGAAAAAATAAACGATATTAATATTCGTATCGAATAGCATTCCCAGATTTTTAAATTAAGGTCTGCATGTCTTCGGGAAACGTAAAAAACAAAATTGTACTCACTGTTTGCATCCATTTTTTGAAATTGCCACCACAATTGCTTTATTTATAATTGTATGTATTAAAGGCGATGTACATATGTTTAAGTCTAAATAAACTCTCTGTTCTGTTCTGTTATGGTCGCAATGATTCCACCCCGTGGTATAGCCATATAAGGATAACTTCCCCGCTACCTGTCGGCAATGTTTTTCAACAGACCGGAACCATTTTCGAACTCATCTAAGATATCATTAAAAACAAATACTCTGACCAAGAGTGTAAACAAGATTTTATTATAGTCATGTGCATATAAAGAAAAATGCCCCGCCCCCTGGTGGCCATGTTTATCAACCAAACTGAACCAGTTTGAGGTCGCCGTGGTGTAATGGATACGGTGACTGCCTAGCGACCCGGTGGTCACAGGTTCGATCCCCACAATAGGAGCGTTCTTTATATTCCCCCCCCCCAAAGACACCAAGTACTGGTTCTAGGCCCCCAAAAGGACTCGAGAGCGTTTCAATAAGCCTGAGGCTTTCGTTGCAATCGAGCTAAAATAAATAGGTTTAAACTAAACTGAACCATTGCCTCTAGAGTGTTAACAAGGATTTACTATGGCCATATAAGGAAAAATGCCCCGCCCCCTGGCGGCCATGTTTTTCAACAGACCAGAACCATTTTTGAACTCATCCAAGAAATCGTTCGAACAAATGTTCTGATCAAGTTTCATGATGTTTGGACTATAAATTTGACTTTTAAAGTGTTTACAAGTTTTTTACTATAGCCATACAAGGAATAATGCCCCGTCTCCTGACTGCCACGTTTTTCAACCAACTGGAACCAGTTTCGAACTCATTCAAGATATCATTGGGACAAATCATCTGACCAAGTTTCATGATGACCGGAAAATAAATGTTGTCTCTAGAGTATTAACATGGTTTTATAAAAGCCATATATAGCCAAATAAGGAAAATGCTTCGCCACCCGGCGGCCATGTTTTTCAAGCAACCGCAACAATTTTCGAAATCGTCCATGTAATCATTGGGACAAATCTTCTGACAAAGTTTCATAATAATCGGGCAATAAATGTGGCCTCTAGAGTGTAAAAAAAGGTTTTAGTCTAGCCATTTAAGGAAAAAATGCTTTGCCCCCTGGCGGCCATGTTTTTCAACCAACCTAAACCATAATCGAAGGCGTCCAAGATATCATCGGCAACAATGTTCTGACAAAATTTCATGCAGATCCAGGCCCGTAGTCAGGGTTTTGAAAAGGGGGTGCGATTTTTTCCATTGACGATTGTAATTGAGCCACGAAGTGGCGAAGCGGTAGGTATGGGAGGTGGTGTCACCCTCCTGCAATCGGAGGGTTTGGAGGTCCTCATTATAGAAAATTTTGAAAATAAAACGTACAATCCTGCATTCTACAGACTGAAGTTATAGAGCATTTTCATATGAATTTCACTTTCATTGACCATACTCAGTGACTGATCGACATGAATATGATATAACATACATGTATTCCCCACTACCGTTTTTCAATAACCACCTTTTTCGATCAGTCACGGAAATACATGATTTTATACGGTGTTCAGCCCGACACTAGTATGCAGGGTTGGCACCAATCGACCGCCCCCGGTTTTAACCGGCGGATTTTACCGGTTAAAACCGCCCGGTCAATACTCCCGAAGTGGTCATTACTGGTCAATACTGGTCGATTGAACTATACCCCCAATTTTGATTAATATTCCATGCTTAATTAAACAATATTGATAATATAAATTAAACAGACCAGTTGCCAATAATGTCTTAAGCTATTAATACCCACTATTTTATACCTGTTCATGCAATTTGTAGGACAATCTCTCAAAATTTTGCAAATAAGTCAAAGTTGGTCAATGGGATTTTTCTATTCGATTGAACTTTTTTTCAATTCTAATAAATTATGAATGTTCAGATAATTCTGTGCTTGATTCAACAAGAACCTGTCAATTACTGTGTATCAGTTGTTTCTCATGCCCACTGTCCCCACAGTCTTCTCACTGTCTTTTCACCTATACAGGTTGGGGCACCCAAAACAGATAATAGGGCCTTAAATGGCACCTTTTTTACACAAACCTTACTTGTCATGTGTTCTTGCCTAGATTTCTTTAAGTACTTTTTAAACAAAATAGTGAAAAACTATTTTATTTTCCATTGATATAAAAATAAAAAAACATAATAAGAAATAATTATTAAAAGAAATAAATAATTGAAAAGAAGAGTCTAGAGTAGACCCACAATTGGAAAACATAATTAATTTTTGTTGTTGGCAAAATTAAAAACTTGTATTGCTTATTCATTTGAAGACCAATTGAACTTTTAAATATGAAATGAAAAAACACCCTATTAATACAGAAAGGAGACAAGTTAGAAGTAACTATTAAATTAATAGCAAGTTATTTTCTGTGAGTAAAATGAAATAGCCTAAGGGCAGATTTGCTTCATTGTCAATATCAGAGACATAACACTGCATGCATTTTATTACCAATTAAGGCTTAGGGGCCAGATTTATGACCCTAGAAAACACAGCAGTTCTGTTTGTCCATCTGCATATCAAATAGATATATCAATAGATCAGTGAAATACTATGGTAACTACAATAGTAATAAAACTTTAGTAAAAGATGTGATACACTGAGATAAAGATATTGCCTTAGTCCTTATGTATTTGAAGCCGTTTCCATAAATAATAATGAAGTAATTTTTTTACAGCTTTAAAGATTTTTATGTACCCCACTATAGCAGTGGGGGACATATTGTTTTTGCCCTGTCTGTTGGTTGGTCTGTTCGTCTGTTGGTTGGTTGGTTGGTTTGCGCCAACTTTAACATTTGCAATAACTTTTGCAATATTGAAGATAGCAACTTGATATTTGGCATGCATATGTATCTCATGGAGCTGCACATTTTGAGCGGAAAAAGTTCAAGGTCATCCTTCAAGGTCAAAGGTCAAATATATGTGTCAAAATCGGTCATTTAATGTACACTTTTGCAGTATTTCAATATTCAAGATAGCAACTTGATATTTGGCATGCATGTGTATCTCATGGAGCTGCACATTTTGAGTGGTAAAAGGTCAAGGTCAAGGTCATCCTTCAAGGTCAGATGTCAAATATATGTGGCCAAAATCGCTCATTTTATGAGTACTTTTGCAATATTGAAGATAGCAACTTGATATTTGGCATGCATGTGTATCTCATGGAGCTGCACATTTTGAGTGGTGAAAGGTCAAGGTCATCCTTCAAGGTCAGAGTTCAAATATATGTGGCCCAAATCGCTTATTTTATTAATACTTTTGCAATATCAAAGATAGAAACTTGATATTTGGCATGCATGTGTATCTCATTGAGCTGCACATTTTGAGTGGTGAAAGGTCAAGGTCATCCTTCAAGGTCAAATATATGGGTCAAAATTGCTCATGTCACTTCTGCAATATTGAAGCTAGCAATTTTATATTTGAAATGCATGTGTATCTCATGGAGCTGCACATTTTGAGTGGTGAAGGGTCAAGGTCAAGGTCATCCTTCAAGGTCAAACATCATATAGGGGTCAAGGTCATCCTTCAAGGTTAAACATCATATAGGGGGACATTGTGTTTCACAAACACATCTTGTTTTAACAATAAAAAACTCAAAAGAAGTTTATCAATTACAGAATAATGATTGATTTAATAAAGAATAGCTTAAAGTCTTCCTTTGTGATGTTTAAATTCTACAATTTTCAATCGACCAGTATTGACCAATAATGACCAGTATTGACCGGTTTTAACCAGGTATTGACCGCCGGCCCGGTCAATACTCAATTGACCGGTCAATATGCCAACCATGCTAGTATGCGCGCACACACTTTGTTTACATATGCAACAACAAATTTATAGAATGTAAAATCAACAATCAAAACGGTATAAAATATCATTATTTATTGGAATCTTAAAATCTTGATAAAATTGCATGGTGTACTTTACCATTCCAAAATTCTACCATTCAAAAATCAAGCAAATTTAAAGGAATTATTTGACTTTCTTTCAAAACGATTGTTTTTTCTGCTACTATGGATAGTACCAATGACCTAACATTGCTCTCAACGTGCTTATATAGTGTATTGTACATTAAACACTGATCAAAGTGATATTATGGTTATCTAACAGTATATAGGTGTCTATCGCAACCGTTGTTTATTTTTGGTGTGTTCACTTCATATACACTTATATTTGTTAATGCAGCATCAACATACTAAAATTGAATAATAAAAAAAATAAACATACTTAAACAATATCCCGGAAAGAGAAAACTAATCCATTTGAATATCAACCGTACTTTCGTTATGACAACTGAAGACAGAAATGATTCGATGTACGATGTGAGTCTAAATGTAGTTTTCATGAAGATTCGTTCATACGACACAAAGACACATTTTTGTTTTACGGATCATCTCGGCTTACAAAACTGGACGAGTCATGTAAAATATCGAATATAATATTTTTTTTTATAAAAAACTGGTAGCCAGATGAGTTGTAGATAATTGGTCAGTTATCACATTTTAACTAATTCTTTTGACCTGTTAATTCTTTTCAGCTCAATTCAACAGTGAAAAATGCCCATTATATCACTTTAACAAAACTAGGTTTCTCTAATATGCATCAATACTAAACAGAAATCAACATGGTATAACTGGTTACTTAAAAAAAGTTTTTTTAACAAATTAGTTATCTTTTTCTAAACGAATTTCAGAAACATATAACAATTAGGTCTTCATTAAGACCCTATAACCACAAACTTCTGGCCCTATGGTCTCTTATAAAAATTAGTTATCAATTGAAATGCTATATTTAACCTATGGATAACCCATTAAAGGGATCTTTTCACGCTTTGGTAAATTGACAAAATTGAAAAAAGTTGTTTCAGATTCGCAAATTTTCGTTTTAGGTATGATATTTGTGAGGAAACAGTAATACTGAACATTAACCATGCTCTTATATAGCCATTATATGCATCTTTTGACGATTTGAAAACCTAAAAATTATAAAGCGTTGCAACGCGAAACGATTGAATAATTTGGAGAGTTCTGTTTGTGTCGTTAAATTTTGTGAAACTACGAAGATTGCTTATATAAGGTATAAAATACACCAAGCATGTATACTTGGCGGAATAGCTCAGTTTTTACTTCAGGACTCTGGCAGGACTCCAGGGGTCACTGGTTCGAAACCTGCTCCGGGCAATGTTCCTTTCCTTTTTTAAATTTTATTCTTGATTTTTTACTGGAGCTTTTACGATCCAATGTTTACATTTATCAATATATAGCATTTAATGAATAAGTTAAAAAATGCCAAAATCTGTGAAAAGGCCCCTTTAAGCTAAAAGCTTATTGCCAATGGGGTCCATTAAAAGTACGCGAAAAAAAAGATCAAGTTGTTATATGATCTAACTTACACACATATACTTTGGTGTTTGATTGAGAGAAAACATATGAATAAACTAGCGTTTTGTCTCAATCCGACAACTAAACCAATGTTAACAAAAGATGAAAAACATTACCAAACATGAGGCTTAACTAAATACAGATTATTGCAAATATGGAAACATTTCAATTCAAATAGTTTATACATCAAAATAAATGCCTCAAGCCTTTTAAAAACGCGCACCCGCATCCCTTAGTTCTGTAAATCGAAATATTAAGTAAAACGTACACTCGTGAACCGCTTAGACTCCTCCCATTTCATCTGATTTTTTATGAATATTCAACACATGACGTAAAATAGTTCACGGGATCAATGTTTAAATTAGCAGTTTATACACTTACAGTGCATTCGGAATACACGTTTTTGTTTGCTTCGAATAAACAAAATCAACAATTCCATTTTAACCCATCGTTGAAGAAAGTCCAGAGTAACGCAATACTACATATCGATAAAAAGAAAAGTTTCACGTCGATAAAAATAGCACAGTGTTTAATTATTTCCGTTCGTGCAGCTCTGCATGAAAAACAACAACACAGGCACGAATAAAATGACTTTCAGTAATAAAGCCTCATACAATGCAGAGACTACTTATTAAAGTGGGATATTTAATTGTTTAAATTAACATCTAATGCTCTTGATGAAACAATATTGTAATTATAGATTCGCATGTCCGGGTCCAATGTCAATGTCGATACAGGCAAATATGACGAAAACTGTTTCTTGTGTTGCACATTTGAATTATTATTGATATTTTAACACAATAGGAAATGTAAGTAGCAATGTTATTATATTTTTTTTCCCTATAATTAATTAATTCATTGTGGATTGTGGTCCATGATTGAATTAAAAGTATAAATGTTTGTGACATGTTATTTCGGATAAAATGTTCGGATATTTTAGGTTGTGTAACAGCATCAGGGTCAAATAACGTCTTGATATCTTTATAAGACGTAGAGTTAAAAGATAAACATATGGATTTTGTTATGTTTTGTTTGCGACCAACACAAGTGAGGGATAGTGTGTGAGAAGGGCTTATTTTGCGCTTGATGAAAAATGACTTTTTTTAGATTTAAGTATTTTTAGATCGGATTTTTAGATGCATGGCTTGTTTCTATTTTTAGATATAGGAGGTTTTGGGGATTCCGATAATAATGTCACGTTTGCGCATGCTCAAATTTTGGCCCTCAAAACTGCGGCCATTCTGCTATTGTTTGCATTGATGAAGCGCATCGTGATAAGGTTACAAACATATTCGCGACCCTTTTGAAGAACAAAAAATACTCAGAAATTGAAATTCTTTCAGATTAAATTGAATGAATGAACGAAAACAAATAAGGACGAAAACAAACAACAAATTGATTGATTTTATGAAATCAACATATAGAAACTGATTTGAACCTATTTGTCTGTAAAAACTTACCTTGTTACAGATTAACTAAATCCTCTTGATAAATGTTAATGTTTTTTATTTAATTGTTCACACCAATTTTGACACTCTTTGTTTCAGCATTTTAACCCAATGTTTAATTGCCCCTTTCTTTATCACAAACCAATTATCTCGATATGATCTGATACTGGCCAGACAATTACTAAGAAAACAGTGTGTCATAAACCCAGGGACCTATACTTGTATGACTCTGTATGGGGTCTCTGTATGGGGTCTCTGCATAAACCACATGTGTCTGGTCATTAAACACAATTTATGATACCTCCATGTCATCTCTCTGCATATTAAGTCAAAAACTTACAAGTTGCTTTAATAAAATATTTGAACATATTTAAAAATAGACATTTGTCCGAAATGGATTAACAGCTAGGAACTATTAAGTATATATATTAGCCAGTTTAAACATAATAATAAAGTGTTTACTTACTATACATTTAAAATATGGTACACATTTACTGCTACACAATTAACGTATTTAATGGGTACCTGCAAATGTAAACTCTGCTATAATGTGTAAAGATCGTGCGTTACTGCAGTGTTCGAAACATCATAATGAAAAGTTAACAAGCAATCATGTTTGGTCATTATAGGGATATAAAATACTTGCGTTAAAAAATTAAATGTGTAGATTAATGGTATCAAAAAATGCTAGATTTGTATCGCTCATTATCACTACAGACGAGTTTTCAATATACGTGTACATGCAAAGACAGTTCAATTTGCAAAATATGCAGGTGTTTTTTCAGTTTGAATGCTTAAATTTATTAATATTTTCATTCAATGTTGACGAAACGAAAATTAATTCAATGTAAAAGAAAATTAAAAATACATTTCAAGATTAAAATTTATTGAGCTATGTTAGGGCTTTGTTTTATAACTGATTCAATGCACCCCTTACACTAAATTTCAATCGCGGATGAAAAATAACACTATCGCATCCACACCACTTATAATAATATTCAAAATATTATGTTTTATTATTTTTGAAATATCATTTATTAAATTCTTATTTAAAAAAAGAATATGAGTATTTAAAGTTTTGTTTTGTGAAATTGTAAGTATTAAGTCTTCCGTCGACCTTTACTCTGATACAATGGGCCGCGATCAAGAAGTTGACGGCCAATCTATTTTTAGTAACGTAAAAGCCCTTTTGTGACGTCACACAAAAACCTCCTATAGTAATACTTGGAATTTTTTTGCAGGAAAATGTCATTTTTAATAAATGAAATTGAAATATTTATTTAAGTTTTTCTTCTTAATTTGTAAATACCATGGCAAGTTAAAAGTTTAAATTAATGAATGAAATCTGAATACTGTTAAAACATGTTTTTTCTGCAGATTAATAACGATGTAATAAAATAAACAGATTAACTGTTTAAATGTATTTGATAAAAAATAAAATATTCTTACCAAAATCATAATGAGTTTTGCCATTATTTCTTTAGATTGTCAAAGCCATCACAATGTTACAAAGATTATTCCGTGCCCATGGAGAGTTCTGTGCCTCTCATCCTCTGGAAATTGTGATGGCGGCACTAACAATCATAATCAGTCTGATGTCTATGGGGTCAGTGTTTGCAGTGGATAAGGACAGAGTGTGTGGTTGGAACTATGAATGCGCTAAAGCTCAGGTGAGTTTTTAATCAAGGTCTAAAACTCAGCCCTGTTTTGCGGCATAAATATTATAATTTTTAATCAATGTTGTCATTAAATTTTCCCAGCAATTTGATCATTATTTGGTTTTTGTTAAAATCCCACTCAAGTACAGTAAATTTTCATCTAACACAGTTTATATATAATCTTATTTTTAGTAATCATCAGTACTTGATCACTCCATTTTATAGATAAAAAAAAGGATGAAACACAGTTCAAGGTTCTGTTGTGAAAACCCCCCACAATTTTGCCATCTGAAGTGCCTATCTTTCTATCAAAGGTGAAAAGCAATGATAGTTTTAGTGTTATTTAGACTTTTCTGTCTCATTCTTCTATAGTTGTAAAGACATGATATATCGTCTACGGAATGTAATAAGTCATACAACTGACATTTTTATGCATGTTTTTTTGTTTATTAGGTAACACACATCAGCTTTTAAAATATGAAGAAAATGTTTTTGGTAAAAAGTAATGAAACTGACATTTTTTTAAATTGTCAGGAGAATAAAAAACTGTTTTATTAAAATAATTAACATTTTTCAGTATTCGAACCTTCTGATTACCAGTATTATTATAATAAAATTTGAAAACCGAAACAAAACTCCAAATTGAGATGTCATTTTTAAAACAATAAATAATGAAGAAAGGAGCAGTTACCATTAATTTAACGCTGTAATTTTTTTAATGCAAAAATAATGTACGTCCTCATGAAGCATTTTAGGAAATATGTCCTCCAGAATTATTTGAGTCACGTTCTGAGAAAACTGGGCATAATGCATGTGCGTAAAGTGTTTTCTCAGATTAGCCTGTGCAGTCCACACAGGCTAAACAGGGACAACACTTTCCGCCTAAATTGGATTTTTGCTTCATTTTAACGAAAAAATGTCATAAAAGCAGAAAGTGTCGTCCCTGATTGGCCTGTATGGACTGCACAGGCTAATCTGGGACGACACTTTACGCACATTCATTTAACCCCCTTTTAACAGAACACGGCCCATTTTTAAATTGCCAGTTACGCAAGTTAATTTCATTTAAAAGAGGATATACATGTATAGTCAGGCTGGTGAAATTATGCCATAATATGACATAATTATGATGTTAGAAATGTTCAAAGCTGTTCCTTTTTGCATCATTCAACCCATCAATTCATTGATATTCTTGATTTAAAACTAAATAGATGTTTCTTTAAATGTGCACTATTAACATGCGTTAAATGTTACATGAACACAGATTTTGTTACTCATTTTTATATCAATTTCATCATCCTTTACAATGAGTTTTTAAGTAACATTACTTGGTACTACTTTATTATTGTTCATTTTTATGTCCCCCACCACTATAGTGGGGGACATATTATTTTTGCCCTGTCTGTTGGTTGGTTGGTTGGTTGGTTTGTTTGTTTGTTTGTTTGTTTGTTTGCTCCAACTTTAACATTTTGCCATAACTTTTGCAATATTGAAGATAGCAACTTCATATTTGGCATGCATGTGTATCACATGGAGCAGCACATTTTGAGTGGTGAAAGGTCAAGGTCATCTTTCAAGGTCAAAGGTCTAATATATAGCTTCAAAGCTGCGCAATAGAGGACATAGAGTTTCTGACAAACACATATCTTGTTGTTTTTAAATTTCAGACACAGAAAAAATCTGATGTAATTTTGCTGTCCTTTGCCAGATGTGTGGCTCTCGTGTACATCTATATGCAATTCAGAAATCTAAGACGGGTTGGATCAAAGCATTTGCTAGGTATATTTTGTTCAAAATGTTTTATTAAGAAAGATGACATGTTTTTTGGTATGTCGTATTATGTACATGAAATGATTTGTACAAACATTTTTTGAAAACAACCTGCAATTTTTATAATACCTGGTATTTCTTCTCCAGAAAGTACATAAGAATTTATGTTTAAAATTTATATCGACCATGCCATCAAATATTATTGTGGTGTTGTTATTTTGTGTGTTCAATATTTGCTATAGGCTGTGACACAAGTTGTCATTTTAAAGTTAATTTTAATCACATCTTGGAAAAAGTGGGCTAAACGCATGTATGTCAAGTGCCATACAGGAATTATCAGGGACAACACTGTTCACTTTTATAGTATCAGTGCTCCAGCTAGGTCTAATTGGAAGGGCGCCCAACCTTCCCTTTCGACGCCCAGCCCTGCCCTTCAGAGACCCCGCCCTGCCCTTTTATTTACATAAAAAAAATACTTTTTTTTTGACCTATGATAATTAATTTATAAATCTCTTGTTATATTGTAATTTATTTTTTCCTCATTGTGTATATTTCATTTGAATGGCTTATTAATAATGAGAATAATATATTCTAACAATTTTTAATGACATATAAATTAATATACAACAGGGAGCATTCCAGATACGCATGCGCACTCGGAAGTGCCCTTTTGATAAAAACTGCGAGTCAAAACTGCCCTTTTGACAAAAAAGCCTCCCGTGCCCTTTAAAAATCCTAGCTGGAGCACTGAGTATTGTTCATTTAAAGGAACCCTCTTCTTATCGAGAATCAAGTTTAGGCTTATAGTCTCCTCCCGGATAAGCAGTACAGACTGCACAGGCTAATTCTGGCCGACACTATGCACATGCGTTAAGCCCCGTTTTCCCAGAATGAGGCTCAGTATATTAATCAATTATCAATGAGACATTTTGTTGGAAAGCAATATTTCAACAGTTTTAAGAGACTTGTTCACATAATAACTATGTTTCCTGAAGTTTGTAAGTAAATTCATTATTTTATTGATTATATTTAAAGATGTTTTAAAGTTGATTTTAAGCTCGGCTGTTTTCGGAGAAAACCCGAGGTATTGTCATAGCCAGCTCGTTTTTCGCCGTAGGTGTTGTGCTTAAACCATATCAACAAATCAGTTCGTATTTGGATGGAGGATTAGCCAGTAGAATGTTCATTTGGTATTGTGAATTTTCACTTGTTCTGCAACCCTTCAAAATAACCAACAACAAAGTCAACATGTATTATCAATGTATATAACTTATAATCTCCAAAATGATGTCATGTGATTTTTTTCATTCAATCCAAAAATGTCCAATATAGAGCTTAAAATATTTTTATACAAAAACCTGATTACTATTTAATATATTAAAAATGCTTGTATTACATGGGAAACATTATCTAATGATTATTTTTTTATATAGTTTAAGTATGTTTTTTATTATTATCTTTAGAATGAATAGCTTTGTTTTACATGTTACATGTAATCTTCAGTTTTATGAAACAAAGTTTGCAAGGAATGTATATTTTCATTACAGGAATATCCGGTGTATTCACCATCTTCTCCAGTTTTGTTTTCTGCATTGCGTTTGTGAAGATGTTTGGCAATACAATATCAGGACTTTAGTAAGTAAAATGTTTGTTTTTAAAGATTATTTAAGGTCGCCCTACCTCAAAGGTCAAGGTCACTCTTAAAGTTTAAAGGTCATATTTTGCCAGACAAAAGCTTGAAAATTCTTGTTTCAATTACAACGTTGCAATATATTGAGGAATTTTGAAATAATTTGGCTCAAAAGCAAACCATCATATTAACAATCTGTTGCGGCTCTCTCTATCTCTAAGGGAAAGGCTTTATGTATTGGTCAAAGTCTAATTTGTCCATAAAACAGCAAGATAATTCCAGATCTCCAAAATATTTTACATACACTCAATGAGGTAAATTTGGATTAATGTATTGCACTTTAATATGTTTGAAGGTTGCTTAAATGCAAAATGCTTAGTATTGCAGTTGGGCAAGTCAGGTCAAGCCTGAAGGTCATAGTCAATGTAACTAAAAATAGAAGATGTTTTTAGTGAATAACTTGAGTGAGGATGATCACACACTTAAATTTTGTGTGTAGTTTACTTACATGCAGACCTAGCACGGTCTGACCTAGTACATTGAGGACCAGTCCGGTGAAGGATAATGCAATTTTTACTTACAAGAGATAGCTTAGCATTACATTTTGCAATGACTTCAGAACAGTTATTATCAAGTTACTGTGACTTAAAATAGAAAATCTGTTTTGCTGAACAAGTTGAGTTTTAATGATGATATTGAACTGCTATTTCTCGTGTAGGTATCGGACATGCAGCCTTAGCCTGGGTTTTCATAACTATTGGAAATAAATTACATGTAGTAATTAGATGTTTTTTGTAGTGTTGCCTTGTTTTTGTTGCTGCCAAATTTAAATTAAACAAAAACATTGATTGAAATAAGCATAAGCCTTCTATATGGGCATGTACTATTTTAATGTAATAACATATGGGTCGTGCTATGTGAAAAGGGGGTTTAATGCATGTCTGTAAAGTGCCGTCCCAGGCTAATCAGGGATGACACTTTCCGCTTGAACTGTTTTTTTACTAAGAAGAGACTTTCTTTAAACGAAAAATATAAAAGTGGAAAGTGTTGTCCCTAATTAATCTGGGACAACACTTTATGCACATACATTAAACCCCCTTTTCACAGAGCATGGCTCATATTTGAACCTCTGCCATGGCGTAGTAGATACAGTGTCTGCCTAGAGATCAGGAGGTCACAGGTTCGAAGCCCGATATTTGGAGTGTTCTTTAGACCTCCCCCAAAGACACCAAGTACTAGTTCTGATCCTAGGAAAAGGACTCAAGGGTGCTTCAAATAAGTCTAGGTTTTGATGCAATCAAGCTTAAATAAATAGGTTAAAAAAATGGCCATAACGAAGATCAGGGATGGTGTACTGGAATAACCATGGATTTCTGTTTGTTTAATGGTCTGTATGTAGACGCAATCTTGTCCACAGAAATTCTCCTTAACTTGTTTATGTACCATAATTAAATAATGTTCTTATTGATATGGACTGATGTATCAGCATAAGCCTTTTTTATATTAGCCCCTTTTTAAAAAAACAGGACGTATTATAGTTTCACCTTGGCGGCGGGTGGGCAGGCAGGCGGCGTCCACAGCAGTTTCCGCTCTCTAATTCAAATAGTTTTTATCCGATCTTTACCAAACTTGGTCAGAAGTTGTATCTAGACAATATCTAGGTCAATTTCGAATATGGGTCATGCCGGGTCAAAAACTAGGTCACAGGGTCACTTAGTGCATTTCAAGCATTTAGCATGGTGTCCGCTCTCTAATTGAAGTAGTTTTCATCCGATCTTCACCAAACTTGGTCAGAAGTAGTATCTAGTCAATATTTAGGTCAAGTTCGAATATGGGTCATGGCGGGTCAAAAACTAGGTCACAGGGTCACTTAAACCATTTCAAGCATTGAGCATGGTGTCCACTCTCTAATTGAAGTAGTTTTCATCCGATCTTCACCAAATTTAGTCAGAAGTTGTGTCTAGACAATATCTACATGTTGGTCAAGTTCAAATATCGGTCATGCCAGGTTAAAAACTAGGTCAAGAGGTCACTTAGTGCATTTCAAGCATTAAGCATGGTGTCCGCTCTCTAATTGTAGTAGTTTTCATCAGATCTTCATCAACTTTGGTCAGAAGTTGTGTCTAGATGATATGTAGGTCAAGTGCAAATATTGGTCATGGTAAAGTTATCAAGTTGTCCAAAGCCTTAAAATGGGCGTATCTTGTGACAGTTTGGCACTCTTGTTGTTCATGCATTTTAAAAAAACTTAAGTTTGGCTTATTTTTAGCTCACCTGATCACAACATGCTCAATGGTGAGCTTTTGTGATCACCTTTTGTCCGTCATCAGTCGTGCGCTGTCAACATTTGCCGTGTTAACACTCTTGTGGCCTCATTTATTGTCCAATCATTATCAAACTTGGTCAGAAGATTTGTCCCAATGATATCTTGAACAGGTTCAAAAATGGTTCCTGTTGGTTGAAAAACATGGCCGCCTGGGGATGGGGCATTTTTTCTTATATTGCTGTATATTGCTTATTGCTGTAGAAAAGCCTTGTTAACACTCTAGTGGCCACATTTATTGTCATATCTTCATGAAACTTGGTCAGAAAATTTGTCCCAATGATATCTTGGATAAGTTGAAAAACATGGCCACCAGGGGGCAGGGCATTTTTACTTATATGTCTATGGTATATATTGCTTCAGTAAAACCTTGTTAACGCTCTTCAGGCCACATTTATTATCTGATCTTCATGATACTTGGTCAGGAGATTTTGGTCAGGAGATTTTTCCCAATGATATCTTGGATGAGGTCGTAAATGGTTCCAGTTTGTTGACAAATATGGCCGCCAGGAGGCGGGGCATTCATCCTTATATGTTTATATTTAAAACTTATTAACACTCCTTAAGTCACATTTAATGTTCAATCTTCATGAAACTTGGTCAGAACATTTGTTTTTATAATATCTTGGATGAGTTCGAAAATGGTTCTGGTCTGTTGGAAAACATGGCCGCCAGAGGCTGGGGCATTTTTCCTGATATGGCTTTAGTAAAACCTTGTTAACACTCTTTAGAGGCCACATTTATTGTCTGATCTTCATGAAACTTGGTCGGAACTTTTTTCCAATGATATTTGGACGAGTTTAAAAATGGTTCTGGTTGGTTGAAAAACATGGCCACCAGATGGCGGGCATATTTCCTCATATGGCTTTAGTAAAACCTTGTTAACACTCTAGAAAAAAAATACCGGTATATAGTCCAATCTTCATGAACTTGGTCAGAACATATGTTTTAATACTATTTTAAATGAGTTCGAAAATGGTTACGGTTGCTTGAAAAATATGGCCACCAGAGGATGGGGCAGTTATCCTAATATGGCTATAGTAAAACCTTGTATACACTCACATTTATTGTTCAATCTTTATGAAACTTGGTCATAACTTTTGTTATAATTATGTCTTGGGCTGCACAAAACAGGCCAGTTCATTAGCATTTCAGGCCATTTTGTTTAACTTATACATTCTATAAGGGATGGGGTTATTGTTTTGTCAATGTAGTGACACATTCTAGTATTTTGATATGCCTTATCAACCTGCAAATGTGAGTAACTGCTCAGAATGTGCTTATTTTTTGTAGCGAGGTGCTTCCATTTTTCCTATTCTTGATTGACCTTACAAAAGCCAGTACGCTGGCAGTGTTTGCCCTGAGTTCCACAAGCCGTGAGGAGATTGTACACAATATAGGCACTGGTCTTGAGCTTCTGGGCCCTGCAATCACGCTTGATGCAGTTGTTGAAACTCTTGCTATTGGGCTGGGAACCATCTCAGGTAGGAATCTCTTGCTTTTGAGCTGGGAGCCATCTCAGGTAGGTAAAGGTTGGATGTAAAAGTTAAAAGCTTAAAGTTCGGGTTTATAAAATAGTCCATTTTTGTTCTTCTTCAGCTTCATTTACATCAACCCACTGATCACTGGGATATGAGTCATCAATTTATACTCTACACTACCGTTACTAAGGAATGCTGGTAATCAGCAATGATTAAAATCAGCCCAGACTTGTGCTCTGAACTGTTTAATTGCTATTGAGGATAACGTAGACATTTAGGTGGGCTTGTAACATTTTCAAGTTGTAAAATATAATAATACAAGAGTTTGAGCCTGCTTATTTTGCAATCTGGAATCCCACTGTCCAAAGCGTTCAGATTGCTTATTTTGATGACCGCCTGGAATGCACTTACCCATGGAATGTTGGGAACATATCTTGCTTATATCATCCAAAAATTTAATTCAGCCCATTTAATGTTTTGAAGCTTTTGTAAAATGAACTTGACTTCTCAGCTTTGTTTTAGGAATCATCTTTTTACTTTAAAGCATTACAAAACATCCGGAAAAACAATCTGAAACAGCAATCTAAGATGTTCGCTATTTGTCATGTTACATTTTATAGTGCTCGATAGCAAATTTGTTCAATGCATGCCCCTGGAACTTAAACTGGAAAGTACATTTTAAAATCTGCTGCTCATAAAGGCCCAGAGGTTTGTTATTTGGGATGAAACATTCTATTGTGGTATTTTTTTCCCAAATTTATTGTAATATTGTGAACAACATTGGCTCTGCCCTGCTGGTTAAAGTTTTTCCTTATTGTACCTTGTGAAAAAATATTCTATCTAAGATTACAGATGTAGAATTATTGCCCCTTTATGAAATATATATAGTGGAGCTATCCTACTCACCCCGGCCTCGGCGTGCCGTTTCCGTTTCCGTTAGCGTTAGCGTGCAAATGTTAAAGTTTTCATACTACCCCAATTATTTTCATTGTCCCTTGACATATTGCTTTCATATTTTGCATACTTGTTTACCAACATGACCTCAACCTATAAACAAGAGCAGACAACTCGATCAAGCATTTTTTCATAATTATGGCCCCTTTTCCACTTAGAATATGCAGCAAATGTTAAAGTTTGCGTACTACCCCAAATATTTTAAATGTCCCTTGACATATTGCTTTAATATTTTGCATACTTGTTAACCATCATGACCCCAACCTATAAACAAGAGCAGACAACCGTATCAAGCATTTTAACAGAATTATGGCCCCTTTTATACTTAGAATATGCATATTATTGATAATCTATGTTAAAGTTTGTGTACTACCCCAAATATTTCCTGTGTCCCTTGACATATTGCTTTCATATTTTGCATACTTGTTAACCATCATGACCCCAACCTACAAAGAAGAGCAGACAACTGTATCAAGCATTTTGACAGAATTATTGCCCCTTTATGCATATTATTGATAAATCTATGTTAATAAAGTTTGCGTACTACCCCAAATATTTCCTGTGTCCCTTGACATATTGCTTTCATATTTTGCATACTTGTTAACCATCATGACCCCAACCTACAAACAAGAGCAGACAACTGTATCAAGCATTTTGACAGAATTATTGCCCCTTTATGCATATTATTGATAAATCTATGTTAATAAAGTTTGCGTACTACCCCAAATATTTCCTGTGTCTCTTGACATATTGCTTTCATATTTTGCATACTTGTTTACCAAGACTATTATATATGAAATATATATAGTGGAGCTATCCTACTCACCCCGGCGTTTGTGTTTCCGTTAGCGTAAGCGTGCAAATATTAAAGTTTTCGTACTACCCCAATTATTTTTATTGTCCCTTGACATATTGCTTTCATATTTTGCATACATGTTTACCAACATTACTCCAACCTATAAACAAGAGCAGACAACTCTATCAAGCATTTTTTCATAATTATGGCCCCTTTTCCACTAGAATATGCAGCAAATGTTAAAGTTTGCGTACTACCCCAAATATTTTCAATGTCCCTTGACATATTGCTTTCATATTTTCCACACTTGTTTACCATCATGACCCCAACCTATAAACAAGAGCAAACAACTATATCAAGCATTTTGACAGAATTATGGCCCCTTTTATACTTAGAATATGCATATTATTGATAAATCAATGTTAAAGTTTGCATACTACCCCAAATATTTCCTGTGTTCCTTGACATATTGCTTTCATATTTTGCATACTTGTTTACCAACATGACCGCAACCTATAAACAAGAGCAGACAACTGTATCAAGCATTCTGACAGAATTATGGCCCCTTATTTACTTAGATAATTGAACATTTTGCTTAAATTGCCATAACTTCTTTATTTATGATCAGATTTTTATTAAAGTCACTATCACGCTCACCAATACACACGGCTACTGTATTATGCTATATAAAAACATTCGACAACAAGTAGTACCATACGATGGTTAATTACAATAGGAAGACCCTAAAAACAAGTAACATTGATGTAAAAACGTTATATTACAAGCATTCGGCAAGTTTTAAGCATCTTAATATCTAAATATCGTTCTACGATGTAATCTACTTTCATTTTCGAGTCAGGATCGGATTCATTCGGGTTGCGTTCATTTGCATAATTTATACAAGCCATTTTCGCATTCGCTAAGTTCCAGTTACCCAGAATTCATTTTGATTTCACAGAATGATTATTCATGAGAGCTTCGTCATGCTTCCGACGCTTACCGTATCCAATCTCGTGTTCGCCCGTAAATGGGAGATATGAATGGAATTATTTTTGGCCACAAAAAAATAAAAACGAGCATTTTGTATCTCGTTAAATCAATTCTACCAGACAACATCTAACGTTGAAATTTTGCATTTTGCTAAAAGGAACATCGATTTTTTATGGGTTAGCTTTATTTAACGAAATATTTGATATTTTTGAGCGTGATTGTTACTTTAATACTTTGACAAAACAACACTTACCTGAATACCACAATGGATTCCACCCAAACAATACTCCACGCCCCAACCCAGAATCCCTGCCCCCCCCACCCCCCCCCCCCAATTTTTTTTCCCCCTTTTTTTCTATTTTTGAAAGATCAACTTATAAATGACCACACCCCACATTATACCCCCTTCTCACCCCCCTCCCCCCCCAAATGTTTTTTTATTTTTGTTCCTTTTTTTTTTTAAAGAACGTCTAATAAATGACAACACCCCACATTATACCCCCCCTTTCAACCCCCCCCCCCCCCCCAAAAAAAAAAAAATAAAAAATATTATTTTTTTTCCTTTTTTTATTTTTGAAAGATCGTCTAATAAATTATTGAAATGAACAATTTCCCCATGATGGCTTACGTTATACTGTCAAGCACTCGAATAGTCGAGCGCACTGTCCTATGACAGCTCTTGTTAGAAAGTTTAGTTGAAAGGAAATAAAATAGACCTGTAAGAAAGAAACATCTATGAAAACAATGACTTATTCTGATGAAATATTTATCACGACCAGTGAATTCCAAAATTATTTCTCATTTCTTACTTTGCGCGGCTGCATTTCAAATTTGCATTAATCCATTGTTTATACACATTTAAAATCAAAAACTGCCTATCCGAAGGTAAAGCCGCGTCATTTCTGATGATGACCGAGTGAGGCATTTGTTTTCAATGTTTTTTATCCCCCGCCATAGGCTGAGGGATATTGTTTTGGCGTTGTCCGTCCAGAGCCATATCTTGGAAGTGCTTTGGCAGATTTCAATGAAACTTGGTATGAGTATGTATATGGATAAGATGATGATGCACGCCAAATGGCATTGTACACCATCAGTTAATAACAGAGTTATGGCCCTTTGTATCTTGAAAAAAATGCTTTTTTGAGTGTCAAATATAATACTTTTGTGTCCAGAAGCATATTGGCGGGGGATATCAATTCAACGAATTTGCTTGTTTAATTTATTTTGGTATGTGTGATTTGTTTATGCACTAATAGCAAAAAAGCACATTTTCGCGCACTCGGGCAGGAACGGATTTTTCGAGCCCCCGCAGATAATCATGCCCTCGAAAAACATGTATTATCCCTATATTGCAACACAGTACATGTATTTGCAGGAGTGGACCAACTGAATACCATGTGCAGTTTTGGATGCCTGTCAGTGGTGGCAAACTATGTAGCGTTTATGACCTTCTACCCAGCCTGCCTTGCTCTTGTGCTAGAGGTATACATTGTTCATGCATATGCGGAAAGTGTCGTCCCATTTTAGCCTGTGCCGTCTGCACAGGCTTGTCATGGACGACACTCTCTGCTTATAAGGATTTTTCAGTTTAGGCAGAAAGTGTCGTTCCTGTTTCATCATCATAATCATCATTCCCTTTACTGGTACGCCGTTGGGGTGAAATGATTATCATGTGCAAAGTATACAGGCTTTTGTTGACTGCTCAGGATAATCTGGGACGACACTTTATGCATATGCACTAATCCAAGTTTTCCTACAGTGTGCCTCACTTGAATTTTTTTGCTGGTTTAAACAATATACGTTGTTAAATACTTCAAACATTGTGTACTGTTCTGCATAACAAAGCTGTAAGGGTGGTATACTGGTTTCTGCTGACTGTCAAATACGTGGGTTAAATACGTATCTGAGTGGTGAAGGGTTAAATACATATCTAAGTGGTAAAGGGTTCAATACGTATCTAAGTGGTTAAGGGTTAGTATACGTATTTAAGTGGTAAAGCGTTAACTACTGGTTTGATCTCGCTAAAACTTTCACTGTTAATTGACTTTAATTATGTAGATGATCATTAAGAAAGACACTTTTTGCTTCGGCAAGATGAGGCAGAATTGATACCCTGTCTTTGCTTTTATGTTACCATGAATTGTACTTGTTCGTCTGTGTGTATGTATGTATGCTTGCAATTTGCACGTATGTCATAAACCCTGTCTTTTGAACTTCTGTGTAACTACAGGGCGATCTGGCTTAAACTTTCACAGTTGAATAATCATTATGTTAACCCTATCTCATCAGAAGCAAAGTGAAAATGGCTTTTGCAACCAGCATAAAACCACAATAGCCTGCTAGTTAATCAAAGTCTGTTCAGATTTTATGCTGTTTTCTGCTCATCAGTATCCAATGGTTGGAAAGAAGCCATTAAAACTTGAATCTTGTAAGAAAGGTCTTTAATTAAATTGAACTTTCTAAGGGACTACAAATGCGTCAAAAAATGTATATAAGGTGTAAAGGGTTGAGGCAATTGTAAAGAAAGGATCCTGTATTTTCTGTGATGTAGATGTTTGTTGAAAATGCTGCACTGTGAAATATTGAAATACAATCACCTTATTAATTGTTACCTCAACATAAACATTATTTGAATGCAGTGTTATTAGCAAACAACAACAATTATGATAGATATCAATATTTACATTATTTTGCTTATACTGGTTTGCTTGTTTATAATTTGATGGGATTTTGCTCTATTCACATTTGTTTATTTAAAAAAAATTAAATTAGTATTTTAACACAATTTCTGAATATGATCTTTTATTTTCATGCATTGGTGTTTCGATGTTTTGGGGAAATCTTGTAAAAAAAGGTCTTATTATTTAGACTCCTCAGCCTTGTTATCATCAACAGTTTTAGTTTTCTTTTAACCTTTTCCCGCTCATGACGCAAAGTGAAAAGGGCTAACGGTATGTGCAATTGGGAATTTTGTAATTTTTTCTCGGTTTTGAAAGGTGTTTACCTTTACTTCATAAAGAAGGAAAACAAACACTTATCTAATTTGTAAGAACTCAACTCTACTGTACATAACCATGCCAATACATGTGTTTCCTTAAATCTGTCATTCAGTTGTCCATGGAGATTGGCCGGTTCCAGCATTCAGCCCGTGACTTCAGGGACATGGTGGTTGAGATGAAGCTTGGGCAGGGAGCCAACAAGCCCAACCCTGTCATCCAGAGGGTCAAACTCATCATGGTACTCCTCAAAGCAATTGAGCCTTGTTCTGGGAAAACTGGGCATAATGCATGTGCATAAAGTGTCGTCCCAGATTAGCCTGTGCAGTCCGCACAGGCTAATCAGGGACGACACTTTTCGCTTTTATGGTATTTTTAGGTGGCATAGAGTTTTTAGCTTGGCTGTTTTCGGAGGTATTGTCATAGCCAGCTCTTTGTGTCGTGTCGTCCACGTCATGCCAAAACCTTTACATTTTGTCAAGGTTTTGAACATTGGCTTTAAAATCAAAGTGCTTCAACCTACAACTTTGAAACTTGGTATGTAGCACCCATTTTTGGTCACTAGATCAAAGGTCAAGGTCACTGTGACCTCTTAAAAAAAAAAATTCTGACAAGCTTTCATTTATTCACAACTGAACGGGCAGCCGAGCGTGGCACCCGTTATGCGGTGCTCTTGTTTGACTGTCCGTCAGTCCGTCCGTCCTTCTGTCTGTCCGTCCGTCAGTCTGTCCGTCCGTCTGAAAACTTTATCATTGGTCTTAACTTTTGCAATATTGAAGATAGCAACTTGATATTTGGCATACATGTGTATCTCATGGAGCATTTTGAGTGGTGAAAGGTCAAGGTCACCCTTCAAGGTCAAAGGTCAAATATATGGCTTAAAAGCAGCGCAGAAGGTGGCATTGTGTTTCTCACAAACACATCTTTTGTTTAACCAGGTTTTTAACCAGGTTTTCCGAAGGAAAAAACTGGTTATTAGATGGGCGAATGTCAGCGGGTGTGTGGGCAGGGCGGTCCGAACAAACTTGTCTGGGCCATAGCTATGTTGATCATTGTGAGATTTAAAAATCATTTGGCAAATTTGTTCACCATCATTGGATTGTGTGTCATGCGAAAGAATTACGTCAATATCTGCAATGTCAAGGTTACACTTTGAGTTCAAAGATAAAAAATGGCCATAAATGATCTTGTCTTTGACATTACTATGTCACTCATTATGAGAATTTAAAATTACTTGGTACATTTGTTCACAATCATTGGGTGGTGTGTCATGCGAAAGAATTACGCTGATATCTCCAAGGTCAAGGTCGCCATGACTAAAAATAGATTGAATTTGACACAAAGGGGGTAACTAGAAACAATCAGTAACAATGCACATTTTGAATTGTCTCCCTTTCTCATACTTTTTTTTCATATTGAAATCAAGGTTGCCACAACAAAAAATGAATTGAATTTGATACAAAGGGGATAACTAGGAACAATCAGTAACCCTCTCCCCCCCCCCCCCCCCCGAATTTCACTCTATTTTGACATTGTATTAAGCGACTTTTGTCTTACGCGCCCAGCGACCGCTAAATTTTGAGTATTTTGATAACCAAACATTCCATTTAGTGACCACCTGGTGATAAATTATGAAAATCTGTTTATCAGTATAGGAAAAACTTGATCGCAGAGTCATCGTCAGTTTGACATAAGCGAAGGAAAGCCGCTTCCAGTCAAGAAGCCATAAAACAACACTTTCTCGTCGATAGAATTTGCTTCCTTTGTCTTATTCAACATGCTAATCCAAATGTGAAATAGCACGCCCATAGCTTCGCCTTTTGAATGTTTTACTGAGAATGAAGGTAGAGGTAACTGTTAAGAGCTCTAACAGATGCGGTTAAGAGCTCTAACAGATGCGTTGATATTGATCACGTGATTTACGCATGTTCAGTCCCAATTATTTGCAAGCGTATTTATTCAGCATACGCTTTGAAACAATGAATACATTTGTCTTGGCTTTCAGCTAAATGCAGAGTAGTTCTGAAAAACCAACTTCCTGTACATTTAAAAAAAAAGGCGAACGTTTGTGTTTACGAAATTCTTAAAGCACATTTATTGTCAAAAACTGCTTAATAATAGTTATAAAAGTGCGAGGTAATGATATGTTTTAATTCACTGATATGTGGATTATTTCATATAATTTAAACATTCAACACGATTGTTGTGTCACAGAATCGGTCAGTGAATTTGATATTGACAATTATTTTACTTTTGTCCAGAACGGTCTTTTTTTTAAAGACTATTTTATTAAGAGAACACTTTTGCTTACTCCTTTTTGTGGTCTCTTAAAACAAGATTGACTGTATTTAATTTTATGTTGAACATGCCTTAGTAAAAAATTGAATTTCATGCATTATGAACACTTGTTTGCTTGTCTTATTTGTGCAGAGTGCGGGACTAGCTGTAGTTCATTTGCATAGCAGACTGGTTTCACGGAAGTCAGTACTGGATACAACCAGTCTGTTTGAGGAGCACATGGAATACAAGCAACCAGAAATGTCACTGGTGCAGTTTTATTTGTACAGGTAAGATTGTGAAAATACATGCTTTGTCATGATGTTGTTTTCAGGTTTATGTGAAAGTATACAAATCACTTCAGATGGGAACAGATGTTTAAGTAGATTCGGTTGAACATAATATCCCATAGTTGCAATTATCTAGAGTAGTTATGTATCCTAAGTCTGTGATTATTTCAAATTATTCACAGTTTAAATAAAATATTGTTATTTTTTGTTTATTATAGATCATTAATGTATTATATAATTATTGTTTTAAAAGTTTATTTTATATAATCCAAGTATTAAATAAAGATTGTTTTGTTATTTAAAAGTTCAATAATCATAGAGAACATGTCCTTAGTAATTTGTTTTCTATAAAATGTACATGTATGTGGTACATTAATTTTTTTTTAACAGCTCACAGACTTAAGTGAAGTTTATGAATTACTGTCTGCTAGACTGTTAAAATGTGCTTTAACCGTTGACCACCTAGAAGCAATGCAGAAAAGGCTTTGTGCAAATAGCATAAAACCAGAACAGCCTGTGAGTAACTCGCAGTCTGTTCTGGTTTGATGCTTTTTGCTGCTCATCAGTTTATTTAGTTTGGAGATGAAGCCTTAAAAACTTGAATCTATTAAGAAAGGTCTTAAATTAAATATAACATTCTAAGGGACTACTAATGCGTGAAAATACATATCTAAGCCGTAAAGGGTTAATGTAGAGATTATAAATTAAATTCTATGATACTGTTGAAGATATAGTTTAATGAAGAGTTTATGAATAAGTGTCTGTTAAACTGTTTATGTCCCCCCAGTCTATACTGGGGGGCATATTGTTTTTGCGCTGTCTGATTGTTTGTTATTTTGTTTGTTGGTTTGTTTGCGTCAAACTTTTACATTGGCCATAACTTTTGCAATATTGAAGATAGCAACTTGATATTTGGCATGCATGTGTATCTCATGGAGCTGCACATTTTGAGTGTGAAAGGTCAAGGTCATCCTTCAAGGTCAAAGGTCAAATATATGGGGAGGGACATAGTGCTTACAAACACATCTTGTTAAGATATAATTTTAAGCAGAGCCCATTAATAACTGTCTTCTAGACTGATCAGGATTAGTTTAGAAGAATAGCTAATGAAGTAGATATGAATCTTGCTTATAAATTTACAGCATTTGGCAATTTGTTTCACAGATATAGTTATGAATCATGTTTATAAATGAATGGCATTTGCCAAATGTTGCACAGATATAAATATGAATCTTGTTTATAAATAACAGCATTTTTCCATTTGTTTCACAGACTGTTTGCAGTCCACGCAGACTATGGGCTGACATTGCTGTTGGGGGTTGCCCTGCTGGTGAAGTACGTGTTCATTGATCGCCATAATGACCTCCTGGACATACAACAGACCCTGATGATCCAGAAAACCCTCAGTTCCAGCCCTGTGGCCACTCAGACCGAGCTTGAGAGAGGTAAATAGCAGTCTTTCTATGGGAAAATAGGGCTTAATGCATGTGCGTCAATGCATCGTCCCAGATAAGCCAGATAAGCCTCTGCTATTTGCACAGGCTAATAAGGGACTGCACTTTCTGCTGTTATGGTATTTTTCGTTTAAAGGAAGCGCTTTTTGGCAAAATGCAGTTTAAGGCAGACAGTGTTGTACCTGATATTAGTCTGTATGGACTGCACATTCTAATCTTGAAAAACTCTTAATGCATACAAGTCTTGTTCTGAGAAAACTAGGCATAATGCAAGTTCGTAAAGTGTCGTCCCAGATTAGCCTGTGCAGTCCGCCACATTCCGCCTAAATTGGATTTTGCTAAGAAGAGGCTTCATTGAAACGAAAACTGTCATAAAGCGGAAAGTGTCGTCCCTTATTAGCCTGTGCGAACTGCACAGGCTAATCTGAGACAACACTTTACGCACATGCATCATGCATAGTTTCTCAGAACGCGACTCATATGCATAAATCCCAGCTTTTCAAGAACGAGGCGCAAATAGTGTGCATTATGAATGTAAATCACATATTTATACTATTATGTTGAAATGTTCATATTACAGCTGACGGTGCTCAATATTAAACATAATTCTATTATCCCCTGGACTTAATTAAGTGAAGCTTGAATATATTTTAAGCATCATCTGTTATGGTTGTGTTTTAGTTGAATTAATGTACTGAACATTTTGTTTTAGAATATTTATTTAATGCTTTTTGTGGTTAATAGGGTAATATCAGAGACTTAAAATTGATAGAGAAAAATCAGTCAGACTTAAAATTGATATTTCACTGTTTGAAACTGTGAAGAATTACATCGAAAATTATTACTATATTTCACTGTTTTGCTGTAAAGTGATGTTGATTTTTTACATAATGACTATCATTCCAGCGAATTGCATCTACTGTACTGTTTAAAATGTAAATAAACAGTAACAAAAAGGAGTAAATAAATATATTTGTTGTTGTTGGTAGATTCTTGATTTTTATTCAAACTTGATCATAGCAAACACATGTTTTCACTCTTGGTTGCTATCACTTGTGAAATGAAATGGATGATCTAAAACCAACCATTACCCTGTATATGTTGTACTTTTTAGCTCGACTATTATATATGAAATATATATAGTGTCGGCGTTGGCGTGAGCATGATCGTTAGCGTGCAAATGTTAAAGTTTGCGTACCACCCAAAATATTTCCTATGTCCCTCGACATATTGCTTTCATATTTTGCATACTTCTTTACCAACATGACCACAACCTATAAACAAGAGCAGACAACTGTATCAAGCATTTTGTAAGAATTATGGCCCTTTTTCCACTTAGAATATGCATATTATTGATAACTCTATGATAAAGTTTGTGTACCACCTCAAATATTTTCAATGTCCCTTGACATGTGACCGTGTGATGTCCGGCGTCCGTTGTGCATCCGTGTGTGAGTGTGTCTGTCAACAATTTGTTTGTGTAGACAGTAGAGGTCACAGTTTTCATTCAATCTTTATGAAATTTGGTCAGAATGTTTATCTTGATGAAATCTGGGGTGGGATTGTATTTGGGTCATCTGGAGTCAAATACTAGGTCACTAGGTTAAATAATAGAAAAACCTTGTGTAGACAATAGAGGTCACAGTTTTCATGCAATCTTCATGAAATTTGGTCAGAATGTTAATCTTGATGAAATCTGGGTTGAGATTGTATTTAGGTCATCTGGGTTAAAAAACTAGGTCACTATTTCAAATAATAGAAATACCTTGTGTGGACAATAGAGGTCACAGTTTTCATCCAATCTTTATGAAATTTGGTCAGAATGTTAATCATGATGAAATCTGGGTTGGGATTGTATTTAGGTCATCTGGGGTCAAAAACTAGGTCACTAGGTCAAATAATAGAAAAACATTGTGTAGACAATAGAGGTCACAGTTTTCATCCAATCTTTATGAAATTTTATCAGATTGTTTATCTTGATGAAATCTGGGTTGGGATTGTATTTGGGTCATCTGGGGTCAAAAACTAGGTCACTAGGTCAAATAATAGAAAAACCTTGTGTAGACAATAGAGGTCACAGTTTTCATTCAATCTTTATGAAGTTTTGTCAGAATGTTTATCTTGATAAAATCTGGGTTGGGATACTAGGTCAAATAATAGAAAAACCTTGTGTAGACAATAGAGGTTACAGTTTTCATTCAATCTTTATGAAATTTGGTCAGAATGTTTATCTTGATAAAATCTGGGTTGGGATTGTATTTGGGTCATCTGGGGTCAATAACTAGGTCACATGGTCAAATATTAGAAAAACCTTGTGTAGACAATAGAGGAAACAGTTTTCATCCAATCTTCAAGAAATTTGGTCAGAATGTTAATCTTGATGAAATCTGGGTTGGGATTGTATTTGGGTCATCTGTGGTCAAAAACTAGGACACTAGGTCAAATCATAGAAAAACCTTGTGTAGACAATAGAGGTCATAGTTTTCCTCTGATGTTAATGAAATGTGGTCAGAATGTTTATCTTGATAATATCTGATTTTGGATCGTATATGGGTAATCTGGGGTAAAAAAATAGGTCATCGGGCCAATTCTAGTAAAACCTTGTGTAGATGAAAGAGGTCACAGTTTTCATCACATCTTAATGAAATTTTGTCAGAATGTATTAATTGATGAAATCTGGCTAGGGATTGTATATGGGTCTGACAGAATTTAAGTTGATGAAGCGAGGTTAGTCAGGTGAGCGATTCAGGGCCATCATGGCCCTCTTGTTTGTCTTTGGAACTTTGAATATTTTGTTAAATTTTGTGTTTATATCCACTTTACTTCTTAAGTATTAAGGCTATTGCTTTCAAACTTCAAATACTTTCTTACCATCATGATGTTACTGTACCTGGCAAGTTGAATTTGACCTTGACCTTTGAATGACCTTGACTCTCAAGGTCAGATTAATAAATTTTGCTTAAATTGCCATAACTTCTTTATTTAAGATCAGATTTGATTCATACTTTGACAAAACAACACTTACCTGACATACCACCCAAACTATCCCCCACGCCCCACCCCAGAATCCCCCCCAAATCTTTTTTTTTTCTTTTTTATGCCCCCTTTTGAAGAAAAGGGGGCATATAGTGATCGGACTGTCCGTCTGTCTGTCCGCCTTTCCATCACACTTTGCGTTTAGGTTTCGAAAAATGCTCATAACTTCTATGTCCCTTGAGATATAACCTTCATATTTGGTATGCATGTGTATATTGACAAGGCCTTTCCATACGCACAAAAATTGTTACCCCTGTGACCTTGACCTTGAACTTAGGGTCCGGGTTTAGGTTTCGAAATCTGCGTTTAGGTTTCGAAAAATGCTCATAACTTCTATGTCCCTTGAGATATAACCTTCATACTTGGTATGCATGTGTATATGGACAAGGCCTTTCCATACACACACAATTTTTTACCCCTGTGACCTTGACCTTGAACTTGGGGTCCGCGTTTAGGTTTCGAAATCTGCGTTTAGGTTTTGAAAAAAGCTCATAACTTGTCCCTTAAGATATAACCTTTATATTTGGTATGCCTGTGTATATTGGCAAGGCCTTTCCATTCGCACAAAAATGTTTAACCCTGTGACCTTGACCTTGAAGTTAGGGTCCGCGTTTAGGTTTCAAAATCTGCGTTTAGGTTTTGAAAAAAGCTCATAACTTGTATGTCCCTTAAGATATAACCTTCATATTTGGTATGCACGTGTATACGGACAAGGCCTTTCCATCCGCACACAAATTTTGACCCCTGTGACCTTGACCTTGAACGTAGGGTCCGCGTTTAGGTTTCGAAATCTGTGTTTAGGTTTCGAAAAAGCTCATAACTAATATCAAGCGTTTATAGGGGGCATAAGTCATCCTATAGTGACAGCTCTTGTTGAATCATTTTTTTTTTATTCACTATTTACAGAGGACGACCTATGTACTTCATTTTCCATCGGAGATGAGAGTGATGAAGATTGCATGCCAAGGGAAAACACCAGTGTACAGACCAACACCATTCCAGGGTTGTCCCCCTTACGTCATCTGGTCAGCCTTCAAGAGCCACGTTCCATGGAGTACTGTCTAGAGATGCTTAAATCAGATGTAAGGAATGAGATATTGGATATTTGTTGGATTTAGTGGAATATCAATTTTAATTCACGAGTGATCTCAGAAAATGATTATATATTTTTTATATGATCATGAGTGAATTAAAATCGATATTCCATCAAATCCAACAATATTTTTTTAATTTTATGCCTACAAATGATTATTTGTGTATTTTTGCCATTGAAAGCGAAACTGCTTTATAACTGTTCCGACATTATGTCAATGACACGTGACAATCTTTATTTAAATAGAGAATATTATGTGAATTTTGGATAAAGATCAAGTTTATCATGCGAGACTCAGAACCGGCCGAGCGCTAGCATGGTTCGAGTCAAGCATGATAAACTTGATGTTTATTTATCATATTATTTCCTCCCTATTTTCCATTAATAATTATCAAATATTGCATTGTTGACGATTTTGTTTTTCCGTAGTTGAAAAAAACAGATGGTCCAATTTTTGGAAAAACCCAAGTCTGATAAAAAAATGATGACTGTATAAAGCTCTAGTTTATACCATCGTTGTTATACTATTGATTTTCATCTGGTAATAGGATAAATATTCATCCCAAATCAATGAATGTAATACGAACTGTCGGATTTACTGAATGAAAGAGATGCACAAGTAGACAACTGTTTTACGATTCTATTGTTGATAAAGTCATAGATTTAGTTTAAAAACAGTTATAAAATTAAATCAATTTACAAGACATTATTCTGTATTATTTAATTTGAATTATTTATGTTATTATGCTAAGTTATCGGAAATGAGCCTTTGTTTTACAATTAGTGCGAACAACTGGGTGGGGTAATGAGATTACAATACTACCAACTGACCAACCGGGGTAATGAGATTACAATACTACCAACTAACCAATCATCTAAAAGTGGTGATCCGAGATCTCTAGTCCACAAAAGTCACTTTTGCCATTTCCCTTGACTGACTACTGTTCTCAGTTTTAACTGTATTTCTAAAAACATTTTAACTCTTAAAGGGTCTGGCAAGTTTTTAAGTCAATTTTTCTTGCTGTAGTCAAAAAATGGGTTGTTAACTACAAGCCTGATATAACGCTAATGTTTCTTTTGTGATGCAGGGTGGAATAAGTGAACTTACGGATGAAGAAATCAAGATACTGGTTGCAGCTAAGCACATCCCCTCGTATAAGTTAGAAGGGCTGCTCGGTGATTATGAAAGGGGCGTGTCCATTAGACGACAGCTGGTCCTAGAGGAGACCCACACTGAGGACGCCCTCGATAAACTGCCCTTCTCAGACTATGATTATTCTTTTGTAAGTTGGAGTTCAAGTCTCACTTCTTGACTTGTCAATTTTGCTTTACCCCTTAACATTCAGATACGTTTTTTGATGCATTTGTAGTCCCTTAGAGAGTTAAATTTTATTAAAGGCCTTTCTTCAAAGGTTTCAGTTCCAACCCTTAGATAATGATGAGCAGCAAACAGCATAAAACCTGAACAGACTGCCAGTTACTCGCAGGCTGTTCTGGTTTTATGCTGTTTGCACATAGCCATTTTCACTATGCTTCTTATGGGGGAAAGGGTTTAACTCAGGATTTCTTAATTCAATTTATCTAATATTTTAATTCTATTCATATTTGAATTCATATTGAACATTTGAATAATATTCTTTAAATGTGCTTTTAATTATGTATATTGGTAGAAGTTAATGCAGATTATCAAGATGCAATCAAATAATTTTACTTTTATTGCTATTTATCTCTTTTTATTTTCGTGTTTTGCTTGATTTACTTCAAATTTATTTATATAAAAGCAGCATGAAATTAAATGTTGTTTTATTAGCTCGGCTGTTTTCGGAGAAAACCCGAGGTATTTTCATAGCCAGCTCGCCATCCGGTGTCCGCTGTCCGGCGTCCGCAGTGCTAAAACCTTGACATTTTCCTCTTATATTAAAGTGCTTCAACCTACAAATTTGAAACTTCATATGTGATGCACCTTGATGAGTTCTACACGCCACACACATTTTTGGGTCACTAGGTCAAAGGTCACTGTGACCTCTTAAAAAAAAAAAACAAAAAAAAAAAAACAAGCTTTCGTAGCCGAGCGTGGCACCCGTTATGCAGTGCTCTTGTTTATTTTTTGTAAAAAAAAACTAACAACACAAATGCTCTCAGACATGTTGTTCTCCTTTTTTTTTTAAATTTTAAATTGCTTAAAATTGATAAATGCATCATTCTGATATTCTCAAGTCTGATTTGTTTAACCATTGTCACACACATGCCATATGTACTGTCAGAGTTGAGAGTACATGCTGTGAGGATGGGGTTGTGTATATGATTTTTGACAAATTTACAGCACTTGGACTTAACTCTAAATAAAGTACTGTACTGCTTCAAAGTGCAATAGGGGGCATTGTGTTTCACAATCAAAGCTCCTGTTTTGTCTTTTTTTTTCAGAATTGTTTTAATAATAATGTTGTTGTTTTTGTTTTGTTTTTTTAAATAAGCAATAAAAAAAAAATGTTCGATAAGTTGCTATCTTTTTTTGTCAGGTGGACGGTGCATGCTGCGAGAATGTGGTCGGGTACATGCCAGTTCCTGTGGGGGTTGCTGGTCCCCTTCATCTGGACGGGAACCAGTACATGGTCCCCATGGCTACCACAGAAGGCTGCCTGGTTGCCAGCACCAACAGGGGATGTAGGGCTCTGGCAGTGAGTAAATTAAAGATTCTAGTTCAGTTCAACATCATTTGCCAAATTCAAACTTTACTTGGTTTACTGTTGCACACAAAAATCACCACCAGTGTATGTTTTTGTAAAGCAAAATTATCATTATTAGCTCTAACGGTCCATGGTTATACATCTCAGGCATTATTTGTTTGTTTTAATTGATTTTAAGTACGTCAGGCTAATCATGGACGACACTTTTTGCCGAGACTGGATTTTTTCATTTACAAAAGACTTCCTTAAATGAAAAAAATCTGTTTAAGTGAAAAGTGTTATCACTGATAAGCCTGTGGAGGCTTCACAGGCTTATCTTGCCTGACACTTAACACACATTAATTAAGCCCTGTTTTCGCAGAGCTGGTCTCATTTATAGGTTTATAATAAGTTGTGGAGTACAAATCTTTTGCATACAGTAGTCAGTGCTCTAATTGGTTCCCATTCTGTCTCCCACAGCAAGGAGGTGGTGTCCATAGTGTGTTGCTAGGCGATGGGATGACAAGGGGACCGGCTGTGCGCTTCCCAACAGCCAGGAGAGCTAGGTGGGTTGGGATATAGTTAAGTTGTTGTTGTTGCCAAATCTATATTACATCCTTATTGGATTTTGTTTAAAAAGTGGTAAGTAACAGATTTGTTGTCTTTAAAGTAATCTTACCATAAATTCCAACCAATTTTTACTTTTCGTGTGTAGTCAGATTTGTTGCCTATAAAGTGATCTTACAATGAAATTCTACAACATTTTACTTTCCTGTAAATGCTTTATGACACAATGTTTACTAATACATAACCAATCTCCATTAAAATCATAAGTAAATTATTTTACCTCATATGTGTCAAAAAAAGTACGTGCAGCGATATTTAAACCCTTTCCCAATTATAAGCAAAGTGAAAATTGCTATGTGCAAACAAAATAAAACCAGAACAGCCTGTAGGAAACTCGCAGTCTGTTCAGGTTTTATGCTGTTTGCTGCTCATCAGTATCTTAGGTTTGGAGATGAAGCCTTAAAAACTTGATTCTAGTAAGGAATGTCTTAAACTGAATATAATTTTCAAGGGACTACAAATGCCTGAAAATATGTATCTAAGTGGTAAAAGGTTAAATATGTATCTAAGTGGTAAAAGGTTAAATATGTATCTAAGTGGTAAAAGGTTAAATATGTATCTAAGTGGTAAAAGGTTAAATATGTATCTAAGTGGTAAAGGGTTAAGGGTATGAAAAGATGGGTCCATGCCTATGTATTTAAACAATGTTTAATTCTTTTTTATTGGGATCCAATTTGGCATGTATTTGAAATCTTAATTTTTCAATAACAAAAGTATAACAGCAAAACTATTACTTGTAATGAAAATACTTGTGTATGTAACAAATGTTTATAAGAACTTAATCTGGCGTCCTATAAGGGCACGTTATTGTTTGCTTATCTAACATAGATTTTTTTGTGAGGAATGATTCTCCGATATAAATTAAAAAAAAGATTTTTTCCATACATAATAATTTTGGGTGAAATTATTTGCTGGAAAAAAGTTTAAGTACCATTTTACAATTACTTTGTATACATATTGACGCATACCTGACTGGCCCCCTTTTCACAGTGCACAACCCATATTTAATCATTAAAGTAATATCAATTTGAAGGTTATGGCATTTGGGATACAATAGAATGTACATGACTAATGACAACAGAGAGCTATATTTTAGCCTTTCTCTTGGAATACTGGGCTTAGTGCATTTGCATAAAGACCTCCTTTAAATGAAAAATTCTATATTAGCTGAAAGTCGTCCCTGATAAGACTGTGTGGACAGCACTGGCTGAATTGGAATGACACTTGACGCACATGCATTATGCCTAGTTTTCCCAGAAAACATCTCAAATATGTTCACATTTGTCCAAACTTCATTTAGTGTGATATCTGTTTGCAGTGTGCTGAAGTTGTGGTTGGAGGATGGTGAGAACTTCTCCAAGATTTGTGATGAGTTTAACAGCACTAGCAGGTAGGCATTGTGATTGATGATGTATTTTATATATATGAGCTGCACTGTGTGAAAAGGGGGTTTAATGCATGTGTGTAAAGTGTTGTCCCAGAAATGCCTGTACAGTCTGCACAGGCTAATCAGGGACAACACTTTCGGCTTTTATGATATTGTTTGTTTAAAGAAAGTCCCTTCTTAGAAAAAATCCCATTTAGGCTGAAAGTGACGACCACACAGGCCAATCAGAGCCAGCACTTTATGCACATGTATTAAACCCACTATGACATAGAGCACGGCCCATATTTGTAGGAAATCAGTATAAAGCACTGTTTATGAGGTTGTCACAAAAGATGTAACTGTACGTCTACAGTTTACCAACCTGGCACTGAGATTTAAGTGTGAATATAATCAAATACCATTATCATGCATTATCTTGAATGCATTATTTTTGGTAATGGAAGCCAATTGAATCGATTAAAGTTCACCTCACTAAGTAAGCTGGAAAAGCGTATTTAACCCTTAACCACTTAGATACGTATTTTTACGCATTTGCAGTTCCTTAGAAAGTTACATTTAATTAAAGACCTTTCTTACTAGCTTTAAGTTTTAAATGTTTCACTACCAAACCTAGATACTGATGAGCAGCAAAAAGCTTAAAACCTGAACAGACTGCGAGTTACTCGCAGGCTGTTCTGGTTTTATGCTGTTTGCACATAGCCATTTTCACTTTGCTTCTGAGTGGGAAGGGTTAAAGTGTTGCAAAGCGGGCATGAACAAACCAAATTTAGATTTAGGAAACAATGCAAGCACACAATAAATGACAATGGATTTCACCAGTGCCCAGTTGCTGTTGTCAAGCTTTATGTATGCATGTGTATGTGTGATTTATAAGGTCCTTCCCACCTGCTGGAACCATATTAAAAGCCATTACTTGTATAAACCACCTTCTTCTGATGAACACAGCTTGTTATATTCCTATTTAAATAAATGAACAAATATTGTATCTATGCAAATCATTTGAAAATCTCATTTAAAAATCAAATCATCTGTTTGCAGTTCTACATTATCATGACCTTGGAATAAAACCTTACTTTATCCAAAAAAATTGTGTGCACCCTTGCGGCTTTATTCTGTAAGCCATGTCCTTTACATTTGGGGATGCTTGTTTATTTTTAAAAGTCAATTCCCTTTTAAATACTTATTTTAACCCTTGACCACCCAGACACGCACTTTGATGGATTTGAAGTCACTTAAGAAATGAAATAAAATTGGACAACTGGGCTCAATGTATGTGTGTAAAGTGTCCTGACAGATTAGTCTGTGCAGTTTGCACAGGCTAATCAGTGACGACTCTTTCTGCATAAACCAGATTTTCTTTTAAAAATGACTTCAAATACCATAAGGGGAAAAGTGTTGTCCCTATTACCCTGTGCAAACTGCACAGGCTCATCTGAGAGAATACTGTACGCATAAGTGTTGAGCCCAGTTTTCGGAGTTTTTAAATGACGTATGTGTTAATTTCCAGGTTTGCAAGGCTACAGCGAGTCCAGGCTGTTCAAGCAGGCCGTCTGCTCTACATACGCTTTGTGGCCCGAAGTGGAGACGCCATGGGCATGAACATGCTCTCTAAGGTAACATATAATAATAAGAAGAAGAAGAAGAACAAGAAAATAGAGGAGTCATAATATCCTCTTATGAGACCACAAACCTTTCATGACTGTATAGCAAACAGGTTAGCTCCTAATATGTCTCATTTGTTGCTCATTGAAACATTCATTGTGTCTCATTTGTTGCAAGTTGAAATATTCACTGTGTCTCTTTTGTTGCTCGTTGACATATTCACTTTGACTCTTTTGTTGCTCATTAAAACATTCACGCAGGGGTGTCAATTTTCTGGAAATCCGATTTAAGCCGTCCAGGGTCGATTTGAGATGAATGTTAATCTGATGAGTTTGTTCAAGGGGGGAGGGGTAGGGACTAATTCTTTGAGTGCACGATCATTTGAGAACAAATATTGTTATTGCCTCATCGGCATTCCGGACATTTGCAATCAATACCGACTTGCTTGGTGTTTTATTTATTGATTTGTGATTGGTAAGTGGCTGGCACTGACGTGAGAAGTAACTGACCAAACCTCATCGCTACTTTCCGAAAACTGCACAATTCTACGAATGTTGCAAATGTTTGCCATCTTTTAATTATTTATTAGCAAAGTAAAGCACTATCATATTCTAAAGGAGTATGTCAACCAAATTATATATTGATTGCGTATTTGCTAGGTTACTGGTTTTCATTTTCTGCAGTAAAACGATATGCATATTTTATTTCTTGTGCAAAAAGATGTATCTCAACATGTTTATGGACAGTCGTTTTTGGATACGGCATTGTCTGTCGATTTTTTATATATTTTCGATATTTTGTATAGAATGACAAATACACATCCCGTGTTATGGATAGTCTATTTGATAATATTTCGCATTGTACTTACCAGAAATTGCACCTAGTAAGACTATAAAAAAGAACAATAAGCTAGGGCTCGGGGGGTCTGTCCTTTATTCTCCAAGGGCCTTAACTTAATTTTCCAGATTTCAAATATTTGGGACAATTGACAGCCCTGATTCACTGTATATTGTAGGGTGTGGAGAAGTGTCTACACAAGTTGGAAGGGGACTTTCCAGACATGGAGATCATTAGTCTCAGTGGAAACTTCTGTACAGACAAGAAACCCTCGGCCTTAAACTGGTAGGCAGATTTCTGTCTACGTATTCTCAAAGTCTGTTTAGGAGCTACCCTGAATGAGACAACAAAACCTTGCATTACTGTATAGCAGTGGAAAAGTGGGAAAAGGTTCAAGTGATGCATTGATACGTGAAATAATGTTAAAGAATCAAAACAAACATTAAAAAAATAAATCCAGACAAAGTGCCTTTAGCATAACATAAAAATTATAAAGAATTATTTGTTCCAAAATCAAGTTTATAATATATAAAGTGTTTAAATAGTATATATAAATCATTGTATATGTGATACAAAAACTTGTTGAGATTCTAACTTTACAACACGTGTACAGGATAGAGGGGCGTGGCAAGTCAGTGGTATGCGAGGCAGTGATTCCTGCCAGTGTGGTAAAGAACACATTGAAGACCACCACAAAGGCTCTCATAGATCTCAACATCAGCAAGAACCTGGTGGGGTCGGCCATGGCTGGAAGTATTGGAGGCTTCAATGCACACGCTGCTAATATTGTCACTGCAATATTTATAGCCACTGGCCAGGTGAGATATCGTCCGTAAGCTGAACCCTTTCCCACTTAGATACGTATTTTGACGCATTTGTAGTCCCTTAGAAAGTAACATTTAATTAAAAACCTTTCTTACTAAATTACATTTTTAAAGGCTTCATTTCCAACCCTTAGTTATTGATGAGCAGCAAACAGCATAAAACCTGAACAGACTGCGAGTTACTTTCAGGCTGTTCTGGTTTTATGCTGGTTGCAAAAGCCATTTTTACTTTGCTTCATATGGCGGAAAGGGTTAAGTCATGCCAGGTCTCATTTCAGTTCTTTTTAATTCAAGCTTAATTTTTACTGTTCCATTTTTACAATAATGTGCGTAAAGTGTCGTCCCAGATTAGCCTGTGCAATTTGCACAGGCTAATCAGGGACACTTTCCACTTTTATGACATTTTTTGTTTAAATGAAGTCTCTTCTTAGCAAAAATCCAATTTAGGCAGAAAGTGTCTTCCCTGAATAGCCTGTGCGGACTGCAGAGGCTAATCTGGGACGACACTTTACGCATGTAAATTATGTCCAGTTTTCTCAGAACGCGACTCAAATTATCCGTATGTGAGGAAGACAACAGTCTGCACAGGCTAATCTGTGACAACACTTTCCGCTTGAACTGAATTTTCATCTAGAAGAGACTTCCTTTAAACTCCAAATTTCATAAAAGCCTTTAATGCCATCCTAGATTAGCCTGTGTTGATGGCACAGGCTCATCTGGGATGACACTTTATTCATGGATGTTAAGCCCCATTTTCCCAGAGCGTTGCACATTTGTTCAATGTTACTGTCTGACCATGATCCACATGTTGTCTAATGTTTCCGAGGACCCTGCCCAGGTTGTGTGCAGCAGTTACTGCCTGACCTTGTTCCACGTGTTTTCTAATGCTTCCCAGGACCCTGCCCAGGTTGTATGTAGCAGTTACTGCCTGACCTTGTTCCACATGTTTTCTAATGTTTCCCAGGACCCTGCCCAGGTTGTATGCAGCAGTTTCTGTCTGACCTTGTTCCACATGTTTTCTAATGCCTCCCAGGACCCTGCCCAGGTTGTATGCAGCAGTTACTGCCTGACCTTGTTCCACATGTTTTCTAATGTTTCCCAGGACCCTGCTCAGGTTGAGTGCAGCAGTTACTGTCTGACCATGATCCAAATGTTTTCAAATGTTTCCCAGGACCCTGCCCAGGTTGTTTGCAGCAGTTACTGCCTGACCTTGTTCCACGTGTTTTCTAATGTTTCCCAGGTCCCTGCCCAGGTTGTATGCAGCAGTTACTGCCTGACCTTGTTCAACATGTTTTCTAATGTTTCCCAGGACTCTGCCCAGGTTGTGTGCAGCAGTTACTGCCTGACCTTGTTCCACATGTTTTCTAATGTTTCCCAGGACCCTGCCCAGGTTGTATGCAGCAGTTACTGCCTGACCTTGTTCCACATGTTTTCTAATGTTTCCCAGGACCCTGCCCAGGTTGTGTGCAGCAGTTACTGCCTGACCTTGTTCCACATGTTTTCTAATGTTTCCCAGGACCCTGCCCAGGTTGTATGCAGCAGTTACTGCCTGACCTTGTTCCACATGTTTTCTAATGCTTCCCAGGACCCTGCCCAGGTTGTACGCAGCAGTTACTGCCTGACCTTGTTCCACATTTTTTCTTATGTTTCCCAGGACCCTGCCCAGGTTGTGTGCAGCAGTTGCTGCCTGACCTTGTTCCACATGTTTTCTAATGTTTCCCAGGACCCTGCCCAGGTTGTGTGCAGCAGTTACTGCCTGACCTTGTTCCACATGTTTTCTAATGTTTCCCAGGACCCTGCCCAGGTTGTGTGCAGCAGTTACTGCCTGACCTTGTTCCACATGTTTTCTAATGTTTCCCAGGATCCTGCCCAGGTTGTATGCAGCAGTTACTGCCTGACCTTGTTCCACATGTTTTCAAATGTTTCCCAGGACCCTGCCCAGGTTGTGTGCAGCAGTTACTGTCTGACCTTGCTGGAGGAGGGGGGAGTGTCAGGGGAGGACCTCTACATCTCCTGCACCATGCCTTCCCTAGAGTTGGGCACAGTTGGGGGAGGCACCATACTGCCCCCTCAGGCCGCTTGCCTCAAGGTAATAGCAAAATTTTTAAACTTTTGAAGTGGCATAATGTTTTTGTGCAAAGCTATTGGAAAAACGTGGCATAATACATGTTAGTATAATATCCATCCCAGATTAGCCTGTGCAGATTGTAAAGGCTCTTCACAAATGACACTTTCTGCCTAGACATGATTGTCCTTTGGAAGATACTTCCTTTAAACAAAATATTTCAAAAAGTGGAAGTGTAGTCCCTGATTCGACTGTGCCGACTGCACAGGCCAATCCTGGACGATCCTTTACGCACATGCATTAAGCCCAATTTTCCCAGAGCGAGTCGCATTAAAAATTTTCCTGTCTTCTAAAGTGAGAAATGAATTGGTGAGAAAGCTTTGATACATGTGTCGGCTTGTTTGGTGGACTTTATCATATAAGAGTAATAGACAGAATACCAATGATGATGATGTTTGTTTATTTTGTAAGTAACAAAGTTGGTTAACTTATTACTTTTTTAAAGACATCTGTAAAATAAAAGCCTAGCCAGTTCTTGATGCTTATGGGAAACTTCTGGAAGAAGACCATTTTTATTCTTAAGCTTATCACCTATAGGTTATCTAACATGTTTAATATGTGGAACCTTTGTAAGGAAACAATCTTTATTATCGCACGCCAAAGGTGGAGGGATTTAGAATTGGTGTTGCCTGTCCGCGAGTTTGTCATTGGTGTTGCCTGTCCGCGAGTTTGTCATACCAATCGGCTTACAGTCTGTCGGTCACAAAACTTTTTAGGGCTAGATCTATATCTAAGAAACTAAATAAAATATCAATATGAAATGAGAAGTGTCATGCACAAAAACCATAACCCTACACTTTCTTTAATAAGAGTTATTGCCCTTTTTTGCCTGATGTAACTTTTCAGATACCCTATTACATTTGAACTTGAAACTTCATGGGTGTATAGATATCAATGAAGAGAATTGCAATGCATACAATTAATTACCCTACACTTAATTGTTTGTTTATGATTAAACATTATATGAAGGGATTTGCACCCATTCATAGACAATATTTATTTGGTGGGGATATCAGTTCAACAAATTTGCTTTTGCTCTAACTTATCATGCAATAGCATATCAAAAGTGTTAATTATGCGAAACCTATGGAATAAATTATCTTAACAAATCCCTTTCTGTTCCAGATGTTGGGTGTTCATGGTTCAAGCCCCAGCATGCCCGGTGATAACGCTCAGCGTCTGGCGCGGGTCGTGTGCGCCACTGTGCTGGCCGGGGAGCTGTCTCTGCTGTCTGCCCTGGCTGCTGGACACCTCGTGCGCAGCCATCTGAGGCACAATAGGTAAAGAGGAGGTTGACTGGCATGTCAAATATTCTAGGACAAGTTCAAGCTTCAAATTTGAAGAAGTTTTATCATATACCTCAACCTCAATGATCATTGAATTCCCATTCAATATCTATTGATTTTTCATTTTTTCTTAATATTTGAATTATATTGATAATAAAAGTTCATTTGTTGTGAGCTTAATAAAAGCCCCTGTCAGATTCTTGACGAAGCACTGATTTTTTACAAAATTAATTGCGTCACCAATGATTAAGACATAAAGCGAAACCAAACTGATAAATTATATAAGGATGTTTGTTATGTAAGAGTAAAATAGAACCATCATTAAAATATAATGATAATTGACCTGATGATATTTCAATGTTTATAAAATGCATAGAAACAATTGTAAATTTTTTCAAGTGACACATCAGCCTCTTCAAATTTAAAGAATTTGTGTCTTTATTATTACCGGTATTACAACATTATTGTCTAAGTGCACAATTCTGGGTATCTTCAGTTGGTCTTTACAACAAATTAAAAATACGAAAGAATATTGAGGACACTATTCAGAAAAATTCTTTGCTGGAAGGAATCATACTTAAAAAATAAAAAGGCTTTCCTCTTAATACCTAGTGAAAGATATTCGTTTTAATAATTGATTTTTTTTTTATATTTTAGTTTATCCATAGTTTGTGGACATGGGTCCATATTTCAAAAAAATAAAATTAAAAAGCTTTCCTCTTAATACCAAGTGAAAGATATTCGTTTTAATAATTGATTTTTTTTAAAATATTAGTTTATCCATAGTTTGTGGACCATTTGGACATTTTATAAAGATGGTCCATATTTCAAAACAAATAATGTTGTAGATATGTGTCCATAGAGCTTGCATTTTTCATTCATTCATTTTATAATTTTTTTCTATGAGTACAGAACAGAACAGAATGTTTATTTACGACTTAAGCATTAAGATTACAAATAGGTGGCATGTTATTCTTCTTTGTTATACTATTTCTAGGTTCAAATTGTTGTGAGCTAATATTGAATCTAAATATTTTTTGTCCCCTACCGGTTTTACCGGAGGGGACTTATGGTTTGCGCTCTGTCTGTCGGTCTGTCAGTCAGTCAGTCAGTCAGTCAGTCAATCAGTCAGTCAGTCAGTCAGTCAGTCAGTCAGTCAGTCAGTCAGTCAGTCAGTCAGTCAGTCAGTCAGTCAGTCAGTCAGTCAGTCAGTCAGTCAGTCAGTCACACTTTTCTGGATCCTGCGATAACTTTAAAAGTTCTTAATATTTTTTCATGAAACTTTAAACATGGATAGATGGCAATATGGACATTATGCACGTCATTTCATTTTGTTCGTATGTCAAAAATTATGGTTGCTATGGCAACAAATAGACTATAATTACTGCTGAAAATGGTGGTTTTCTGGATCCTGCGATAACTTTAAAAGTTCTTAATATTTTTTCATGAAACTTGAAACATGGATAGATGGCAATATGGACATTATGCACGTCATTTCATTTTGTTCCTACGTCAAAATTCTGGTTGCTATGGCAACAACAACAATTCTGACAATGGTGGAATTTCTGACAATGGTGGAGCCGGTAGGGGACTATATTGCTTGGCAATAGTCTTGTTTTTTTGTGTCACTCTTAAGCTTTTTTACATTATCAAAGAAGCTGATAGAAATAAATTGACTATGAAACAACTGTTTCTATTGCTACATCCATTGCTGGTTTATTTACATGTATATTTTCACTATATTGTGTGATTTTTCCAGTACTATATCATAAGATGATTTTATATTGTTTGAGTTCAAGGTAAACATAAATGAATGAAATACTCATGAACTGTAAAAATTGGCCAAAATCAATGTGCGTAAGGTGTCGTCCGCACAGGCTAATAAGGGACGACACTTTCCTTCTGAACTTGATTTTCGGTAAGGAGGAACTACCTTGAAACTAAAAATACCATAAAAGTGGAAAGTGTCTAGAAACTAACACTCTTTTCTCCTTGTAGATCAAGCATCAGTATGCACTCAGGTCAAAGTGTAGACAACTTACAGGCAAAGCATTCCAGTGACATTGAAACACTCAAGTCTACTTTAATTCAGCCCAAAGGGACTGGAAAGGGACCCCACCAGAAAGATCAGGAGGAAAGTAACACAAGTAGTTTAGAAGACCCTCCTGATACATGCAGAGGTGGTTCTTTAAGTCAAAGTGATGAATCTGCCAGCAGCTTGACAACCGTGAGCTCCAAGAAAGGATGTTTTAGTCTTCCAAATGACACTAGTTCAATAAATACTTCACAACAATTGAAGCACAGAAAGCAGCATTCCACTAGCAAATACAAAGACAACGAAATTGGAGCATGCATTAAACATGTATCATGATGAAGTTGTTTAGGAATTTTTATAGTTTAGGAATTTTCAAATTGAGTGTCATAGGACAAAATGTTCCAGTTGTGGTCATTTTCTTTAATGCCCCATATGTTTGGTTGTGTATTTAAGCTTATCTGAGCAAAACATTTATAAGGAGCTGTTGTGATGGCCATTGGTCTGTCAGTCGTACTCTAAATTTACCTGGATAACTAACACTCTTGAGGCCACATTTATTGTCCCATCTTCATAAAATTTGATCAAAACATTTGTTCCAAGAATATCTCAACAAAAACTGGCAGTCATCCTCATGTGGCAATGGAGAATCCTTGTGAACACAGTCAATTTTACGTCCAGTCTTCATGAATGTTCCGAAGAAAATTCATTCTAATAATTGCTTCTGAAGTTTTGAAATGGCTCCCGTCCATCCTGATATGTTCATAGTGAAAGCGCATTAACTTTATAAGGACTTGTTTTTCTTCCAATCTTCATCATAACTTCAGCTCTGTAGTAAATGTATGGTTCAAAAGCATTTTGTGATATAAATATAAATTGCTTTTAGAAATAACCGATATACCATCTAGATGAAGTTTATTCATATCATGAAATGAATTATCTGTATGAAGTCATCTGAATATTATTTGTGTGTATAACATAAAGAGTTATATTTCCAAAAAACATTGATTTTGTTTTTAAAAAAAGACAGTATTTGCATGCTTGATGCATGGTGCTTTTTGGTTTTCAGTCAAGCCTATTTACTCTGTAAAAGAAACACTTATGCCCAATCAGCATGAAACTGAATCATAACATTTAATCTCATAGCATTTCAGCCGAGAAATGGTTCTGGATCAAGGGTAATGTCAGAAGCCACAACTTTGACAAAAATATCACAAAATATGTTGAAAACTTTTCAGTTCCTTTGGGTCTCCGTTGAGTGAAGTAACCCCTCTTGTGCTTGGTCTTTGAAATAGGCCTTAAAGAGTAACCATATGTGTACTTTGACTAATTTAACCCTTTCCCACTTGAAAGCAAAGAGAAAATGGCTGTGTGCAAACAGCAATAAACCAGAACAGCATGCAAGTAACTCACAGTCTGTTCAGGTTTAATGCTTTTTGCTGCTCATCAGTATCTTAGGTTTGGAAATTAAGCCTTAAAAACATGAATCTAGTAAGAAAGGTCTTTAATTAAATTTAATTTCTATAGGACTACACATGCGTCAAAATACTTATCTAAGTGGTAAAGGGTTGAACATGCTGAACATCTTCAACCTGAAGTGCTGTTGATTGATTGACTTAATTAACCCATTTATGCCTAGCGTCTAGAAAAAAGGCATAAGCAAACAGTGTAGACCCAGATGCAACGCCAAAAGAATGATGCCGAGTCTCATCATGGTCTGCGCTGTTTGCTTAAAGGAATTTCTGTAAGAAATATTCTATATATATAAATAAATATACTAGACATCCCTAATTTTGGAAATAAATTGATCCAATTTAGAATGATGGGAGAGTCCACTAGGCATAAATGGGTTAATTAAAGTTTGTTGAGTTCATAACAGAAGCAAATCATGCATAATTGTGTCCATTTTGTTGTAAGATAGATAATTTATATCTTTGAAACATGTTGTTCATGTTATGTAAGATAGATAACTTGTATCTATGAAACATGTTGTTCATGTTATGTAAGATAGATAACTTGTATCTATGAAACATGTTGTTCATGTTATGTAAGATAGATAACTTATATCTATGAAACATGTTGTTCATGTTATGTAAGATAGATAACTTATATCTATGAAACATGTTGTTCATGTTATGTAAGATAGATTACTTATATCTATGAAACATGTTGTTCATGTTATGTAAGATAGATAACTTATATCTATGAAACATGTTGTTCATGTTATGTAAGATAGATAACTTATATCTATGAAACATGTTGTTCATGTTATGTTACTTTATAAGAAAATATTGTATAATGCTTAATAAAAATAAATACTACAGTGATAAATAGACCCTGATTATTTTATTAACAGTACAGAATTTAATAGTATGTAAATCATTGAACGATAAGTAACATGGAAATAAACGCAGGTGAGGAATTTAAATTGTGTGCTTTTAAAACTAAATTCAAAGCACTAAGAAATTAGTTCAAAATCTAAATCTTTGAAGAAAACACAACTTGGACGCAAAAAACTCAAAACATTCACAAATTAAAGATTTCAATCCGAGACTTTATCTCGTATATTTAATAAATCGAAATAAATGATATAACTTCAAAGCAGTAAAAAAAATTAAGGTGAGACTAGGTTAGAGCGTTCTTAGTTCATGGCTTCTATTGTAATTGACTTCGATTTCCCCACATTAGGCAACAGACAGATGTCAGGTTCAGCTATCAATAAAACCCAACGATAAAACATCTTCACATAAGGATCATTCGACTGTCATCTTTTGAGCGTGATAAACCAATCAAAGGGGATTAAACAAAACAAATTTTGGTACACTATAGCTACAGTGGAAATAATGACAAAAATTCATAGTTCTATCAAAACAACATTCCTTTTTAACGATCATATCCACATTACTATCACTCAACTAGTAAAGCGAAATCCACCCAAAAGCTAAATAGGAGTTCAAAACATAGGCATCCGGAAATATGTACGGATATACATACGGACAAGAAAAATGAAAAATGCCTCCCAATCCGTGGGGTTACAATAACTGGTTTACTTGATGCTTTGACAATACAGGGCCTCTTTGAGCCAAAAGCAATGTAAATTATGAAAAACGATGGTCGAACAATAGTGAGTAAACAACAATGTATGTATGTATTCACTCGCTCGCTGTCTTCCTTTTCCGTTCCTTCATCTATTGCTCACTCTTTAATTTATGTATTTATTGTGTATCTTTTTTAGCTCATCTATTTTTGGAAAAAAAAAATGAGCTATTGTCATCACCTTGGCGTCGGCGTCCGGTTAAGTTTTGCGTTTAGGTCCACTTTTCTCAGAAAGTATCAATGCTATTGCATTCAAACTTGGTACACTTACTTACTATCATGAGGGGACTGGGCAGGCAAAGTTACATAACTCTGGCATGCATTTTGACAGAATTATGTGCCCTTTTTATACTTAGAAAATTGAAAATTTTGGTTAAGTTTTGCGTTTAGGTCCACTTTTCTCAGAAAGTATCAATGCTATTGCATTCAAACTTGGTACACTTACTTACTATCATGAGGGGACTGGGCAGGCAAAGTTAGATAACTCTGGCGTGCATTTTGACAGAATTATGTGCCCTTTTTATACTTAGAAAATTGAAAATTTTGGTTAAGTTTTGTGTTTAGGTCCATTTTATTCCTTAAGTATCAAAGCTATTGCTTTCATACTTGCAACACTTACTAACTATCATAAGGGGACTGTGCAGGCAAAGTAATGTAACTCTGACTGGCATTTTGACAGAATTATGTGCCCTTTTTATACTTAGAAAATTGAAAATTTGATTAAGTTTTGTGTTTAGGTCGATTTTATTCCTACAGTATCAAAGCTATTGCTTTCATACTTGCAACACTTATTAACTATCATAAGGGGACCGTGCAGGCAAAGTTATGTAACTCTGACTGGCATTTGGACGGAATTATGGGCCCTTTATACTTAGAAAATTGAAAATTTGGTTAAGATTTATGTTTTGGTCCACTTTACCCCTAAAGTATCATAGATATTGCTTTCATACTTGGAACACTCATAAACTATCATAAGGGTACAGTAAAAGGACAAGTTGCATAACTCTGGTTGTCATTGTTACGGAATTATGGCCCTTTTTTGACTTAGTAACTTTGAATATATGGTTAAATTTTGTGTTTCGATCCACTTTACTTCTTAAGTATCAAGGCTATTGCTTTCAAACTTCAAATACTTTCATGCTATCATGAGGTTACTGTACCTGACAAGTTGAATTTTACCTTGACCTTTGAATGACCTTGACTATCAAGGTCAAATTATTAAATTTTGCTAAAATTGCCATAACTTCTTTATTTATGATTACATTTGATTGATACTTTGACAAAACTACTCTTAACTGACATACCACAATAGACTCCACCCAAACCATCCCCCGTGCCCTCCCCCCCCCCCTAATTTTTTTGTTTTTTTTTAAGATCATCTCACAAATGACCACCACACCCTCACACTATACCCCCACCCCACCCCCAATTAACTTTTTTTTTTAAGATCATCTCACAAATTACCACCACACCCTCACACTATACCCCCCCCCCCCCTGATTCACCCCTCCCTCCTTTGTGATTGAAAATGAGAGTCCCTTCACCTTTAAAAAAATAATAGATGAGCGGTCTGCACCCGAAAGGCGGTGCTCTTGTTAATAAATGACATTGCATGTGACAAAAGAATTAATAGTGTGCCATGACGTACGATTTTGCTCTGGATAACCATATAAATAGGCCGTGCTCTGTAAAAAGGGGGCTTAATGCATGTGCCTGATGTCTCAGCCCAGATCAGGGACAACATTTTCCGCTTTTATGATTTGTTTCCTTTAAAGAAAGTCTCTTTTTAGCAAAAATCCAGTTAAGGCGGAGTGTCGTCCCTGATAAGCCTGTGCAGACTGCACAGGTTAATCTGGGGCGACACTTTACGCACATGCATTAAATCCCCTTTTCACAGAGCACGGCCCATATTTTATTAAGAAATATCGAACGAATCGAAGGCGCAAACATCTGATTTAGATGTTTCAATGAGTTTCGATGTAAGTGTATAGTGGAAAGCTAATAAATCCTGATTAAACCATACTTCTGAAGTCACGTTTCTTGGAAAACGCTTCCAAGTTTCGTCTTTCAGACGGTTTGCAAAACTATACTGCACGACAAAGTGCTACTTTTTATGTCCCCCATTATAGTAGTTGGGGACATATTGTTTTTGCCCCGTCTGTTGGTTGGTCTGTTGGTTGGTTGGTTTGCGCCAACTTTAACATTTTGCAATAACTTTTGCTATATTGTATTTGAAGATAGCAACTTCATTTTTGGCATGCACGTGTATCTAGTGAAGTTGCACATTTTGAGTGGTGAAAGGTTAAGGTCAAGGTCAGAGGTCAATATATATGTGGCCAAAATCGCTCATTTTATTAATACTTTTGCAATATTGAAGATAGCAACTTCATATTTGGCATGCATGTGTATCTCATGGAGCTGCACATTTTGAGTGGTGAAAGGTCAAGGTCAAGGTCATCCTTCAAGGTCAGAGGTCAAATATATGTGGCCCAAATCGCTTATTTTATGAATACTTTTGCAATATTGAAGATAGCAACTTGATATTTGGCATGCATGTGTATCTTATGGAGCTGCACATTTTGAGTGGTGAAAGGTCAAGGTCATCCTTCAAGGTCAGAGGTCAAATATATGTGGCCCAAATCGCTTATTTTATGAATACTTTTGCAATATTGAAGATAGCAACTTGATATTTGGCATGCATGTGTGTCTCATGGAGCTGCACATTTTGAGTGGTGAAAGGTCAAGGTCAAGGTCATCCTTCAAGGTCAAATATATGGGTCAAAATTGCTCATGTAATGTCACTTCTGCAATATTGAAGCTAGCAATTTTATATTTGAAATGCGTGTGTATCTCAAGGAGCTGCACATTTTGAGTGGTGAAAGGTCAAGGTCATATAGGGGGACATTGTGTTTCACAAACACATCTTGTTATAGTTAAACATTATTACAACTACCTCACATAAACGCAGTTACGCCAACATACAACGCGCATGCAAACCTACTCACGAACACATGTGCGCATTAACACACACATGAGAATTATGTATGTTAGTAATCGCTTATTGTTCGTGGATAACACACAAAGTTCATTTCTCTTCATTTAACAGTGTGTAACTAATCGTTCGATTACACGTCATGCGCATATTGCCATAATGACGTGACTCGCATTAACTACATTTTGCTACATTGCGAATAGGGCAAGTACGTCCGTCCCTTTCTATTAATGTCAATTTATCCGTATAACAACGTGGAATAAAATGCTCAACAACAACGCCATAAGTGAATTCCAGTTCAATTTAATATCTAATATAATTCATATTTTCAAATATATAAGTACAGTCTGACAACTACATGATTGGATCTTTCTCGATCTAATCACCCCAAAATCTAAGCCAAGAGTGTCCTTTCTACACCAAGCATCTCGACATAAAACTAAAATAATACTATTCCTTATAACATATTTGATTGGTCAAAGCGTTTTACTGACTACTCTTTGATTTCTAATTGGCTTGGTCAAAGAGTTCCCTTACTATGTGCTACTTGCCAATTGGCTACCCGCTAAAGTACTGTTCCAAAATGACACTCCCCGGCAATGGTGTAACCAAATTATTCACGTGTTTACCCATTTATCGGATATTCCTTTCAGACATCCGATTTGACTACTTCTGGAGATAATAAGGTATTATTGTAATCGTCTTCATCGCATAGTTTAATGGATTTAAGAGATAATTTAATAAGATTAGAATTCCAGCGGCAGTACTTTTGACCATTTTATCAACTTGGATACCTTGTTCAATACAAGTCGCTGAGTAACAGATTCATTTGTCTAGTGTATATTATTTTTGACCTTTCAAATTGTTGATTTAGCCTACTTTAACAATGAATGTAAAGGTATGTCTGGTTTTTACTTGCAAGAGATCTTAATTAAAGAATTATAATTTTCAAATCCTATAATCATGGCCAATATATCACAAAGATTAATTATTAAATTTCCAAACTTCATTTATTTTATTATTGTTTCTAACATTAAAATATTTTTTTTTATAGAACCCTTATTATTATGATATAAAATGTATCATTAATTACAACAGTTATTTTATTTATAAATATTAATGTAAATAAACTTTTAACATTTTCTTACATTATTAAAACATTATTCAATTTCTGAAATGCATACATGATTTTGTCATATTATTAAACATCTCTTGATAATTTCTGACATACAATTATGATAATTAAATTTACTTATAAATTCCTATCACATTATTAATATTATCTGTACTTAATTTCTATATTGTTATATTATAAAACATAATATTTATGTTATATGAATAAACAATATGTTATATGGATAAATAACTAATTAATTTATTTATCTCTACGGGGCTGTTATGTTACATGTAGTTACTATTTACAATTCTGGAATTGTTCATGGGAGACAAACTGTGTATATCATCTTTAATCAAAAGGATCAGAGTTTCCTTGCCATATTGATATCAATTACCTATGTTCACTCTTCACAGATAATTTCAATTTCAAAATCGTGATCTAAACAAACTCAATTTTAGCTCCACTGGCCAGAGGCCAGCAGGGCTTATGTCATGGTCCTGTGTCCGTCGTGCGTGTGTGCGTGCGTCCGTGCGTTAACTTTTTCTTTAAACATCTTCTTCTCCTAAGCTACAAGTCAAATTCTGATAAAACTTCTCACAAATGTTCCTGGGGTGAACCTCTTTCAAATTTGTTCAAATTATGCCCCCGGGGTCAAATTTGACCCTGCCCCGGGGGTCACAAAATTGAAAATTTGCTTATATAAGGCCTATTTTGTGAAAACTTTCAAAATCTTCCCCTCCATAACCATTGGGCCTATGGCTATCAAATTTGGTATGTAGAGACATCTAATAGTCCTTTACCAAATTTGTTCAAATTATGCCCCTGGGGTCAAATTTGACTCTGCCCCGGGGGTCACACAAATGAACATATGCTTATATTGGGCCTATTTTGTGCAAACTTTGAAAATCTCCTTGTCCATAACCGTAGGGCCTAGGGCTACCAAATTCGGTATGTAGTGACACCTAATAGTACTACTACTACTACTACTTCTACTACTACTACTACTACTACTACTACTACTACTACTACTACTACTACTTCTACTTCTACTACTACTACTACTACTACTACTACTACTACTACTACTACTTCAACTACTACTACTACTACTACTACTACTACTACTACTACTACTACTACTACTACTACTACTACTACTACTACACCACCACCACCACCACCACCACCACCACCACCACCACCACCACCACCACCACCACCACCACCACCACTTATTCTACCATGTCTACTATTACTACTTCTACTACTACTGCCACTACTACTACTACTTTTACTACTACTACTACTACACACCACCACCACCACCACCACCACCACCACCACCATTCACAGTGACAAAAAACGTATTCACACAATGGCTGGTACTACAACTTATAGCCCATATAGGGGGGCATGCATGTTTTACAAACAGCCCTTGTTATCCATAACCGTATGACATAGGGCTACCAAATTTGGTATGTAGTGACATCTAATAGTCCTCTACCAAATTTGTTCAAATTATGCACCTGAGGTCAAATTTGACCCTGCCCCGGGGGTCACAAAAATGAACATATGCTTATATAAAGCCTATTTTGTGCAAACTTTAAAAATCTCTTGTCCATAACCGTAGGGCCTAGGGCTACCAAATTCGGTATGTATTGACATCTAATAGTTCTTTACTTAGTTTGTTCAAATTATGCCCCTGGGGTCAAATTTGACCCTGACCGGGGGATCACAAATATGAAAATATGCTTATATTGGGCCTATTTTGTGCAAACTTTAAAAATCTGCTTGTCCATAACCGTAGGGCCTAGGGCTACCAAATTCGGTATGTATTGACATCTAATAGTTCTCTACTTAGTTTGTTCAAATTATGCCCCTGGGGTCAAATTTGACCCTGACCGGGGGATCACAAATATGAAAATATGCTTATATTGGGCCTATTTTGTGCAAACTTTAAAAATCTGCTTGTCCATAACCGTAGGGCCTAGGGCTACCAAATTCGGTATGTATTGACATCTAATAGTTCTCTACTTAGTTTGTTCATATTATGCCCCTGGGGTCAAATTTGACCCCGCCCCGGGGTCACAAAAATGAACATACGCTTAAATAAGGCCTATTTTGTGCAAATTTTTAAAATCTTATCGTCCATAACCGTATGGCATAGGGCTACCAAATTTGGTATGTAGTGACATCTAATAGTCCTCTACCAAGTTTGTTTAATTAAGCCCCTTGGATCAAATTTGACCGTTCCCTAGGGGTCACAAAAATGAACCTATGCTTATATTGGGCCTATTTTGTGCAAACTTTAAAAATATCCTTGTCCATAACCATTGGGCCTATTTCTACCAAATTAAGTATGGAATAAAATCTTAAAGTTCTCTACCCCTTGGGTCAAATTTGACCCTGCCCAATGTCACAAAAATGAACATATGCTTAAATAAGGCCTATTTTGTGCAAAATTTAAAAATCTTCTTGTTCATAATTATAGAGCCTAGGGCTACTAAATTTGGTATGTAGTGACATCTAATAGTCCTCTACCAAATTTGTTCAAATTTTTCCCCTGGGCTCAAATTTGACCCTGCCCCAGGGGTCACAAAACTGAACATATGCTTATATAAAGCCTCTTTTGTGCAAACTTTAAGAATCTTCCTGTCCATAACCATTGGGCCTAGGGCTACCAAATTTGGTATGTAGTGAAATTGAATAGTTCTCTATCAAGTTCGTTCAAATTATGCCCCTGGGGTCAAATTTATATATATAAATGCTCACCCTTCCACCTTTAAGCGCCCAGTGGGAAGAGGGATAGAAAAAGAAAGTCACATGCTTGAGTACATTTCAACCCATGCGCATTGCACGCTTTTTTCGCATAAAAAACAGTGGAGCGATACAGGGCCATCATGGCCCTCTTGTTATAGGGATATCTTGGTTTGTACAACTAAAACACGATCTTTAAAACAATGTATACACACTGGTAAACAACAAGAAGAACAGGTTTATAAATGTTATTTATAAACGTATATCATTGTTCCATATAAACTTATAATTAAGGCCATCTTCCGCATATATAAAGCGAAAAGTATCATTACTATCGCTGTATACGTTCCCACAGTCGATTTTATGATGTTTCTACATGCATGTATCACAACTACGTTTAATGTTGTTTGATCGTGCATGCACTCTTGCAAGCATTTAGCGACTTGAACCTGTTACCGTTTCCCCCACAACCGCCGTATACAAACTCCTTACAGACTCCGTTGACGAAGTACCAACTGGGCATATATGCCTCGCAGTTCCCGCTTACTGCAGGCAGATTACAAACTATGCATTTCCGCTCGCATTCCTCCCGCATCTTGAAGTTATTCCGGTTTCCTTTGCAACCGCCGTAGACGAACTCCTTGCACACTCCGTTCACGTGGTACCATCTTGGGAATAAGCCATCGCAAGGTCCTGTATCTGACTTCAAACTACAAACTGGAACATATAACAGTTTTTACTTGAGCGTCATTACACATTTTATTTTGATTAACTGTAGACACTAAATGTTACACTCAACTCTTTACATCAATACAGTTTGTGTGTGCACCTTTTATTTTCAGAGGATTGCCAGCGTCAGAGCGTTTGAACTTAAAGGCTATGTTCTCATATTAAGTTATTATTACTTTCATAATGCAGTCTGTGTACTAGTATATTTAAGTTCATAAAAGTATCGTTTTTCCCTATCCTGATATTCGTTTTGGCCAAACCATTTTAAATTGATTTCGAAATTGAACATTAAACATGTAAAAGAATACAATTTTAAACAAGCCGTCGTTTCTGCAGTGGAAGCGTGGCCTCACTTAATGCATTGCATTCCAACCCGCAAGGTATCAGGGTCAGTTCGCGGCCAGTAAACTAATCGTTATATAATATAGACGCTATCACGTGAACTAGGTGAACTGGTTTTTTAGACCAGAAATATTTTAAATGAAGATATTCAGCGATATAATTATGGTATGTCATTAATAGATTCTTAATGTGTTTTCAACAATACCATGATACATATTATTTGTATGCCCCCGGTAGGATGGCATATACAGTTGAACTGTCCGTCAGTCAGTCAGTCTGTCAGTAAGAGTGTCTGTCCGTCCGTCCGTCCGAAAACTTTAAGTCCGTCCGTCCGATAACTTTTTCAATATTGAACATAGCAACTTGCTATTTGGCATACATGTGCATCTCATAGAGCTGCACATTTTGAGTGGTGAAAGGTGAAGGTTAAGGTCATCCTTCAAGGTCAAATGTCAAATATATGGCGTCTGTTCGTCCGTCCGAAACATTTAACATTGGCCATAACTTTTTCAGTATTAAAGATAGCAACTTGATATTTGGCATGCATGTGTATCTCATGAAGCTGCACATTTTGAGTGGTGAAAGGTGAAGGTCAAGGTCATCCTTCAAGGTCAAATGTCAAACATATGGCGTCTGTTCGTCCGTCCGAAAACTTTTCAATATTGAAGACAGCAACTTGATATTTGGCATGCATGTGTATCTCATGGAGCTGCACATTTTGAAAGGTGGAAGGTCAAGGTCAAAGGACAACTATATGGCATACGTCCGTCCGTCCGAAAACTTTAACTTTCGGCATAAGTTTTTTATGCACCTGAAGGGTGGCATATAGTTTTTTAACTGTCCGTCTGTCTGTTCGTCAGTCAGTCAGTCTGTCTGTTCGTCCGTCAGTGTGTCCGTCTGTTCGTCCGTCCGTCCGAAAACTTTAACATTGCCCATAACTTTTGCAATATTGAAGATAGCAACTTGACATTTGTCATGCATGTGTATCTCATTGAGCTGCACATTTTTAGTGGTAAAAGGTTAAGGTAAAGGTCATCCTTCAAGGTGAAAGGTCAAGGTCAAAGGTCAAATTTTGCAATATTGAAGATAGTAAATTGATATTTGGCATGCATGTGTATCTCATGGAGCTGCACATTTAGAGTGGTGAAAGGTCAAGGTTATCCTTCAAGGTCAAGGTCAAATTTTGCAATATTGAAGATAGCAACTTGATATTTGGCATTCATGCATATCTCACGGAGCTGCACATTTTGAGTGGTGAAAGGTCAAGGTCATTCTTCAAGGTCAAGGTCAAAGGTCAAATTGTGCAATATTGAAGATATAAACTCAATATTTGGCATGCATGTGTATCACATGGAGCTGCACATTTTGAGTAATGAAAGGTCAAAGTCAAGGTCATCCTTCAAGGTTAAGGTCAAAGGTAATTTTTTTTGCAATATTGAAGATAGCAACTTAACATTTGGCATCATGTGTATCTCATGGAGCTGCACATTTTGAATGGTGAAAGGTCAAGGTCATCCTTTAAGGTCAAGGGTCAAATTTTGCAATATTAAAGATAGCAACTCGATATTTGGCATGCATGTGTATTGTGTATCTCATGAAGCTGCACATTTTGAGTGGTGAAAGGTGAAGTTCAAGGTCATCCTTCAAGGTCAAATGTCAAATATATGGCGTCTGTTCGTCCGTCCGAAAACTTTTCAATATTGAAGACAGCAACTTGATATTTGGCATGCATGTGTATCTCATGGAGCTGCACATTTTGAAAGGTGGAAGGTCAAGGTCATCCTTCAAGGTCAAAGGACAACTATATGGCATACGTCCGTCCGTCCGAAAACTTTAACTTTCGGCATAAGTTTTTTATGCCCCTGAAGGGTGGCATATAGTTTTTTAACTGTCCGTCTGTCTGTTCGTCAGTCAGTCAGTCTGTCTGTTCGTCCGTCAGTGTGTCCGTCTGTTCGTCCGTCCGTCCGAAAACTTTAACATTGCCCATAACTTTTGCAATATTGAAGATAGCAACTTGACATTTGGCATGCATGTGTATCTCATTGAGCTGCACATTTTTAGTGGTGAAAGGTTAATGTAAAGGTCATCCTTCAAGGTGAAAGGTCAAGGTCAAAGGTCAAATTTTGCAATATTGAAGATAGTAAATTGATATTTGGCATGCATGTGTATCTCATGGAGCTGCACATTTAGAGTGGTGAAAGGTCAAGGTTATCCTTCAAGGTCAAGGTCAAATTTTGCAATATTGAAGATAGCAACTTGATATTTGGCATTCATGCATATCTCACGGAGCTGCACATTTTGAGTGGTGAAAGGTCAAGGTCATTCTTTAAGGTCAATTTCAAAGGTCAAATTGTGCAATATTGAAGATATAAACTCAATATTTGGCATGCATGTGTATCACATGGAGCTGCACATTTTGAGTAATGAAAGGTCAAAGTCAAGGTCATCCTTCAAGGTTAAGGTCAAAGGTAATTTTTTTTGTAATATTGAAGATAGCAACTTAACATTTGGCATCATGTGTATCTCATGGAGCTGCACATTTTGAATGGTGAAAGGTCAAGGTCATCCTTTAAGGTCAAGGGTCAAATTTTGCAATATTAAAGATAGCAACTCGATATTTGGCATGCATGCGTATCTCATGGAGCTGCACATTTTGAGTGGTGAAAATTCAAGGTCATCCCTCAAGGTTAAGGTCAAAGGTCAAATTTTGCAATATTGAAGATATCAGCTCCATATCTGGCATGCATGCGAATCTCATGGAGCTGCACATTTTTAGTGATGAAAGGTCAAGGTCATCCTTCAAGGTCAAAGGTAAAATATATTGCTTCAAAGCGGCGCAGTAGGGGGCATTGTGATTCAAGAACACAGCTCTTGTTTATTAATTTAACAAGAAATATTCCACCATATTGACTAATGTATTAAACATGAGCGCGATGATTCTCGATACTGTTAATAATCGAATCAAATAGCAATGCCCGACAAACCACTAAAACAGGTTTGTTCGAAGAACGCGCGTATAAATATTGAAAATATGTACGGATACTTCGTGTGTTGCGGGTTTTATGTTTTAATTTCACTTCCATTCTTCTTTTGGTTTTTTGTTTTGTTTCTATAGGTTTATGACCAGCAATTTGAAATAATGTAAAATAAGCCGCGAAAACTCCGCGTAACATCCCGTACTGCGTGTAATGCAGCTAAGAACTGCACAGAAAAAGACACTCGCTATCTTTGATCTCATTCATTAAACTCTTTACCTTTCACCAACTCCAACTACCATCAACGCCGTATATCTTTTTAAAAGATATTTCTTGTTTATTTTAATAATATGCGAATTCCTATCATATATATCCTGCATACATATCCTGCATACATATCCTGCATACATATCCTATTTGAACTGTTATACAATGCTTGTCAAATTTGAAAAGAAAACAATGCATAGGCATATGTAATAACAGAATAATGTTTGAATCGATCCTTATTTCTTGATGTGAATTAGCGGTAGAAATAAGATAGAGAGATTCTCAACAGAAACGACACACACGATATTGCCGATAAGTGTGTTATTTGTGTACAGAGCATTAAACAGGTATCATGTTAGAATAATCTATGTGCATTCATTACATATACAATCGTAGTCAAACAATTCATATTATATAAACAAATCTCAGTTACCTTCAACGTTTGCCATCACATCGGACGCAATGCAGACGCAAAGAAGAAATAAAGCTACTGGTGTAGACATGGCGTCTACAACAAAACTAAATTTACACAATCTCTCTAATAAATATACACACATAATCACCATAAAATGCAAAAAAATTTCTTTATATATATATATCCATTAAAATATTTAAAAACAGCTATTAAAATTCATTTTCTGTTCACTAGATCCATTTTTGTTACAATTAACTATTACAAACGTGAATGAACTGACGCATATAAATATGCAGAGGTTTAAATAGTTTAGTTTATATAAAAACAAAGACACCTTATTAGTTAAACAACTATATATTACATGATCTCGTTTATTTACTAATACACTTACCGATTAAAAAAAGTGTTGAAGTAATTTAGTTTAAGCAATTGCGTGTGTTTTATAGCCGCCCTCTTTCTCATGTCCGTGTCACTTCGTGCCGATCGCTGACACATATTTGCGGTTAGTTTCACATCCGTGACATGATGTAAAACATCTTGCTCCAACCGACCAATTAGTGAAAAGAACATGAATTTAAAACATTGCTGCGACGTCGCCCCTTTGTTCTCGTCTTACCTTTATTGTAACATTTAACTGGTGGCTGTCCAAAATAGGCATGTTATTGTTTTATTAATAATGTTAAGCATTTGCCTTGTAATTTTTAATTGTGTTCCCTTTATTTTGTTATTGTGCGATTGTTTTTCTAAGTATTATTATTGTGTTGTTTTTCATGGTTGTACTGTCATTTGTATTGGTCATGTTATTATTTCCGTTTTATTATTATTATGTGCAGTTTTTATCGGTGCGATTCACATTCGGGTTCACCAAACATTAAATCATGGTGGTTTGTTCATTGTAAATATAAGAAATGAGTAACTTAGTTACAGTATACTTAATACTTTTGATGAAATTGTGTTACAGCATACTAAATACTTTTGATGAAACTTTATAAAAGACTTTAGTGCTATCCTAGATTAGCTTGTGCGGACGGGACAGGCTCATCTGGGATGAGACTTTACTCAGGGACATTAAACCCCATTTTCCTAGAGCGTGGCACATTTGTTCAAATGTTACTTTCGGACCATAATCATGTACGATACTTTACGTACATGCATTAAGCCCCATTTTCCTATAGCGAGGCTCATTTCAATTTTTTTCCGTCTCCTGAATTAAGAAATTAATTGTTAAGAAAGCGTTAATACGTGTATAAGCTTACTTGATGTACTTATTTATATAGAGAATATTTGTTGGATTCGGTGGAATACCGATTTTAATTTAATTCACGAGTGATCATTGAAAATATATTTGTTCTATGATTATGATTAAAACTGATATTCAACTGAATCCTACAATTTTTTATTTTATTTTATGCTTACAAATATGATAATTTTGTATGATACTAAATCTTTACCTCCGCAAATGTGTTCGTTCTCAAGTTTACCGGTATTCTGTTGATTAAAATTATGAAGATAATGATGCTGATGGGGCAAATTTTACTTAAATGAACCTAAATGGTGGAACTTATGGTATACTTAATGGTTTGTGTAATTGCTTGATTGACTTCGTATCAAAACAAATTTACGTTTAATCCATTTATGACTAGCGTCTAGAAAAAAGACCTTGGCAAACAGCGTAGACCCAGATGAGACGCCGCATGATGCGGCGTCTCATCAGGGTCTGCACTGTTTGCTGAAAGGAATTTCTGTACGAAATATTCTAAATATAGAAATAAATATACTAGACATCCCTAATTTTGGAAATAAATTGATCCAATTTAAAAGGATGGGAGAGTCCACTATACATAAACGTTTAAAGCAAAATACACATATTCGTATGATTGGTGTTGAAATAAATTCTTTCATGCTTTAATCATTTGTCATTGTTTTAAATTATTTATAAACTGAAAATTGACAAGCAAGTCCAACGTGTTAAGAACATACGATAGATCTTATTTCATAGTTTATTGCTTTCAACGTATTACACGTCGGATCTGATCAAGATATGTCGCCGCTATTAAGAGATGAATGGAATCAGGGCGAAGAATGGGATATCGTCAGCGACACGCCATATTGACCAAGGCAAATCATTATTGTTCGTTATTTAAAAGTGAAAGAAAGGTTTTGATGGCAAGAGAAATAATCATAACCGTATACAATAGTTTGCTTAAACCTCTATCACTGCATTTTTAAGAATAAAATGGGTAATAGTGATTATAATTTAGGATTTTAAAATGCGGGGTTCTATTTTCAGTTAGTATGCTGCTCACTGAGAGAAGAAGCAAATGAGTCGCGTTCTGAGAAAACTGGGCTTAATGCATGAGCGTAAAGTGTCGTTCCAGATTAGCCTGTGCAGTCCGCACAGGCTAATCAGGGACGACACTTTCCGCTTAAACTGGATTTTCGTGTAGAAGATACTTCCGTTAAACGAAAAACACCATAAAAGCGGAAAGTGCAGTCCGCACATGCTAATCTGGGATGACACTTTATGCACATGCATTAAGTCCCATTTTCTTAGAACGCGTCTCAAATGTATTTGATGAAACCTTCATTTACAAGGATATTTGCGCTCGTAAGCACCTGCCCACATTAATACAATTAAACGTTAAAAAAGCGCATGTGTTGTAATACAACATAAATTGATGTTTATTTAATTATCTGTTTGTCTCTAATAAAAACAATATGTTTGTGTTCGGAAGCGTTTGGGGTCAACGGAAAAATACTTGTCTTTTCGCTTGGTAAGAACATAGTGTAGACTTACTCGTTTTACTACAGAGGTATCACCAGCTATCGCATCTAAAGATAATATACCATTACTAATTACCAATCTAGTATAACCATTTTTGAATAAGTTTTGGTTTGTAATTTTGTCGAGAAGTGGTCTGCACAATTTCCCTATAAACCGATAGTATTTTTTTTAAAGTTGATATCTCGTTGACCGTTGTCGTTTCTGCTATCGATACTAGTTTCTGTGAATATATGACTAAATGTTCTTCCGACTTAAACAGTAACTAATCATAATAGATAAATCAAGTAATTTCAAAGGAGCGTAAATTAATTAAGTTTAACTGCAGCAGTTATTCACCAGAGCGCAACACTTGGCAACGTCGTGCTTGGTACGTACATGTAACTTGGCATACCAAATGTTCTGAAGCTGTTTGCTACAAAACACCTTTTAATATGAGTATACAGATGCAATCAGTTCGCAGTTAACCTTGTTTATATACAAGAATCAATTTGCGCTATCACAGGAGAATACTTATTCACTCGACATGGCTTTGACATACATATAGGATCTGGGAAGAGTTGTCATATCATACCCTATTTTATTAAACGAGTTCAGGAATTTTGATGTTAAGTGTTGAATATATGTAGATAGCATATTTCAAAACAGGTAAGTTGTCATGCAATGAAACAATATATTCCCATGGTAACTTGCTTCACAGTTATTTATATTATATCTTAGTACATATTTTTAAAATGTGCCACATCATATGTCATATAAAAGGAAAAGAAATTGTGCAAAAATGACACAATAATAAGGAGTGGTTTTCCATTCTGAATTCCTCAAAGCTTTTGAAATATGCTTATGTTTATAAATGGATGCATTTTTTGATCGGTTTACCAAAATATTAATAAATAAGTTTATGGAGCTCAGTTGTTTCCAGTACACACATTCAGATTGTCTAGACACCTCAGAGTTCTTCAACCTTCCCGATTTATGTTTATATTTAACGAGATAAAAAGTATTTAAATACTCTTCTTAATAATATAATTGTCGTAATTGTCATGCAAATCATACAGTTATTACTATAAATAACAGATCTAACTGTCTTTGCTTACTGTTTATTTGAAAGCCACGTTTATCATTTATCATAGCCTTTGCTCATACGATAGCGTTAGAAGCCTCGTGCATTTTAATAGGGACAAAAACATTGGTGGGACGGAAAACACGGGTGTTTAACATTTACATTTATTGGTGGAGAATTATGTATACCACTGTTCAAATAATTTTAAATTGTGTTCCTTTTCTCTTCTAAAAACATTTAAATTGTCTCTAAGCCACCCAAATGATGAAGCCATTTGCAACGTGTTAGATGCATTCTTGTCGTGACCAAATCCATGGTGCTCCATGAGACTAACCACGTATGAGAGAGGTCTATTGTTGATATGTGCCAGCCCTCCCTGACCTGGTCTAGCCCAGCTAATAATGATTCCTTCCCTGCTGTGCCTCACAATGTTATCTATATAGACTGGTTCGTATGATTTTGGGATGTGTTCTGCGACCTCGAGAGATATGATCCAGTCGTACATGGGAATTCCGTATTGTGGTACGGTAAGATCCATGAACCTGACGCGCCCCTCGCTCGTCTCTTCACAATAGGGGGCGCCGTCGTATGCGTCATATGAAGACACGTCACCCAGCTTTAAGAGCTCGCGTTTGTAGGCGCCAGGACCATCACCGAAGCTGCCGACTTTTTTGCCTAAATCATAGACAAACAATTGCATGCTTTGAAATTGTATAGCTGACGAAAACAACAGTTAACCCTTTTATGCCTAGCGTCTAGAAAAAGAGCATTGGCAAACAGCGTAGACCCAGATGAGATCTGAGACGCCGCATGACGCGGTGTCTCATCAGGGTCTGCGCTGTTTGCTTAAAGCAATTTCTGTAAGAAATATTATAAATATTACAATAAATATACTAGACATCCCTAATTTTGAAAATAAATTGATCAAATTTATAAGGATGGGAGAGTCCACTAGGCATAAATGGGTTAATACGCGAACTGTTTGACGCTGGGTAAACGCGTACGAAAAGTTAATGAATCAGAGTGACAATATAAATTACAATCTCAATCTGCAACATTAATAATAAACAGTGCCTAATGACGACACTGGAATGATGCCAAATCTTGCTAAACATGTTAATTTCAATAGAACGCCGTGGTTTTCAAATATACAACGACTTGTAGAGATAAGAAGCTGGCATAAAATATCTTCAATCAACGAAATATTGGTTACCCTTTAGAAATGTGGTAAGTTTCTTGATAAGAGGCATATCGGTCATGTGTTCTCCACCGTCCTCGGAGCTCGCTTTCTTGCACCAACCGCCGGCCGAGTTGGTCTTACTTTCCTCTTTCTGAAATAAGTTTCGTTTTGAGAAAACTTGGCTTAATGCATGTGCGTCAAGTGTCGTCCCTGCTTAGCCTACGCAGGCCGCACCGGCTTATCAGGGACGACACATGCTGCCTTAATTGGATTTTCGTTAAGAACAGATTTCCCGTAAACGAAAAATGTTTGAAAAAGAAAGTGTCGTCCTTGATAAGCCTGTGCGAAATGCACAGGCTTATCTTAGGCGATACTTTACGCCCGTGCATGCAGTCCAAGTTTCACAGAACGTGGCTAAATAATAAATGCTAATTCATTGTTTTGTGCTCTGGCACCTTCCTAAATTTCTATTAAACCATTCTCGTTTGTGTTGTTAATGGTGTGTTTGTTTTAAAATGCATTCGTTATTTCAATATATGTTTGTGTTAACATCTTTTGTTAACGGGTATTTATTAATATTGAATACGTTATAAATTTTTATTCACTTTATTTTCATAACAAGATTTAAAATAATATGATGTGTATTTCGACAGATGAAATATTTATTATCGTTTTATTAAAACATACAATGCACACTATTTTCTTCGTTAAGACATAATCTCACAAACGTTTTAAAACATGACATTTTGACAAGTTCCTATTAACATTCATTAAATAGGTTAGGAAAATTCAATTTAACTCTCTACCGTTTTCTTATAATTCATTAGACTCAAAATGTCTGTGCAAGTTAGTTAGCTTTCACAACTCAATGGTACGATAAATAAACTTTTCGAAATGGTATTTCTTCTTGATAGTTCAGAGAAAATAAATATGAATATGTTAATACTATCGTAAAAGCTTTGTGTAGTCAATATCTTTCATTCTTAAATACGACAATAATGTTATTCATTATTAAAGTGCCTGCCTTCCGTGCATTTGAACGTTTGCATCTGTTTATCTGAAAACGGTTATTGTCACTTAAATCAGATATAAGAGAACATGTAGTCGCCGCTTAAGTGAATAGCTATACATTTGAGCCGTGCTCTGTGAAAGGGATGTGCGTAAAGTGCCGTCCCAGTTGAGTCTGTGCAGTCCGCACAGGCTAATTAGAGACGACACTTTCCGCCGAAACTGTATTTTTGCCAAGGAGAGACTTTCTTTAAACAGAAAATACCATAAAATCGGAAAGTGTCGTCCCAGATTAGCCTATGCTGAGTGACATTTTACGCACATGTATTAAACCCCTTTTTCATAGAGCACGGTTCATTTTAATTATATCCCGGACATAACACTTGCTTTTGTTTCAAGACGTATGAACGAACAGTTCTCAACTTACTGTTGGACGTAGCTAAATGACGTAAGTTAAAGGGAGACTAATAACAGGGAAGTAATAGAGACTGCTTACAAGCCATTCTAGGCACTTCACAAGTCAATATGCGCTGTTCACAAGCCAATCTAGGCGGTTTACATGCAAATCTGTGCGGGTCAGAAGCCAACGAAGACGACTCACAAGTCATTTAAGACTGTTTACAAGCAAACAAAAACAATTCAAAGGACAATCCTGGCGGTTCACAGGCCAGTTTGGTCGGTTCACAAATGCGCCGCGCTCTGAAAAATCAGGTATAAATGCATATGAGAAAAGTATTGTCCCAGATAAGCCTGTGCAGTCCACACAGCACGACATTTTCCGATGTTCAAAATTTTTTCGTTTTTTAAATACAGTTTTTGTGGAAAGTGTCATCCCTGATAGGCCTGTGCGAACTCCGAAGGCTAAACTGGGACGACACTTCCGCACATACATGAAGCTCGATTTTCCAGAGTGCGGCCCATAGATCTTATAAACCCCGTTTCGACTCATAGATCTAACTAACCCCGTTTTGACTCATAGATCTAATGAACCCCGTTTTGACTCATAGATCTAATGAACTCCGTTTTGACAGTCATGCGCTGTCCCAACTTATCTTGTCTGTTTCATTTGATTCATTAGCTCTAGACTAAATCCACGTCGAAGATATGTGCCTTTTGGCATCCGAAAACTGTGTCTAACTGTGCTAATACGAGGATTGCTTATATAAAGTATATAAAAAACCTCTCATTGCATGAGCACGGATGGCCGAATGGACTAAGCGATAGACTTTTACTTCAGGTTCGAGCCCAGTGGAAGGTTACGTTTTTTCTTTCTTTAATTTTATTCCAATTTTTAACCGGAGCTTTTTAGATCCAATGTTTACATTTATCAATATAAAGCATTTAATGACAAACTTCAATACAAGTCAAAATCTGTGAAAAGGTCCCATTTAAGCAAATGTGTAAATTATTACAAATTTACTTTTTAGTCAATATGCTTGAATTTATACAAGTTAAGACATGTACATGTAATGACAAACTTCAAAATTTACAATACTACGTGAACTGGTCCCTTTAAGCCAGTTGACTTAAGTAAGTAAGAATGAAATCAGCTTCAGTGATAATACACCAGATATATTTTGTGTAATGGTTATATAAAAAATAAGACCTCAGCTTCAGTGATAATACACCAGATATATTTTGTGTAATGGTTATATAAAAAATAAGACCTCAGCTTCAGTGATAATACACCAGATATATTTTGTGTAATGGTTATATAAAAAATAAGACCTCAGCTTCAGTGATAATACACCAGATATATTTTGTGTAATGGTTATATAAAAAATAAGACCTCAGCTTCAGTGATAATACACCCGATATATTTTGTGTAATGGTTATGTAAAAAATAAGACCTCAGCTTCAGTGATAATACACCCGATATATTTTGTGTAATGGTTATATAAAAAATAAGACCTCAGTTTCAGTGATAATACACCCGATATATTTTGTGTAATGGTTATATAAAAAAATAAGACCTTTCTGTTCATTGAAATAAAAGAACAGCTTTAAATCAATTAATATAAGTCTCTGACAAAAACGCAAAAACTTACAGAGATTTAAAGGCGGGTTATTTTTCTGGTCTCATTTTATCTCTTTTTATAACGAAAAGCACTGTATAAAATTGAGCGAAGTAATACAAATGAATAAGTTATGATTTAAACGACTGTTTCGAAATTTGGAAAAATAACAAATATCCAAGAATTATCCAATATTAAACATATTTAAATTATATTTAAACAAGAGAAACAAACAAACTCGCTTGATAAAGAAAAATGATAAAGGGAAAATAATTCATCAAAATCGGTAAAAAAATTTAAGCGTTAGTAACGCTTCACATCTTTACTTTGAAACAATATATATCTTTAACACAATACATTCGGCGTATATCATGATTCTGAATTTAAAGGTTGACACTTCAAATATCTAATTAATTCAATAGAAACAAGGTTGAATTGTTGTAGTGGTTGTCAATTTTTTATCCCTTATCAACCGCATTGAATGTTTGTTTATGTATTAAATGTCAAATGCATGTTAAAACAGTTTATAAATCAAAACGTAGTATACATCACATCACGTATATTTCCTTGTATTTGCACAATATTAGACATGTACAAAATATGGATGATTACATACATATATATTAAAACTGCACGTTTTTGGAAAGCAAATATGAATGAAACTGCATCAGATCTTCCTCACATGGTATAAACTATATTAATATTAAATCACAATTGAAACATTTGGTATTTTTCATATCAACGTATTCACTTCACATGTTGTTTTTTTTTCAACACGTATATAACTAGGATAGTTTCCGATATGACATTGGAGTCAAACTGCATTATTTATACAGTACAAGCAATTGTCGTTAGCGTATTCTGGAGAGGAAAGTGAACATTACTTTGTCTGGAATGCTGTCTTATCACAGCGTTTAATCGCCTCCAGCGACGGCTGTGGATCAGGCGACGACTGAGATACTGTATACATGTCGGTGGAAAGCGGAGTGTAGGGAAGGTATTTCCCTATTCTTTATATTTTACGTATTAGTTTGAGCAGGATTGAGTGTGTTCTTTGAGAGTCTAAGTAAGAAAGACTTTGTGAACGTACACACAATTACCAATTTAACAGTTCTGAGAGGGGAATAACGTCCGCATCTCATCGCGCCATTGTTACATTGTCTCAGTCGAATACATGAGCAAAATTTTATTTTCGTAGCCGTTATCATGACCATCTAATAAATAGTCACATCCGTTAGCATGAGCCGTTTTTCAAAACCCACTTGAATTTAATAGTTGATAAAAAATGTGTTCATGAGGGATGCGGTAATTTGGAATAACCGAAATAACATGATTAAAGATTTCACTAAAATGTTTTTTATATTTATCTTTGGTCTAAATCCTGTGAAATTTGAGTTTGACTGAGAGAGTGGTGAATTTTGTTTGATTTTTTTACCACATTCTAACGGATTTCTTGAAAACTAAGCAACTAGGATGGTAGGGATTACGTTCACAAAGTTCCTCTCACTTAGGCTCTCAAAGAACACACTCAAACCTGCTCAATCCAATATGTATATTATAAAAAATAGGGAAATACTTTCTCTCCGCTTTCCACCGCCATGTATACAGTATCTCAGTTGTCGCCTGATCCACAGCCGTCGCTGGAGGCGATTAAACGCTGTGCTTATGCAAAACATATACTCGATGTATAACAGATGATCCAGATCTCGCGGGAGGTAATAGCCGCAAATACATGCAAACAATTATCAAAAAATGATGACACAATATTTATAAATTTATTAATGTGCCGTGTTCGGTGAAATGGGGTTTAATGTATGTGCGTAAAGTGTCGTCCCAGATTAGCATGTGCAGTCCGCACAGGCTAATCAAGGACGACACTTTCCGCATAAGCTTGATTTTTGCTAAGAAGAGACTTTCTTTAAACAGAAAAGATCAGAAAAGCGATCCGCAGTCCGCACAGGCTAATCAGGGACGACACTTTCTGCTTTTATGATATTGTCTGTTAAAAGAAAGTCTCTTCTTAGAAAAAACAATTGCTATTTACCTCACAATCCATGCGTCCAAGCTTCTGCTTCATTTCGTTGAGGTCTTTAGACAGTTTATTCCTTTCATCCCTCAATGTATTTTGAAGCGATACACTTTCATCGTCATTTGCGACTTCAATGCTTCTCCGAAAGAGAGGCTCTCCATAAACGGGTTCTGGCGGTTGGACGCACGATGTTCCACCAAGCAAATCACCAGGTCGTCGCAAAATCACAACCGACAACAACACTACTGCCCCTACCATTCCAGCAACAACTCCGGGGTGAATTCTCGATCTCATGACGCAGGTATCAATAACACATGTAACAATAGATGATTAAATGCACAATATTTACGTTCCATACACGTGTCATGTACACTGATTACTGTCCGTTTCCATTCGCAACGATCCACAGAATTCTGCTTAAGTTAAACAGATATTACTGTGCGAGGGAAATTTCATAAGTCATGTAAATGGCTGGTTTCCATTATTTAAGTCCATAACATGTAAATTCAAAGGGAGTAAATGCATCTGGCGCTTGGACCGAGTTTATCACTTTGTATATACACAAGCATTAGCATGAATAAATTAGAGTTTTACGAATATTTAAATCACAATGTATCAACAAATCTTCAATCAATTAATTTAAATGACGTTACTTTTTAAACTCCCCTCTTAACCATGTTGACGTACGTTTAAATTGACCACATAATTTTGTTATCGCCTGCCCTACGTTTGCTTTTATTAGTTTCCCGTCTTATCTGTTACAGCCATGTTTAGATGGGCAATCGTGACAGAGGTTAAATGGCAATCTATGTCAAACATTTGCGGTGACATTTAGATTAGGAACCTGAATAAACGATGTTTGAACATCCATACACAATATTAAAGGTGCACCGTTGAAAGCATAATTATGGACCATGCTCTGTAAAAAAGGGGGTTTAATGCATGTTCGTAAAGTGTCGTCACAGATTAGCCTGTGCAGTACGCTTAGGCTAATCAGGGACGAAACTTTCCGCTTCTATGATATTATTCGTGTACAGAAAGATTTTTCTTCGCAAAAATCCAGTTAAGATGGTAAGTGTCGTACCCGATTAGCCGTGTGTGGACTGCACAGGCTTATCTTGGACGACACTTTACGCACATGCATTAAACCCCCTTTTCACAGAGCGCGGGCATACGCTTTAAATGTTGGATAGGTTAGGTGTTAGATATACATGTAGGTAAACAAATGCAAGAACATATTCATACGTGAACATAAATTTTATGAGTCGTGTTTTAAGAAAAGTGGGCCTTATGCGTGTGCGTAAACAGTCATCCCCGATTAGCCTGTGCAGTCCGCACAGGCTCATCATAGACGACACTTTCCGCTTTTATTGTATTTTTAATTTCAAGGAAGTCCCTCCTTACTGAAAATCAAGTTTAGGCGAAAAGTGTCGTCCCTGATTAGCCTGTGCAGACTGCACAGGCTAATCTGGAATGACACTTTACGCACATGCTGTCACGTAGTTGATAACACAAGTCTCTTTATGAACACACAACTCTAGAGGTATTTAAAACGCAAGTCTCTAAATAATTTCAATTTCTTTTTAATTCCCAATTAATAAATTTATACAATAACCAAGATACTAAAAGTTCTGGGGGCCGTTTCTGGTACAATGCGTAACTTTACGGACGAAAATGTACGTACGTATAAAGTTACGTACGCTATTCTGAATGCGTAAGTGCGTTTCTATAAACCGAACGTAGCGTAAAACTTAGTTGCTATGTTTGAATAATCTTTAAACAGAAGTCTGGTGATTGCGCGGACCTTATAGAGAACATTTGAAGAAATTCATAAAGTAGATTTAACTTGCTTTCTCTAACAAACTTTCGGTAGACTAAATATTTATACATTTATCCTTAAGAAGTACCTTATAAATAGCAAAGTTCTTTCCCTTGTTTGCGAAATTGCGATGAAAAAAGGGGTCAATTGTAAAAAAAAGTTCAATCTCTTGATTATTTTAAAATTAAGTGTGGCCAATCTTTGTTGTGCTGTATATGCTCTTTGTTAAAACAGAAGAGATGATTCTTACTGAAGCAAATCTTTTACGAAGGTTAGTCAGATATATTTCAAACTGGAATTGCTGGAGCAAACTGGAAAAAAATGGATGGATAATACTGAGAAGACAGGCATGTGTATTGTAGCTTACACATCTGAATTTACAGAAACATAATCAAGGAGTTTCCTGACAGGAATTCAATTTACTGGAAGGGTATCTTTGATTATGTTTAGTGCGTCACTGAATTACAAATGGAATGTCCTATAATGAGAAGAAAATCAGCAATGGCCTCTGTAAAGAAGGTAGTATTTTTTAACATTTCATTTACTGATCAATGATAATGTACAGTAGTATAGTATGGTTTTAGAAGAATTAACAAACTCTGTAGCTTGTATTCACTTGTAGCACTTCTAGATAATTTTATAACAATCAACATCATGTTTTTACCGTGTTTATATTTATACTTGTGTGCAAAATATAAAAAAAACAACAACAGATTTTTACTCATAAATTCATTTAAAATGAGAATCTTTTTTCTGTGATAAATTAACATTGTCCATGAATGCTTCTATTAATTTGAGACAATAGGCATTTGCAATTATCATAAAGTATGCTTCTTCACATATATAATTATATTATATTTTTTGTTCAATATTTATAAAATGCATGGATTGGTAAAAAAAACGCTGGGCTGTGAAAGCTTGTCAGAATTTTATATTTTTGTAGAGGTCACAGTGACATTGACCTATAACCTAGTGACCCAAAATGGGTGTGGCGTTTAGGGTTTTAGCACATTGCCTACAGCGGACGGGCGGACGTTGGACAACTAGCTGGCTATGACAATAGCTCGGGTTTTGTCTCTCCGACAACAGTCTCGCTAAAAATACAACTTTGAGCATCTTACAACTGTAACTTACCAAAAAACAAATCTCATTGGTTTAAAAGTCATAGTGTTTTGACAGTTTTTGTATAAAATGACATATTTGGTACATTTCAATAAATGTTTTCAGTATATTAACTTAAACAGTGAAAACTTTTCAAACCTACTTTAAAATTATCCATTATTAATATTCAGATAACTTAAGTTTTAGTTGTTACAATAACCATTGCGCAAAGTTAGCCAAGTGTTTCAAGCTTTGACCTTTACTTCCAGTTAATAATTGCAGCGCTTAAACAACTGAAGCTTGATTGGTCATTGTTGACCCCGTACTACTTAAAAGTACCCGGGGTACCCTTAAGTACACTTCAATGTACCCTGGGTACAGAATTTTATTCCTGCCTAAAATTTGATGTCATCAAACGCACTTCTGAATACGAAACAAAATCCTCTTTGAACAAAACCTAACTCAATATGCTTTTTTGATGTACGAGTTTAGATAATATCATCGCGGAGGCCATTTCACAGAATGTAAACGGAAACATTATTTATTTGAAAATAGAGCCAACAACAGCAGATTTAGCCTAAGTATTCCTGGGTATGTTTAAGTATATTTTCTGTACCCAGGGTATATTGTAGCATACATAAGAGTACCCAGGGAACTTTCAAGTACTAGTCCGAAATTATATATATATGTTATATGTTATAGCAAATTCAATTAAAAAGACATATTACTTCTACTTCTTCGGCGAACACAATTTAAGATAAAACAATGAAAGAACAATCAATTTGAATTGCTACCTTGTACAAATTGAAATTATAAATGTCTTATACCAGTGGAAATAGTTTCAATAACCGAACTTTCTTACATTCGCTAAAAAAGCCCACTGCAAATGAGAAATGGAATGGTGCATAATATACAAGTTTAACCGTTCACCCGTGTGTAACTGCGTATTGTGGTCGTTTTGAGGTGTTCAGTCACGTCTGTATACATCTATTTTGTCAATTCAAATGTTTATTCAATATATTCAATATTTGCTCATCTCTACTACAAAAATGGCATGAATAGATGTTCACTGCTAAATCCCTGAAATATGATAAACTTAGAGACTATAGTAAAACACTTCACTGAAAAAAGTTACATTCCAGTACAATACGGTCGAAAAAAAGACTGAAAAGGCCGTCGATTTTGATTTGCGTCAAGTTCTTGCATGGTTTGTTCATGATATTTCCTTTTTATTGCATAAATCGATTGCGCTTATAAGGGCCTTTAAGAAAAGGTATGGATTGGGGGTCTCTATGTGCAAAATGTTGCATTTATTTTCGCTTAAAGTTGTCGCTTTAACATTGAATTATATAGGTAAACTATTTAGTATATTATAACTTTATCAGCGGAATAGTTAGCTCCTGACCTGTATGTGTAAACTGGTCTGAAACGACGAAATATTGAATAAAACCCATATTCGCTTGACGCGCATTATAATATATGATGCGTATTAGAGTGCCAGTAATAACACTTTGAAACAAGAACTATCTCTATAAAGATATACGGCGTTGATGTTAATTGTTTGTGTTGGTTTAAAACGATCGTCATATAAATCAATAAGATCATAGATTTATAATTTATGTCGGGGATTTTTCCTGAACAATTATGTATCATTTTATCTACACATTTTAATGAGGAGAAGCGTAGTTCACAATCTTATCCTACTCGGAGAAAGTAAAGGCTAAATGGAGACTTGTATTTATAAAATAAAGCTTGGAGATAAAGATGTTGTGTGGCCCGCTATTTATCAATAGACCAGTTTCACAATACGAACACTGTTGCTATTTTTAGATATCACGTGACGAGTCGAATCTCAGAACGAGGCGGAACGTGACAACTTTCTTTTCCTATGTTATGCGAATGGTGGAGAATATCGAGCAGTTGACGTTATGTTTTACATTCGGGACGGTTATAACATTATTACAGTATGTGTTAAGTCAATAAATTGATAAATACTTCTTAAATAAACATTATAACAACCATAATAATAATTCAACTACATACTATCTAGTACAATTAGAAAATATTTTTAAATTTTATCTCATCTTTATACAAATACGTATAACCCATTAACACATCAGAGTAAAGGTGGTCTGAAGACCTAACATCGATAATTGCTCAAAACAAAGATATATATATATAAGCCGCATAATAAAAAGTATTATATGATTATAATTCTCAAACGTATGGGTGTGTTGGTGTGCGCTATTTTTCATGAACTGTCGAACTTGTAAGCGGTGAATCAACCATAAAACAAAGCACTATAAACGTGAAGTACTTGACACTATTTAAATTGTATGTTAATTTTCTTTTACATTAAATAAATTTTATTTAACAGTGTATGACAATATTGAAGAATCATTATATACAAGTGAAGCACACGGACGTGGTGGAAATTGAACTGTCCAAACATGTATAATGTCAGATAACAGAGTGAGACTAGCGGCTGCTCGATTGATGTCACGTGATATTGATCTCGTTTTCGTTGCGCTAATACTAATTCAGTATTGGCCAAACTGTAAACGATGAAAAGAGACAATATGGTATACCACTTAATTTCAGTAATGGTGATATCAATCTCATGAAACATGTGCACGAACACAACCGTGTGTGAACAAAGGAAACAATGGCAATTAGTAATGTATGCTTTGAGAATATGATCAGGTTCGTGTTGTTTCATAAATATCCATTGGAAATGCAGCGCGGCAATTTTTTATTTATTAGTGCATACATTATTAGATAAACACATGTCCATTTATGAATTGTTTGATGTATGTATCATGATATGTTTTTAGCTAATTATTTGTTTACCAACACAATACACAGATGGTATATACCATTATGCTTTTTTCGCAAAGTGGTTCATATTCGAGGCGTACAATATCAGATCGGCGTCAGACGACAATATTATATTCGTAGCATTCAATAAAAACATCACCTGTTTCAAGTAATTGTTTACAATGATGAGCAGACACGCATGTGCTACAATGCTCTTACGTTACATAGGACATTTTTAGATTTCTATATGATATATCATATAACTGTTATGCAACATATGTGTATAGATTATTGGGATGTCGCATTATATCAAATATCACCAACACATTGTCTATATATAATTGAATGATTGTATTGTATTGTATGTAATTGAGACTAAAATAAAGAATAAATCTTCATGTCTTACTCTTCACTACGATGGTTATTCACAAAAAGCCTCTTCGATTCCTTTCTTAGGCATACCATCATAATTATAAGTTTAATAAAGAACAACAAATCAACTTCTTATGCGGTCCCAATTGTTTTATTCCGTTCAGTTTTGTATCACTTATTCTAGTAAATGTACATGAGGAACGAATGTAATGGTAATTTTTACAAAATCTTATACATCTAATTATAGCAACAATTGAGTATTTGACTTTTATTAACACTAAGAAATGACAATGCAATACCACTACCACGAGAAGACACGGGGGTATCTTAAATTATGTGGAAATGACCAGACATCCGCAACATGTGGTTTATGACCCCTTGTTGTTATTTAGTATGTGTCGGCACAGTATCTGATCATAACGAGATAATGGGTTTGTGCTGAACACAGGGACAATTAAACAACAGATATACCAATAAACAAGATTATTGATAGATCTTTGATTAAACACCGTGATAAAAAGGCTCAAACTAACAGTGTCAAAATTTGTGCAAACATGTGAATAAAAAATAGTACTTTAATCAAGAAAATGTATACAATGTATTGACACCTAAAATGGGAAGTAGATATTTACTGACGATGTCATCTTGTGTTGACAATATCGTAACGTCAAAAGCGTGATGGGTTGAAATTAGATGCGGCATTGCGTGGTATTATAAACGGCATCACGTTCCGCCTCGTTCTGAAATTCAGCGAGTCACGTGACTTCGCGCTCTTATCGATTTTGGCTTATTGTGAAAAGGGTCTATTGCCCTGTCTTTCACACAACTTGAGCGATTCAGACATTTATTAAAATTGGTTTAGCCACTCGTAAAGAAGCCGTATATAATGGTGATAAACGATCGGCATCGGTATATGGTCTTGATGCACGAATTGTCTCAAATCATTACTATAATTTGCAAATAAATGTTGTAAATGCCAATCATTTATGTACAACATTAACACCAAACGATGAAGAGGTTTCTCACGATTTCATTTCACGTTTTACTTTACCAAAATTAACCCTGCTTTTTCACTACTCTTAAAGATAAACAATTTTTCCTAAAACCCAGTTCCTCTGTTTGGTTTAGTAATCCACAGTGTCTATAAATAGATATTTGTTTATCTACAAATGCATCAGTTTGCAATTAATCCCAACAAACATCGCTTTAACGGGACACTGTTTGACAAGTGAAGTGCCCTGTGATGTGCGGATGTAGAGTTTAAAACATCCTCAACATAAGGTTTCCTGACCTATCTTATCAGTGCACACTTGTTACCAATTGTACAAAAGTAAATTCTTTGCGAACAGAAAGAGTGTCATAATAGCTTCAATTGATATAAAACCAAATGTTTTAGGCAGTACTTTAAATAATTATAAATGCTTGCGAAAGAAAGTAGACAATTTGCAATCAATAAAAATACATGTTTAATTTTCCTATAATTTTGTTTAAAATGTATCACTTTTTTTTCCCGTAATAGAAATTCAATTGTTTGACAGAACATAGAGAACAAATTTAATAAACGGCTACACCGAGAAACGCAAATTACCACACTGCTAAAGTAAAGAAAACGAACACTACATGCATGATACTAAGCTACAATTCTTAGATGTAAATATAAGACCCAAACATTCACACTTAATATCATGTACTGATTTCTATAATATATTTGACAACCCTAAAAACATAATTTAACATAATAATTCTTGATGCTAATTAAATTAAAATTGTGTTTAGAAGGGATACAGTCACGGCCGTTAATCACGCGGGCCATCTCTTTTTTGCGATGCATTATTTAATGAGCTACATCCGAGGTGGCGCTAAGGATCGGATGGTTTGAAATTTCAAGGATAATTCTACAGAGCGAGTAGATTTTATAACAATTTAAAAACAACAACATATTTTGCATTATTTTCAAAATCGGGCATTGCAGTGGGATTAAGCGAAGATTAGTTCATCCACAAATGTACAGAAACATATAATCACAATCCATTTGGAAACGTGGGGACCTTTACAAGTTGTGCCATGGTGGAGGTTTGAAAGCAACTTTTTGCCTGTGTGACTAGAAAGTGTCCAACAGATTGATACGCTAACGTTTCGTTTTACATATACTAGTTACTACATGCAACAACACATGGACCTTTTGCAGATCTAATATCTGTGTTACTAAAAATTGTTGTGAAGCCATGATCTGATCCAATGGATGTGGCCGTATAGTCATGATCACTTACATTTGTATGAGTACAGCAAGACCAACAATAAATACTTCTGGAGTCTCCTTTGAAGGTGGTCTGGCCGTGTCAACGAGTGAGCGCCTAGCAGGTGTTTGACTAGGAGCTGTTTACTACGCTTCATAGTTCAATATAGTTTGGGGGCCATGGGCGACGCTTAAATCGAATCAAATCTGGTAATTGTATGCCATCACTAAAAAGTGAAGTTTTTTTTTTCAAACAATTTCCGAAGCAGATTGAATTTTTCCTTTACAACCTATTTTGACTACAAACACAAAAATCAATGTGTGTCTCTTTAATTGCTTTTAAAAAGTCATTAGATGAACGAACAAATATATAAGAAATGTTTTCATTTTACTATGATTCTTTTTTCCGGTTAAACAAACAACTGTTTTGTTTCACAAAGGAAACACTTCTCCGACATTTTCTTCGTTTGCGTACATATTGTTAGTCATGCCTTTGATACTGCACGGCGCAATGAATGTATCACGTAGCTCGGCTATCATCACGTGGTTGGATAAGAAGGCAGGGATTTGATCCAGCTATACTGGTTCCAGTCAAACTCTGCACAGAGTGTGTAATTTTGTGACCCGCTAAGCAATTTCGCCGAGAGTAAAGTCGAGATAACGAATAACAGGTTACTGCCTCATCTTTTTGTAACATATCAGGAAAGGTTTATAATAATATAACGGCGAGGCTTGCCGAGCCGTTCTGATATGAACGCTAATGACTTTCGAGCCGATATGTCTCGAAACTGAGCGGCATTGGCACAATTACGTAAAGTAATAAAGGGTATACAACGCGAAAGATAACTGTCTCGGCATGAACGTCGCCATCTTGTTTGTCACGTTATTACCCCCTCTGATTGTGAAACAAGAAACAATCCGTACCTCGAACGCGTGGCATTCGGTTAATGTGTTCTGTATTGATAGAGTGACCATCACCTTGCGTGTTCTAGGTCATGTCATAGACTATTTCTGCCTCCGGAAGCTCGTTAACGAATGCTAACATTTATAAATAACCTCATTTTAACTTACAGGCACTGTCGAATAAGGGTCGAAAAACAATGAGTTCCGCTTAATTCTTTTCGCATAATGAAGTTAATAAGATAAAATATAGCGAGACAACAATCAAGTATATAGAGGATAGTTGTTGGATTCGTGTGAATATCGATTTTAATTCACGAGATATCATATAAAATGATGCGCCACTCATTAAAATATTTTTTTTTATATGATCACTCGTGAATTAAAATCGATATTCAACCGAATTCAACAAATTCTTTTTATATTATGCTGGAAATGATTATTTTTGTATTTTTGCTCTTCCGGACAATCCAAGTCCATGTTGGGCGCCCCGTAATGTCATTACATGTATGTTCAATGGAAGGTAATCCGTATGTTTTAATAAACATTCAATGCAGAGTAGTCGCCCTTGATAAAACTGGGGGTCTTAATGGGGAAACCAAATATATCTAAAGATATTTGAGATAAAAGAATAAAAATTTTTGATAACTTTCGTTGTTAATTTTGTAATGTTTGAAACAGTGATTTATCAGTTTTAATTCACTGTTATTTCTCTACAAACCACCGGAAATCATAAAATATACAAGTGCAATGAACAACAACAACTACAACATCAAGATTGATATACATATATCAACAATTACTCTACAATGCACTTCAGTTTCTTGACGTGCGTAATTGGATATAAGATGGACATTAAATTTGTTCTTTCTTTCCGCCAAATATTCGTTCCTTCTCCTTACGTTCTCATGCAATAATATTTAAATGCCGTCACTCAAGAATTCAGTAACAAGAATAATAAAAGTTATTATTTCCAGAGGATGAAATTCGTGAAGAGTCTTTTTCGATTTGCGTGTTTCGCATGAATATTGCACGAGCAACGAGCACAGAAACGAACATATATATAAGAATAATTATTGATTGCGTGACGCCTTTAGATAAGGAAGCTTTTAAAACGAACTTTCCTTTTCGTTATTCATAAACGAACATATCTTGACCTGTATATATGATATATGGAATGTCATGAAGTTTGAATAGTACCATCGTTATACTAAACATTGGTGTTGTTGTGAGTAAAGATGCATTTATGCAGATCTGATATTTGAGATACATTTTGCTTCTTTTGCATATTAATTACTATTCCGATTCTATTGAAATAGCGATAGTTAAAATAACGCATGAACGTTAAATGACTGAAAATTATAATATACTTTATTTTCAATTAATACCACATCGTGAACGCATAAGCTACATCAATATCAAAGCATTCTGGTTTCTGTTCAAAAAGATTTATAGTCCTAACGAATCACATCAAACCACCAGATTAGCAAATACTCAAGACTGCGTTTTCTTTGTTCCTATTGTCAGAGAAACAGAATACCGTGGACATAGGGATTTGAATCTTGATCACGCTTGTGAAGTATTTCGCTACTGTTAGTGAAAGACACGTTTGTGTTATAAAGGAGTTTCACTCAGTTTTTCACATTTTTAATTTGCTGACTATATCTAAAATATTTATGACATTTCTTTGATTTCATTCAAAAGTATTAGTAACGTTTCGTCATTACTGAATATAAACCCGAAATGCATTTTTACAAAAATATATATTCGGAAAATTATGCTTATGGTATTGCATTAAATAAACATAAAATGCATTTTTTTCTGCCCTCCTGTTTGAGGAATATTGTTTGTCAAATAAGATTATTTGCATGATGCAATGATATGCAACTTTTAACCGCAAAAACATATACACTTATCCTATATATTGACATAAGTAAGCAACAAAAGAAGCAGGATCGTGACGTATATTCTTGTGGTTATATATGGTATTTGCATAAAACAGGCTTACACATTAACACTGTATTATTAGTCGATAAAGTGTAATATATTTCCTCTCCAACCATATAACATTTGCATTTAAATGTGAATGGCGTCGTTATTTGAGCCTGTTCAATTCGGACTGCCATTAGCTGCCCTCAATAAAACGGATAGGAGTAGATGCACATAACAATGTTCAACTATACGTTTGATAATGCTTTTGATCTGAATAATGAGATGAAACTATAAAACGAGAAGAAATACGATCTTTCCTGGACGTCACTTAAATTCAGTATCCTTTTAATATAATTGCATGAAGTGATAAAATACATTCTTAATTCATCGTGTATGGCGTGTCCAACGTTGCAAAATTCAATGACTCCCTATGTATATATATATATATATGGTAAAATCGGATATATGTATTGCATAACAGATATATGTTGTATAATTTCATATTTATGTTCAATATTTTCATATATATGTTCTAAAAATTCTTATATGTATGCAATAGTTTTATATATATGTGGTATATTTATGATATTGTGTTGTATAATTTTCAAAATATGTGTGTGTTGTAAACTTTCATGTTTGTGTGCACAAATTCCATATGTTTGTTGTAAAATTTTCATATATATATTCTATAATTTGCACCATGGGAAATATTTGTTTCTATTGGAAAATATTCAAAATAAAACATATGAGGCCCTTTTCGTTTATACAAAGCCATGCCCTTGGAAAGGGGCACTTCCCGCAATTCAGTCATACCGATTTGGAACGAAGGTTTTCATGTGACGGGATCACAATCATCCCTAAACGCCACATTTATTGTCCAATCTTCATGAAATTTGGTCAGCAGATTGGTCTCAATGATATCTTGGATGAGTTCGAAAATGGTTATGTTTGCTTGAAAAACATGGCTGCCAAGGGGCGGGACATTTTTCCTTATATGGCTTTATATGGCTATAGTAAAATCTTGTTAACACTCTAGAGGCCACATTTATCGTCCGATCTTCATGAAACTTGGTCAGAAGATTCATCCCAATAATATCTTGGAGGAGTTAAAAAATGATGTCCTTTGGTTGAAAAACATGGCCACCAGGGGGCGGGGCATTTTTCCTTATATGGCTACATTAAAACCTTGTTTACACTCTGGAGGTCACATTTATTGTCCGATCATCATGAAATTTTTCAGAAGATTCATTCAAATGATATCTTGGATGAGATCGAAAATGGTCTCGGTTGCTTTAAAAACATGGCAACCAGGGGGCGGGGCATTTTTCCTAATATGGATATATATTGCTTTAGTTATTTTGCAATAAGGCAATGGACAATCATCATTATTTTTAGTTAGTTTATTTGATAAATGTAATTGATATAAGCTCTTGAGAGTTACAATCCTTTTGACAACCCTTTTGAGAAACAAGTTATTGCCAGTGAAATTCAGCAGCACAATTAATGAATGGCAATTAATTTGTTTTTTTTTACAAATTGGGATAACTGCTTTGATGTTCATCCATAGTTTTTGAAAATAAAAAAGGACTAAAAAAATGAAGAATTACTTTGCTAGTATAAAACTAAATCATTTTCAAAATGAAACGCCAACAGGCAACACTTGAATCCATTTGGAACAAGAAACAAACAACTTATTAACCAACTGAAAATGAGTCTGTTGCTGCTATCACAACCATTGGATTATGTTCACATTGTACTTTTTAAATTCAGGAAAAGAAAATTTATTGAAAACTTTGAAGTTATTAATTATCTTCGACTACTTTATCTATTCTCAGCTCTCCGGCACCTTCGGCACCCTCAGCAACCCTACCCATCCAACAGGGTGACCCAGTAGGATTTCCAACAAGGTTAAATAGGAGGCCCACCCATCTAACACTGTTAAAAAATGTCTGGATAAAGATTATGTCTCCCAGCACTTTCGTGGTTTGAGAGACATTTGATTTACCCCTGTGTGTCTGTCACACTTGATGTCTGAACTCAAATTCTTTTATGCACTTCATATTGAGGGATTAATTTATTTGCCCATCGATATGTAGAGAGAAAATTACCAGAATCGATTTGCTGTTGGCATACATGGTAAAGTCTTCTTGGACCTTGTGTAGTACAATCTGATCTCAGTTCTGAAATTTAAATATAATAGCATACAGGTGACAATATAACAGCAAATACATTTTTAACACATTTAATAAACACACATTCACAGATGGGCATGAAGGATTTCTTTGCCTTTTGAGTTTTGTAGTACAATTAAAAGAATACTAGCGTTATAAATAAAGTTATTGGCTGATCACAGATGTTATTACAATTTTATTATTATAAACATCGAATTAAAAGTAAAAACAGAAGCAGTTCAGATGATGTACTCAAAACCGTTCAAACGATGTACTCAAACAAAAAACGTTCGGACGATGTACTATTTTCCAAATTCTAAAAAAGCTTAAACAACGTGGAAAACCTCGCACGAAATATTCTAGCATGTTAGAAAGCAAAAACTGTTGTATTTATCTGTTAGTTTGACATCTTGAATAGCAAACGCGTCAAAATAAAGTTTGTTCAGACGATGTTCAATTTTCATTGTTTATTGTCTCTGAATGTTTGAGAAAACTACAGAAATCTAAGAAAAGCGAAAATTACCAGAGTACATAAGGAGACTAAGCGGGTACTTTCGCATAGTTATCATTAGTTAAGATATTATAAAATATGAGAATACCTTGATTTTCGTCATTAAGCGAGAGCTTTTTCCGCCATTTAGTGCGTACGAGTACGATGTACTTTTGTGATCTCGTGATCCCCCGCAGTGTCTTGGATGAGTTCGAAAATGGTTCCGGTTGGTGGAAAAACATGGCGGCGTCTCATCTGGGTCTACGCTGTTTGCCAAGGCCTTTTTTTCTAGACTCTAGGCATAAATGGGTTAATATTGAACAAGAATGACAACTCTTGCTGACGATTCCGTAGATTTAATTCCCAATCAATTAAAAAAGGTTGCAGTGGCATAACGGTTTTAGTCTTTTATAAATATCCCTCAAAATAGCGATGGATCGGCCGATGGACATAATTCAAATAGAACCATTTAAGTTCCGTTTCGAAGTTTATATCCACATGAACGTTGTAGCCCGAGTGCAGTCAATATTAGATGCTATTTTGTTGTTTAAAGAGTGTCTTATTTTTACATCTCTCAAGGCGCCAAGCAAAACCAGTTTATCGCTAAAGTTGAGAAAAGGATCATATCGCATTATTTACCAGATAACTTGTTGAAGTGCTTGTATGCGCTAACTAATTATAGGTATAACAACACTAATAAACCATGTCATGTCTTCCAATTTGAACTGTTTGTTTATCAACCCATTTATGCCTAGCGTCTAGAAAAAACAGGCCTTGGCAAACAGCGTAGACCCTGATGGGACGCCGCATGATGCGGCGTCTCATCAGGGCCTGCGCTGTTTGCTTAAAGGAATCTCTGTAAGAAATATTCTAAATATAGAACAAAGTATACTAGAAATCCCTAATAAATAAATTGATCCAATTTAGAAGGATGGGACAGTCCACTAGGCATAAATGGGTTAAATACGACGGTTTAGTGCTTCATTTGTTATTTAAATTAGTCGCATTAGCTCTTTGAAAACGCGAAATTCGCTTTTTCCAAATAAATTGAGGAATATTTAAAATGAAGTAATGCAATATCCGTGTACTTTTAAAACTGCGTCATCAATGTTTAATCGCACAGAATCTTGAATTTTGAATTTTTATGTGACGTGTGAACAGATAATCAATGCGTCCTTTATGATGACAACAACAACTCTGCGTGAAGCGGTAATGGAGTTGCATCCGTAAGATTCAGATGGAATTGAATTTGTCTGTTTTGTGATTGCTGCATTGACAAGTAATTCCCACGATTCGAACGTATTAGTTGAGATTATACAATTACAGGATCTTTGGTCCTCAAAAATGCGGCCAAAGTAGCAAAGAATTTTATAAAAATAATGCGTGTATGAACAAGTTTTCGTCAAAGATTAATATAGAAAAAAAATACTCTACTGAAAAAACAACTAAAAATGTAAAGGTGACTTCAGTTTTTTTCTAGGGAAAACATACGTGTTTCTTGTTGAATGAAAGTTTATTACTGTGCAATGGACTTGGTTGTCCTGCTAGCGCAGTGGTTGCCACACTGCTTCTCACCTAGTCGACAATACGTTTATGGGTTTAGTAAATTGCATTTAATGAAAAAGCAAATATGACATACATGATTTTTTTTGCCTATGACATGCTTCAATTTGTAACTGGAAAGCGGTTAAGATATATTTTTCATCCTCACTACATTTATACACAACTGCGGGACTTAGGAATCTGATGATTTCAATACTTGATGTGAATATGAACCATAATGTCGCTGTATAGTTTAAGACAAGTAGGCGAGATAAAAGCACATCTGAATAAAAAATGCACAGTACGCTTGTTGTCATATGGTGAATGTATGTAATTTGTATACATGTATTCACTTAACTAACCCATAACTGTATAGTTTACTTAAACATAGGGAAACATATCATATATCATCAAAGGTAATGTTGGAAACTCTTCAACATATCGCGAATAACACACATTGTTGTAAAATTATCATTTAAATTATCAATTAAAATATACTTGTTTCAAAACAGTTTATTTTGTTTGCAAAACACTGCATAGAATGTGTGGATTTTCTTGGGGATGGGATTGTGGAGGGGGGGGGGAAGCTAAAGCGTCAAAGCCGCTTACTTATACTTTAACACTATTACTCTTTACTCAAAGATGAAGTTTCTTTACTCTTGTTATAACTTTCATTGTTTCGGATTAATAATTGTTAAATCAAATTAGTTGGGCAACCCAAACCGTGTGTATGATTGTTTTCGAATTTTATGAGTTATTGTCTTCCTGGCACTGCATTATGTTGGGACACGAAGTGGGTCCCATTACTGCTACCAAATTAAATTAGTAGACGATTTGCCCGATATTTAAGATTTTTTATGTTGGTGTGTTTGTGTGTAGTCTTGTTTTGTGTGAGTGGTAGCCGGAGTATCCACAGGGAACCACAACTGGTAGCCGGAGTACCCACAGGGAACCACAACTGGTAGCCGGAGTACCCACAGGGAACCACAACTGGTAGCCGGAGTACCCACAGGGAACCACAACTGGTAGCCGGAGTACCCACAGGGAACCACAACTGGTAGCCGGAGTACCCACAGGAAACCACAACTGGTAGCCGGAGTATCCACATGGAACCACAACTGATAGCCGGAGTACCCACAGCGAACCACAACTGGTAGCCGGAGTACCCACAGGGAACCACAACTGGTAGCCGGAGTACCCACAGGGAACCACAACTGGTAGCTGGAGTACCCACAGGGAACCACAACTGGTAGCCGGAGTACCCACAGGGAACCACAACTGGTAGCCGGAGTACCCACAGGGAACCACAACTGGTAGCCGGAGTACCCACAGGGAACCACAACTGGTAGCCGGAGTACCCACAGGGAACCACAACTGTCCGTCCTGTGACCACTAACCCAAATCATACGCTCAGGGAACGGGGGTTGAACCCGGGTCGCTTAGGTGAGAAATGAGGATAGCAACCACTGAGTCAATCGACCAGACCAGCCAAATTAGTGATACAATTATTTTTTTAATGGAATATCTTTATTCTTGAAGAATGTGTGAAGAACTTTCGACTGATAAATGCAATAACATACGTTTTATGTTATGACAAAATCCAGATTTGTATTTAAATCGGCATTATTGTAACACAGTACAGAGTAGAAAAAGTTCCCCGAGTAATATGTTTTATGTACAATGTTTCTCATCGGTCCGGTTCTACTAATTTGTTTCAAATAATGGTCACTATACGCATGTGCTTTTTCGGTTATAAGTTTTTGATTGGAAATGAGAACATGTATTCATGTTGTTCTTAAATATGTTAACAAATGTGTCACAAAATTAGCGAATCACTATCGATTAGTTAAACGTACTAAATAACCCTTAACACACTAACAATAATGTGTAGAGAAATTTAATTAAGCATCGCACCAAACTAGAGTAATTATGACCTACTTTCCACTCAGCACAAGCAACCTCCCGAATGGCCATCCTAACGTATAAAAATGCACATAAATTATAACTCTTAAGTATGGTATCTAGAGCATTAACAGGACAGCATTTTAAAAGGTTATTTACAGTTGCATCATTAAACCATCGAACAGATGAGAAGGTGCGCAACACTGAAAACACGGGGTTAACAGTGTAAAAAGAAAGTAATTGGGTACAGACTTTGATTTGGTATATTTTAAGCTGTCTTTAAGAGATTTTCTTATGTATTTTTGTTTCACTGATATTCACATAAAATTGATTTCATAGTTACTACCCTTGTTAATAATTGAGCCACTAATTTAAGTTCGTCAAAATATCCATGAAAGAAATCAAAAACGGTCCAGTAAGTTAATTAGGCAATTCTGGGACACACGCCGGGTCCACACGCAATGAAGGGCCTGGCGTGAAAGGTACTTATAAAAAGTAAAAAACAAACAAAATAGATCAAGGTTGTTTACTTACTAGATATCAGGCAAAGGCAATCTTTATTAAAAATGCTTTTTTTTTCAACAATATGAATAGAAAGTTCGTGTACATGACTATATTATGTTTGCTTTGTTCACAAGTGGTTCAGCAATTAATATACGATATGGTTATGATATTCAAGTATTCCGTGTATCTATTTTATTAAGAGAATAAATTAAGAAACATTTTTTGTTAATCAATACACTGTTGAAATTCTTGTAAACGCAGAAAAAAACAACACTTGCGTTGCATTTAATCTTTCATTGTGTATCTTTAATACAAGTACATCAAAGTTGTGCACGCATATATTCATATCTAAAAAACATAAAACTCAATAAAAAGAACAGTCTTTAAGTTACTGGCATAGTCAATATTCAATATAATATATCGTAACTTCCCGTGTAAACATATGAACTTCTTATTTAGGAAACAATAAAAAACCTCATTTTTGAAAATTGATAAATTCAGTGGTTCGACATCATCGATAACACTAATTAAATACACAATCGAACGATTTACATTCACCATTAAACAAATAGATCCCCAAAATAAAAACTAAACCTGACTTGGTTTTTTGAATGAAAATATCGAATCATATGATGCAAGATCATCCATATAAAAATCTTTGTCGAATGTGCAAGTCGTTTGAAACACCTTATACATGCAAGCGAAAGAAGGAAAGTTTTTAAATTGTTTTAACAGAAATATTTCACACTAATCTTTCTACATTCTAAAATAAACTGGAACTATTTAAGCAACATAATACACAAATGCATTTTGAACACAAAGAATGAGAAATGTAAGGAATAACATAATTCATAGAATTGTTTATACAAATGTGACGTATAACACATTCAGAATAATTTACTTTCCATGTTATTAACATGTGGCAACATAGAAACATACGGTAAGGTTTGTTCAAACGTTACCCTCATGACGATCCTTTAACCCATTTATGCCTAGTGGACTCTCCCATCCTTCTAAATATGATTAATTTATTTCTAAAATAAGGGATGTCTAGTATATTTATTTCTACATTTAGAATATTTCTTCCAGAAATCCCTTTAAGCAAACAGCGCAGACCCTGATGAGACGCAGCATCATTTAAAAAATAGAAAAAGTGCTCAACCGCTGATCATAAAAAAAACATTGTTTTAAAATTTAAATAATTGTAATGGAAACAATAGTAATGTTCAGAGCGCAATCCGATTTCCATTTATACCATTTGTTTATGTTATATATGTGTTCAATACTATGTGAAATAATAATACATCAAATCATTGTGATGCAAACACTCCTTCAAAACATTTTACAATAGATGAGTTATCATTTAAATAAATCAAAAGCACATTAATATTTGAATTTGTAAAACAATTGAAGATTTCAAGTTAGCACAATTTATTGTTGTTTCCGACTGACAATTTCTATTTCGTTTTCGTCGGACTATTATTTTAATATTTGGAAGTTAAGCTTGCATCTCTTACATAGATCGTATAGTCTTTAAGTAACGCTGTTAGGCGTTCAATGACATGGTGACTAGTATTTAAAATGTATTTATTATCTACTAACAGTGTATACTTGTATCGTTGACAATAGTGTTGCTTCATCATATGAAGAAAAAAAAGATATATGCATTCAATCATCACTGTTCAGCAAGGAACTCGATAATTTAACTACTTTGCCTTAAAATTCTGATTGATTTGGTGATATTCAATCAATTACTAATGGTAATATCAGATAATGTTTGTACAGTTATGAACATGTTGCTATATAAACTTTTTTTTGTAGATGAATTCCCAATTATTGTGTAGAGGTTATGCTTGTACATAAAGCGTCGTTGTTTCATCGAAAATAATACCATTAATTTTAGGGTATTTATAATGCAGAACAAATATAGTTATGCAGTAAGGGTGTCACTTTTACAGATTTTTCTCAACGTTTAAACGAAATGAAATGAACGAAACGTTACCGTTTAAACGGTATCCCTATGTCCGTTTAAAAAGCATCAGTACCATCGCATTTCCAAACTGAAAATAGTATTTTATTTCCGGAAGTAATATTCAGTGCATATCCCATTCGCGCAATGACGTCATATTAAAACCATAAAATATTATAAAACGAAACACGCAAGGAGCGCAATTTGTAACATTAGGCAATACTTTCATGTTTATTAGAACACGGGTCTTCATTCAAACTTAAATCTGAAAAAGACTCTATTGGCAAATATCAGGACTAGCAGCAACATATTGGTTTTTACGTAGGCCTTTTTCAAGGACATCATGATAGGATGTCCTCCCGCTCAGCAAATGTTACTGTCACATTCCGCATCAAAGCTAATCGGAACAGACAAGCCAGTTGAAGAAACGCACGTCTCCGATATCGGCTTGGCGGGTTGACGTTTTGTTATTTGACTGTTGAACACTGTTAGTGGATTTAAGTCAACGCAGGTAAGAATTTATCTACTGAAAGTAAAAAATAATTCTGTTTCGTGTTTAAAGTATGTGTGCAGTTACTTTAACGTTTTAATTCAAATTTAGTTCAGTGGTATATCAAAATCATACCGCTGATAATAGACAAAAACACTGTTATATGATAACATATGATATGTTTGGATACATTTATGATGGCATGCGTGTGTTGTATTACAGTTTAACTTGAAAGAGTTGTGTGTTATTAATTTATGTTCGTTTCACGAAATGGTTTGTCGATTTGTTATGTGACTTTTTATATGTTTTTTTACAAATATATTCTATACATCGGAACATAAAATCCAACAACAGAAACACATTCGGAATATTATTTTTTGCTTTTAAAGGAATAAGTTTTAAGGAAGAAATAAATATGTTTTTTTTCAGAATACATAAGGCTTGAAGCCCATGATTACACATACATATAACACGCACTATAGGCAATAGTGGTCAATGACATACAGGCATATACATATATAATGTTTATCAATATAAATTTAGAATTAACAATAAAAAGAATTTGCAACTCTTAATACATGCATATTGAAAATAAACAGCTATTTTAACATGTATGTATATTTATAACACGGTATTTCGTTACGTACTAATCTAAGGTTGGAATGTAATATGCATATTGTAGAGTCGTATCTTATTCAAATACACTTGAATGTTCTAAAAATGTGTATTTATAAAGCGTTTATTGCTATGACTACAAATAGACAATAATATATGGAGAGAAACTATTGATAGTACAATTCAGTTCTCAATTTAGCTGCTTTGAAAATAAATGTTTTTGCGTTGTAAGTTTGTAAGTGGTCGATACATTTTAACATATATTTTGTGATTCCAATACTATCTATGTATATATTGTTTTCTATTACTGTTAACAATGTTTCAAGCTCAGAATGCCAGTTGTTTATTCAAATCATTTGCCGCTTAACCCACGTATGCCTAGTGTCTAGAAAAAAAGGCCTTGGCAAACAGCGTAGACCCAGATGAGACGCCGCATGATGCTTAAAAGAATTGTAAGAAATATTCTAAATATAGAAATAAATATACTAGACTTCACTAATTTTGGAAATAAATTGATCCAATTTAGAAGGATGGGTGAGTCCACTAGGCATAAATGGGTTAATAAGTTTACATACACACTGTATCCTTGTGTTGTCTTGAACTTATGTGAACTATCACACGCTTTTACACAAAATAACAAGAACATAGCCTTGGTCACAAAGAGTGTGCTTTTTGCGTTTTATTACACTTTTGTAGCGTGGAACCTTCTGTGAGATTAATTACCAATTTCTTGAAGAATGGTATAGACACAATCGATGTCTTTTGTTATGTGAACGTTTTACACAATTTGACATGAGTTTGCATGTTAACAATAAAAAAGTTGATAAAAATGATAATTAATCGGAATCAAAAAATTAAAACCAGCGCAAATTGTAGATACGGTAATACAACAGATTTAATAAAGATTTAAACACAGTGATATTGGATGACTCTAAATTAAGTACTTTGTATTGAGTAAATAAATCATAACATTACTTTTTTATTACAGTTACTATGGCATTTAATTCTTCAGACGAAGGATCTAATTCAACGATCGTTAATGATGGCATTTTAAGAGAGCTAAACTCCTACGAAATGCACCGCATCGCTGCGCCAGAATTATTAGTGATGGACAGGGTAATAACGCCCATCTTTTACTTTGTCGGGCTAATAGGAAATCCATTGAGTGCTAAGATATGGCTTTCTAAAAAAGTCCGGAAATCAAATTCTTCGGCAATTTATCTCGGATCAATAGCTATCGTCCACACAATCTTCATATGCATACATATATGGATGGAATTATTGCAGGCATGGGGAATAAAAACATTCAACAGACCCAATCTGTGCGAGGTGTTTATGGTGCTAGCTATGACTGTGCAGTATCTGACACCTTTGCTCATTCTTGGGTTTACGTTCGAACGATTTATTGCCATTTGTTTCCCATTTCTCAAAGCCAAAGTTTGTACCGTTCGGGGCGCAGTGTATGCAGTTGTATGGCTGACACTATTTGCCCTGGCCATTGGCCTTCTACAAGCGTATCTGTGGTCATACAATCCATTCAATGACATTTGTGATCTTCGTCCAGGGACAGTGACATTTAATTCGATTTGGACATGGGCGTCGGAAATGCTAATATTTGTTGGCGTTCCATTAACCGTCCTTGTGTTCAATATTCTTGTCATAAGGGAAATCAAGAGGATGAGCGTTCTAACGAGCTCACAAGGCGTGGATGCAGGTAGAGGAACCAATCACACATCGACTGTGACACTTTTATCGGTCTCATTTTATCTCATTTGTACGTTGTTACCTGCAACCATTGTGTTTACCATTCAGTCAAGCATACCATACGGAAATTCCATGACGCCCGCGTATAAATGGGTGAATGACGAGTCTTGGGCTCCGTATTTGACTTACTACCACATCCGGAGAATAATCGAAGAAATCTGCATGTCAAACTATGCGTGCTATGTCTTCATATACTACGCCACTAGCACATTTTTTAGAGAAAACGTTGACAAAATTTACAAATATGTCTGTAACATACCAAGAAATAATTCAGATTCTTCTTTATCTGTAGTTAACGCGTATAGGAGACCGAAACATGTTGTAAGATCGGATGTTTAATTCCATCGACATCTTACATATACGTTTGATGCGCTCATATATAATATTAATGAAGCATTAGTTAAATTAATTGCGTTGCTTATAGCTTTACCGCATTTCATAGAAACTCATTTGACTCATATATAACCATTTCTCAAATATCAAGTTGCAACGTTATATAACACCTGAATTTTCTACTATTTTTACAAGCCGTTATCAACTGTATATTTTTTGTATTAAATCTCTTTTAAACTTAGAACCGAACATTTCTAACTTTATGAGAGATTATCTTTTTCCATAATTGGTATTTGTGTATATTATTTCTAGGTGCACTTTTGTCAATCAATATCGGATTTTAAACATTCACTTAACTTTGTTGAAAATTAAGAGCTTTTTCCTTTAATATTACATTCTCAAAAAATCATATATTTTATCAAAATGCATAAATAATTCGATGTTATTATATGCGTATTTATGCAATCTGTATTTATGTTATTTGACGATGATCTGGATATGCTTAAGTCGCAAATAAACTGATCTGTTCTTCATTTAAAGTAGTATGCTCATTTTAGGGATATCGATATAGTAACAACAATGTGTCAGCAAAAGTAGATGTTAATGACAACATCAACAATTAAACGTCTTAGCATTTCTCTGGCTAATGTTAACGCTTATTATCAATAATTCACGGAATTTGTTTTCGATATTCGGCAACAGGTCCGTCAGAATGTACATGCATGTTTTCTGACTCTGGCATGCCAAAGGTTAGATGAATTCATTTCAATACATAGGTCTATTACACATTGTTAGCAATCAAAGAAAGCTACACCGTGAAATTAACCCATTTATGCCTAGTGTACTCTCCCAACCTTTTAAATTCGATCAATTTATTTCCAAAATTAGGGATGATAAGCATATTTATTTCTATATTTAGAATATTTCTTACAGAAATTCCTTTAAGCAAACAGCGCAGACCCAGATGAGACACCGCATTATGTGGCGTCTCATCTGGGTCTACGCTGTTTGCCGAGGCCCTTTTTTCTAGACGCTATGCATAAATGGGTACATTTGATAAAAGAGTTTCACTGAAACCATATGCATTCTAAGGGTAAAATTAATGGTCGAAGGTATATTAAATTACTATTAAAACTTTATATTGCGATATATGTTCGCATCCTCAAGCGACATGCCTTTTTGTTTATTATCACGTTTGGTTCGTGCTTAATTCCTAGAGAAGTGTGATATTCGGCTAGTCATCAAACAGGTTTTTAATTCCCAATGCTTTTCATGAGCCATTTAGGAGGTGATTCTAGTTTGAATTACTTTATGTTTATAGTTGGTGCTCTATACAAAGTAATAGTGGGTAAGAACAAAAATCTATATCTTTATAGTTTTTAGTTGTTCTTGTTTACATGAGTTCATTTAATATATAGTTTATTTGTATTAAAATGTTCAACAGCGTTCAACAGACGAATACAATTTGGAATTTTAAACTAAAGTAATCAAAACGACAGTTCATGTATTCAAGTATTAAACGAAAAACATGTATACAATTTTTTAACAGCCATAGTCCTACCGATCAACACTCATCCACTGTACACGTTTATTTCATAACATTTGCTGACCATGACCATTTAGGGTCCGGAACCTATACCTGTTTATAAAAAAATATGTGTCACAATATTCATTTGAGTAAAACTTTAGCCGCATTAGAAGGATATAGTTCTTTTTAAGCCTGTGACCCTTTAAGTATGGAAGGGAATCTATTGCCAAACAATTTTGACACGAACATAAAAACACAACTACACATCAAACATGCACACACATGAACACAGCTACACATCAATCATGCACACACATGAACACAACAACACATCAAACATGCACACACATGAACACAACTACACATCAAACATGCACACACATGAACACAACTACACATCAATCATGCACACACATGAACACAACTACACATCAATCATGCACACACATGAACACAACTACACATCAAACATGCACACACATGAACACAACTACACATCAAACATGCACACACATGAACACAACTACACATCAAACATGCACACACACGAACACACATGAACACACATGCACAAACATGAACACATATTAACACAAATACACATCAAACATGAACACACATGAGCACAACTACACATAAAACATGCACACACATGAACACAACTACACATCAAACATGAACACACATGAACACACATGCACATGCATTAACACACATGAACACAACTTCACCTCAAACATGCACACACATGAACACAACTACACATCAAACATGCACACACATGAACACAACTACACATCAAACATGCACACACATAAACACACATGAACACACATGAACACAGCTACACATCAAACATGCACACACGAACACAACTACACATCAAACATGCACACACATGAACACAACTACACATCAAACATGCACACACATGCACACAACTACACATCAAACATGCACACACATGAACACACATGAACACACATGAACACACATGAACACACATGAACACACATGCACACACATGCACAAAATCGGAGTCACCGCCTGAAAACAGTAAATTTAAAGGTGAAAACAATACGGCAAAACGTAAGTTCAGACTTACAACAAGACTCTTCAATAAAATGTGCGTTGATAATAAGCAAAATATATTTGAATAAACTGTTTCAATTCGGCCAAATAAGTTTAAAGCCACAAATGTTGAATTTCAATTTTATCAACCTGGTCTTTCTTGTTGAAGTTTCATTTGCATTTATTAAGCCGTACTAATATAATATAACTACTTATACATGTAAATATGGCACGCATTGACTGTGATATGTCATAGTAATTTGCATTTCCACATTTTGATTGCAAATACTACATCTTTTCGCCGTTACCAACCCTGCATTACGAAAGTGTCGGTATCGTATAACTAATAATTGAACTTACAATATTAACTCTTTACGTACAGTTCAACAAAATTACACATGTCCAGTACACCCAATATTTATGTAAATTACAAATTATGCGTTTGTACCTAACCAATTATACATGTGTCCATACTTAACATGTGTGTCCAATATTTAGAAAAACACGAGGATCATCAATGCTGGAAACGAAAATAAACATATATACACATACATTATAATGGGTTGGAATGTTGGAATATAGTGATGCTTAACTGTTGCGACTTAGTTTTTTGCAATAATATGTGTGCTTTTATCGTTGAAATATGGTCCATACTATTTTTTTGTGTATTAATGAGTAGGAAGAGCGTTCTGTTGTTATCTGTGTGTTATAACGCTTCAAGCTTTAAGATTTTAACCGATTAGATCATAGCCCTTTAGTAGCATGTGCAACATGTCGTTGTTGCGTTCAGTTTTACATCGGGACCCTGCAAAAGTGTATTTGTTATATAAAGAGATTGGTCTTTGTAACTATACTTTAATCGTATAAAATGGAATTAGATAGGACATTTAACATAAGCTGTTTCATAACTAAATTAAATAACTTTTGGCAAACAATACTGACGGAAAAATGCAAAGCATTTACAGAAAGCCGTTTTAGTCAGTCAATTTAGGATTAAATATTATTTTGTTTTCGTTTATGCGAATATGTACGCAATGGTCCAACTAGCTATTTCCATGATGCGCACTAGACATGTTGTACAATTTTGTTTTTCGTGCTTTCTTCGCATATTTCTCGTGGCGTAATCTTATTCTTCATCCAAGATTGAGACAGATTTACAAAGCAAATAAATTGTCTTAGACATTCCAAAACAACAATCCACTATCGTTTTTCCTTATATTTCTCTGAACCGATTATTTACAAATTTCCCTCGTTTATTAAAAATAGGTACTACTTAATACTATTGCTATGAAGTACAACATAAACGGAATAATATTAATTATTTCCTGACCGATTTATTTAGTTTACAAATAATGCACGTCTTGTTATTTATACTTGTAAGCAGTTTATGCTATTTTAAATTTCAAATAAAATATACTCTTAAGTTATTTTTTTTTCTCAACTGCAGTATAGAAATAACATTTTCATTTGCGGAAAACGTGTGTGCCCTTGCAAGTGAAGCTTGAACGATAACATGTTTGCAATCAAAATGTACTATTTTATGTTTTCAATACATATGTTAAGGATGTTCAAAGGTCTTATTGTCCATCTGGCTTTTTTCAATAAAGGATATAGCATGGGCCATGTCTTTGTTGACAGTTTGAATATCCTTCAGCCATTTTTTTATACATATGATTAATGACAATAGATATGCATTCTGTTGTTAACCGATGGGAGATAACAACACCTGTGTGATTGTTTTTTCCTTGAGCCATATGTCACACCATATTTACAATCATATATTCATGTTTAGCTTGATCAATATTAATGTTCATAGTATTGAAATTTGTAAATGCATGATTTAGCATCAATGAAATTGGATTTTTTTCTTAAAGGGAGATTATACGATTTTGTCAAATATTTATAAATTTATATAAAATGTGTATAAAGTTATTATACATATGTTTAAATATAAATTAAAATATAAGTTAGAAGAACATGTGTCGAAAAATGCGAAATAAGCCAGATATTTAATTCTGAAATCTAAAATGTCTGTACAGTTGAATTCGCCAGCATGTATATCATGCATGTTCTATGTGAATCTGAATTAAGTTTTTCGGATCATTTAAATTTCTTGCAGCGATATCTATTCATACGACACACGAACACTAACTCCATTCCGAATAAAAAGACGAATGCTTCGGTTATTGTAGGAAAATATGTACGAAATATCTTCGTCACAATCGGCTCGGTGCGCTAATTTGTCTTTGCTGCATTTTATGAAATTCGTCGTCAATGTATAATTTTTCTTGCCTATGTTGTGTTATTGTAACATATTTAATCAATATATTACAATTTAACACATATACAAATCGTATAATCTCCCTTTAAACTTAATAAAATACATTTGTTTGCCATCCAGTATTTTTTGCTTTTATGTTCAAGGGACTCGGCGAAAATGAATACCGCAATCTTTATAAATCACCTCGGTTAAGTTTGTATTGTTAAATTATTGTTTGATTATCTATGATATGTTTTTTTAATTACTGAAGCAACACGGAACAAATAAGTAACAACCAAGTTTCTTAGGTATATCGTTATTCATATCCTTTAGTTAGTGGGTTGGACGTTTTAACAAATATTAAGAGACATATACAAGCAGCAAATGGATGAATTAAACATTTGAGTCGCGTTCTGAGAAAACTGAGCAGAATGCATGTGCGTAAAGTGTCGATCCAGATTAGCCTGTGCAGTCCTCACAGGCTAATCAGGGACGACACTTTCCGCCTTAACTTGATTTTCGGTAAGGAGGGACTTCCTTGCAACTACAAATACCATAAAAGCGGAAAGTGTCGTCCCTGATTAGCCTGTGCGAACAGCACATGCTAATCTCTAACGACAATTTACGCACACGCATTATGCCCAGTTTTCTCACAACACGACTCATTTAATCAATATATAAACAGCCCTTGAAGTTACTTTTAGCTTCAAAATACGATCACACCTTGCATTACTGAAAAAGGTGCATGGTTGTATTTTTTATGTTTTTGATAATATTCAATGAGTTCAGATCTGTCATTTATTGATTTGCACTTTAACCTGAATGATAAAATGAACTTATAATTGGAGAAATCCTCAAATCATGGTGAATATGCATTAACCGGACGGACTCAGTAAAATTGCGGAATTACATGCAGACAAAACTGAAAATCGAAATTGTAATTTCAAGACATTGCTTAATCGGCAGGTATATCAAACATTCAGCAATATGTACGATTTTGATAAGTTGATAAAGCAAGCATGTGCTTTGATCGATAGAGAAAATGCTGCAGTTCACAGTATATCCACAATTGCTATTAGCGGTCCTTGTTCATGGTAAACACAACCGATTCAATGCCATCCACAACACTCGGTAGATTTACATAACGCTTATAATTCGTGCACCCATAACAGGTCATGCATCAACCAATAAGATTACTGCTAGTGAACAAGTAATTGTACAGATAACATCAATCTCCACGCAGAGTTGTCGTTCCTTGCTCTCACATACAACTCTGCACAAGGCTCAGCACGCCATTTTGTCTACCAAATAGCTAAAACCGAACAAACGCATACAATGTATATTTGTGTGGATATTTAAGATCAGATCGCATGCATTTAATTAAGAAATATGACTTTTAAATGTACGATAAATCGTGCAAAAACTTGTGAGTTTTAATGCAACTCTTTGGAACTATTTTATTGCCCATTTACACAGATGTAATCATTCCACGCACTTCACAAATGTAAACAATTGTACATATTTTTTATTGAGTGACGTTAGGCATTGTTTCGACGTTTTTATGTATGTTGGTTTCTTAACATAAAAAAACATATCAATTTTATAATAATTAATTAAGACTGATATAAGATATCATTTTATGGGATGGTTTTCTTTAATGCATTTAATGCAATGTAACCGTCGTGCAAGAGATTGTTTAGTATACTGTAACCTCAATGATGAACGCTTGGAATGATCATGACATGAATTAGACGCTTTCATAACAATAGTCCGTTCTGAGCCCAACACAGAGGTGAATGTAATGTGACCGTCGTGCAAGAGATTGAGATAACATATCACTGACGTCATCAATTAATAGGCTACAATACAATGTACTGTAGTTGCAATGTCGCGGAATAAATGCGCATGTAGATTTATTTAAGTCACTTAGATAATGTGTTCGAAACGAAGCAAAAACGTGCCACAAAACAGAATACAACATCTGGCTCTTCACAAATATAATTTCCTTAAAATAGAACACTTGTTAATAAAATATGCCTGTGAAAAGACATTTCATTTATTTGATAAGGAAGGCAAACCATGTCCCTATTTAAATAAAAATGGAATTTAAAATTATAGTGTGTTGTGCACTAATAAATAAAACTTTAATTTGCTTTTAATTGCAAGCGCTGGGTATTAATCATTATATTATTTAACATATTACATAAATTGATATTAAGACATATTTATTCTCGAACTTTTATACGTATTTAAATTATAAAGCCATACATAGTCAAAGTGTTTTGTTATGTATAAATGTTTGTATAAAGCAGGTCTTGGATAGCCTCGAATACAGTGTTAAAAACGTTGTGAATAAGATAAGTCCATCAATACAATATTAATTGACATATAAATAATGACTTGCAAGAGAAACATTATTGTTAATTTTGCTAGTCTTTTATAAAAAGGATTTTAAATTAGATACCGAGACATCGGAGTTCCTGCCTTGGAATGCCCAAAGTATTTTAAAGAGGGAAGGTGAACTCAACCGTTTGATTAAACCAATTGAACAGTTAAACACACTTAATAACAACACGTGTGTTATATACTTTGTAATTCGTAATTTGTAATTTAACAACTTGAAATAATGCATTGTGGGCAGTAAATCTACATGAAGTCAAAGTTCTCTACAGTTTATTTTTTTATAAACGAAAAACATAATTGAACAGTTAAACACACTTAATAACAACACGTGTGTTATATACTTTGTAATTCGTAATTTGTAATTCAACAACTTGAAATAATGCATCGTGGGCAGTCAATCTACATGAAGTCAAAGTTATCTACAGATATTTTTTTATAAACGAAAAACATAATCAACATAATTATAACATAATCATTTGAGATGAAATGCACTGTGAAATGTAGTTGTATAGTGACAAATTACCATACGACACTTATAGTATCAGGCATAAAACAATAAAACAATATTTTGAACATGTTTGCTTATTGTCAATAAATACTTGTCATGAATAGATATTTACGTATACATTAAACAACTTTTTTTCCCATGTGACGTTTAGCTTGCGTTTATAAACTTAACTTTTGACACTTCATACATACCTCACAGGAAAGCGCATCTAAGGGTCTGTATACTATTGTGCTTCTGTTTTCAGTATTGTTTTTAAATAAAACGTGTTTATCCCCCCCCCCACACACACACCACCCCCCACACACACACTGAAATAAATAATGGATTTCATGCTTATCACATAATTTGCTTGAAGTCCAATATTCAGCTGGGGTTTAATAACAACTTCAACTCTTTTGCAGAGACGTTGTGTATGAACATTGTGATACTTCAATACCTCATATTTATGTCATGTTTCCTATGGCATTTCATATGGCATTGACCATTGAAATGTTGACCAAAAAATCGAAATCGCGTTTTCCTGTCCTTCCTTAAAATCACCATACGAAGCATAATCTACATATCTTACTCAAACAAAATTATCAACAGACTGACCTTCCAACAGACAAGTGCAATACGATAACATCCCGCTTCTTCGAAGAGGGAAACGTGATTGGCTACATCCCCCACATAGTTGAATCCATTAGGACGTATTTAATGCTATTATCATCATTATAAACCAAACATTTTTCTTAAGTGCTCTTAAATTATATCGATTGTAGTCTTAAACGTCATAAGCTAACGTCATACAACGAACTGGCGATGGGCTGAAATTGAACGTAGTATTCTTGCAGCTTTGATATGAACTTGTAGTAATACGTATCTGTCGTTGTGTTATAAACCTCCTCTGGATGCTATATTCTGACAAAGGGGATTGTTTGAAATATTGATTTGATTGCGCATGGATTTATTTGTAAAAAATAAAATTGATTTTTTTTAGAAAAGTAAATCGATCGCTTTTTTTTCTCCTAGATGTTTTCCACACGTTTCGTTCAATGTTGCAGTTTTAACTGTTAAATATTTATGTCGTAAAGAAGTGGAACAACAAACGAATCAATAACTTCGTTTAATTAGAAATAAACCATATTGTTTAGCCCTTATGCATTGTATACGAATATATATTGATATCGAACATTAATTGTATTACATATAAACATGCATCGTGGAAACTCACAGTTGTGTTAAGTATTTAACTGATGTTATCCTGTTTCTTCACATGTTCACCATTCTATAGTTTTGCATTACATGATGTGTATATTTATTATTTGTATATTTGTACGTGATATCGCGAAGATTAATGTTTTTTCGTGGTACATATAAGTGTTTTCGTTGTAGCTGTTAGTGCAAACCGTTTCAGCTCTCATGTCCTTACCTGTACATTGTGGTAGGAACATCTTCAATGGGTTCGGAGCTGTTTATTTGCCCATGCAGTCCTTGCTCATCTCACAGTCAGATCCTATATATATATAGAGTCGCCGTCCCGATTCGTGTCCAACGTTAATACCCATTTTGGAGTATTATGCGATTACTCGTACATTTTTAAGTAAACGTTTTGCTCAACAGACACAGGCCATGTGTTTGTAAAGAGTTAAATTGATATTTTCGATAAGAGCATTACAATTACAAGCGTCACGTCGCTTTATTCAGTGATGACGTCAACATATCGTAAACACCAGCATGTAAAATCTTATCAATCCCATAGAGTTAAAGAATAATGTTAATCGCATTCATCATTTCAATTCACATTGATTTGTAAATTATATTGAAGCTAGCTATTGGTGCTGTCGAAAAAGATTTACATTCCAATAAAAGGAAAATTTTTAACTACCCCTACGTACTTTCGTTAATTAGATCTCGTGTATCATTATAAAGGTATAAACATGGACTTGGACTTCTTTGCGTTTGAAAATACGCTATAAGTTGAAAAAAGCTTGTGAAGTAAAGTAACACATTTTAAACTTGTAAAAAAACATCACTTTCATAAATAACACAATATCGACTCAGATGGATGTTTTTTAACTGCATTTTAAAATCCGGTGCATTTAAGCAGTTACACAGAATTATGAACACTCTTGAATATATTATGAAGTATGTTTTATATTCCATTACATTTTATGAAAAACATAAATTATTTATCATCTAACCATTTAGAATAAAAACAAACACATTTGTTTAGGTGTCATGACAAGCAGGGTATTTTATTTCTTGAAACACACGCACGGAGTGGGTGTTTGTATCTGACAGGGCTTTCTACACATAAATGCAAGAAACAAATCTTCTGACGATCGTATGTGTTCAATGAGCAACAGATATCGACCCCAATGGCACCGCTCAGTGGAAGAGTCTCGAGACGTCAGTAAACGTTGCGACATCCTTCTCATATATTTAAGAACTGAAACGATACTAAATCCATTCTGTAGAACACGTCGTTATACGTATCATTTAACATGCTCATGCGTTACATGTGAATACTTGAATATTATTAATACCCATCAGACGTCAAGCCTAAACTCAAAATCATACAATTGCACAATTTAACTACACAATTCAAAATCACAAGCCCAACCAAGGACGCCACGGCCCTAACAACCGTCCGTCCGCCGCCCATGCCCAAAGCGCACCGAGGACGCCCCCTATGCCCATCCACAACGCCTATTTGCGAAAAGTACATAAAGTGAAGCATAAGTTTTGATAAAAGCAGCTGCGATAATTACAGGATTTATTCATTACCATCAATTAAGAGAAGTGCACATGACTTCACGTACACCCCAAACAATAATCGGTGGTAACGAACGATTCAGGTGTAACCGCGAGCGGGATACGCAACCCTACTGCTCATTTTTTATTTTTCTTTTAATGGCAGGGTGACGTATGAGGACCCATGGCTCAAGACCGGTGTCTAGGTGCCTTCATCACCTCCTGAAACCTCTAATTTTAGAGAAATCTACAAATAATCAGCTGTTACTATATCGTAAACGTTAAGTATTCTTTTTAGAAAACCATGTAAATCTAATGGTAAAATGTCCGGAACCAATGCCCCTTTCTATCTCAAGTCAGTCATCCGTCTGCTCTCATAAAACTCACTGAAACACATAAAACATAATATTAACATCAACACACAAACAGAGCATAAATAAATAAAACGATTTAAATAAAGTCTTCGCTCTACCCTGCTTGCCTGTCGAATGACTAAACCTACAAATCTGTGCACGAGGAAATCTTGATTTCCGCACCATTGGACATATATCACCTTCAAAAACCTGTATAACCAGTTTATTCATTCACACAACGATAATAAATACATGTATGTGTATGTGTACTCATAGGCTTTAAGGCTTATGTATTACAAACTACAACCATATTCGAGGATTAGAAGATGTTTGTATTCCATACGTGACAAGGTTATATTTGCATATTGACAAACAATTAACCCATTTATGCATAGCGTCTAGAAAAAAGGCCTTGGCAAACAGCGTAGACCCAGATGAGACGCCGCATGATGCGGCGTCTCATCAGGATCTGCGATGTTTGCTCAAAGGAATTTCTGTAAGTTATATAGTAAATACAGAAGCAAATATACTAGACGTCGCTAATTTTGGAAATAAATTGATCCAATTTAGAAGGACGGGAGAGTCCACTAGGCATAAATGGGTTTTTAGAAATGTGCAAGAAGTCTGATATAAGCAGGGGGTATTACATGTTCCACTGGGTGTTATCGCACGAGGTGGTCGTGTGATGAAGTGCTATACGAATGCGACATAATACTTTGAATATCAGTTATTCTAACAATTTTCTCGTATACATAAACATTATTATATAATTCATTAATTAAATATATGTACATACCTTTCTAGCTGAAACACAATGAATACGTCTGTGTACAATATATACGTCAATAGATCGCATATTGTTAACATCACTGTCTAATGGGATTACTTCTCGGTATCATGTTTACGGTCATAGTCGTTTGAAAGTATATTATTTAACTCGGTTTCAAGAAGATGCTATGACATTAAAGTTCAAGCGATTTGGTGATTTTAGTATTTTATGGGCAGGTTTTTACTTATTATTTGAAGACATTTCAGTTTATTTCCAAGTGTACTTTACTGTAAACAATCTTGTTAGCTTTGTATGACGAACACACTACAGTGTTTTGTGTCGTTTACAAACAACAACAACTGGTTTTACCATGTTCTTCATTTATCTTTGGTAAAGAAAAAGCGGTCCGTCTTTCATTAAGAAACAATACATACGGGCATTGGTAATGTTGACATTATTAGTAGTTAAATATATGTGTTTTCGAGAACTGGTGAAGGACATTTTGTAAAGAGAAATCCAGTCCCAAATGTATACAGATGTTGTCATAGAAAAAAACAAAGCATATTATAAAAAACATACGCTACTTTTGAACATTAAACTTTGAATCGCGTTATATTTCCAACGCGTCGTATTCAAATTATAATGAAGTGTTCATAATAAAGTCTTGATCTTAGGAAAAGGTTAATCGGTAACGGTACATCGAGCATTAATAATATATTTTAAATGGAAAAACCTGAACTTGCAAAAATGCGAATGGAACAGCATCAATAGACCGTCAATCAATGAGTCCTGTTTGTTCTTATATGTATCTTAATTTATTGTCGATGGTTCTTAATTGAAACATATACATTCAAACTAAATCAATCGCTATATTTTTTATTATGTTTCGACAACCATGAAAACGACATAAACTATGTCTATACGCATCACGATTGAAAGACCAGAGTAAGTATGATAGCAATATTATCGATTGTCGGGAAATTGTGTTTGCTGGGGACGATAATCCATTATTTTCATAGTGCTAATAATTTCATCTTCCATGGAGAAATATGCCAGTTTGCCTAGATGATTTGTTTCTTACAATTCTTCAGTTCGACATGAAACCTTTTCTTTATGTCACTCATGAAAAAACCAAACAAACTATGCTTCAAAGGAAGAAGGTGTTATATAGAGCATGGAAGGTTTTAGAAAAACGGTTGGATGGAATCCGATTCCTGTTTGTTTAGTTATAACGTCATTGTATTTCATTCTTTTAATACAAATTCTTAGCGAAAATGGATGGTTTATTCAAAGCGCCACTTTTAGAAACCATGAGCAAATGTAAATAATGTGTACACTAAGAAAAGTGGTATAAACAGTAAAAACAACTTAAGTTCTGAAAGGCTGTATTACTCCTAGCAAATTGTTAATGAATGTTATTTAGCGTCGAATATTTTCCATTATTCATATCTGATGTTTCATGTAATAAACATACATGAATTGTATACACCAAATTATTTTCCTTTTCATTTTACGTAAGGACGACCATTTTACATTTATAAGTGTTGTCATAAATCGTAGATTTTACATTAAAAGACTTGGTTTAGCCGGACCGATATGATGCCAATTTAGGCTTTGTTTAAAGCTGTTGTTCCAAATCATAATTGCTGAAAGCGGAAACGGTGACCAACTGGTTATAAAAATGATAAATGTAGATGCCCGATGATTTGATGTCAGTACTTAAATAACAAAATGTAAATAGTTACTAACAAGTGGTATGTTAAAAGGAGCACTTGCATGTACGCAATAACGTTTTGAGATGCAGTTGAATTAATAACATTCTTGTATGCATAATGAGAAAACATTATTTAACCCATTAATGCCTAGCGTCTTGAAAAAAGGCATTGGCAAACAGCGTAGACCCAGATGAGAAGCGGTATCATGAGGCGTCTCATCTTGGTCTACGCTGTTTGCTTAAAGGAATTTCTGTAAGAAATATTCTAAATATAGAAATAAATATACTAGACATCCATAATTTTGGAAATAAATTGATCCAATTTAGAAGAATCGGAGAGTCCATTAGCTATAAATGGGTGAAATACGACACAATGATTCTAGTTCGACAGCAGCAGATGCTGCAGCAACGAAACGAAATGATCGAACAAATTGATGTTTAAACAATAACATTTCAACGAGTAAACAGACTACACAGTTTTTTTACTGCAATCATAGGACGATTATAATAATTACAAATGATTATGATTATTTTTCTTCTTAATAACTTAAACTATTTGTAATATAACCGTACTGCGATTGTTCTCAGAATGTAGGTCAAGATTTCGTCTCCTGCCAAATTAGCATTACTTTGGGTGCAAAGAAGTCCATCTTCTCAGATTCGACAAGTACGATGTCGTTCCATCAATTATCATCCGATTCTTGGAACAAATGTCTGATGATAAGATAAAGGCATGAAAGCAATTATGACGCACAGATGATGCACTTTTCATATTTGATATCAGTAGACACATAAAAGAGATAACAGCAGACGCAAAAATATTTAATCGAGTTCCGTTATAGCGTTCACATTTTTTTTTCTTAATCTCCAATATCAAATCTGCATAAGATCAATGCCTTGTTTGGATCGTAATTAAACATGTTTTAAGGTCATATTAACGTCTAATGGAAAAGTTAAAGAGCTCGTTTTTGCAGCAACAGCTACATAGGACTGATTCATGCATGCTGTATCAATTAAATGTATAAATAATGTGTGACACTAAAATATGAAGAAGTGAAACTCCAGCTGCCAAGCAGTATAGCACTGTCATCACACTTGGTCCTTTAATTTTGGCAAGTGACAAATTGACTCAAGAAATGTTTGTGTCCGATGAACGATTGAAAATACATTTGTCTTTTGGAAACATTTCAAGTTTCAAATATACTTGTTTAAATGAAAAATACAGTCGATATGACTCTTCAATAGCTTGTTACAAGTACAGCGTCATACCATTTTGTCATTTTATTGACATAACTTGTCTTTCTTGATCTACAGCCTCTGTGGTCCATCTCTATCTTTTTGCAATTGCTGTTGATACTTTGTAAGTTTATGTGAATGACATCATAATTGTTTATTCAACTCAATTCTACAATCTGAGATGTTGTCAATAATTTATTTTTCGAGTACAGCAAACATATAATATAATTCGCATACATAATAATGAATAATATGAATTTGAAATGCCTTATAAAAAATACATTTTCCTCATTTTTGGGCAAAAGTCATACTTTTCTGCATGTGGAACAAATATATTTAAACAAGTGCTATTAAGTTATGGGATTGTATTCATCAACGTTTAAAGTCTAAACAATTCGTATACAAGCTTAGCAATCAGTTTTCTAGAGGTAGTAAATCATGTTAAATTGTTCTGAGAAAACTGGGCATAATACATGTGCGTAAAGTGTCGCCCTAGATTAGCCTGTGCCGTCCGCACAGGCTAATTAGGGACGACACTTTCCGCCTAAACTTGATTTTCGGTAAGGAGGGACTTCCTTGAAACTAAAAATACCATTAAAGCGGAAAGTGTCGTCCCTGTTTAGCCTGTGCGGACTGCACAGGCTAATCTTGGACGACACTTTACGCACATGAATTAAGCCCAGTTTTCTCAGAACAAGACATAATTAATGAAAATTGATCTTTATGTAGTTCTTTTCAAATTGAATGTGGACGTTTTGTGATAAGACTCATAGGTACAACGTTTTTTGACTTTTATGAAATAACTTGATTTTCTTAAAAGAACGCTTCTGCGGTGAGGTCTCTGTAACTGTTTCCTGACCCATTTCCTTCATACACAACATGTGGCTGTGTCATCGTCACATGTTCGTGGAAATGTCTTGCCTCTCTAATCTATTGTAATGCAGAATGACACACGCGACTGTTATTTTGGCCGCTCTGTCAGGTTTCACAGTATGTCCATAATGTAGACATGGAAACCTACGCTTGAGAACGCCAAAAGCTTGCTCGATCACCACTCTTGTTCGACATAAGTCTATGTTAAATCGTTTCTTTAGGTCAAACAACATACGTATAATATTGCAATGTTTAAGCATTCAACTTAATGTTAATAACTGAATCTATTTAGGTGACATTACTTTATATCTGTGAGTAAATATTAAACGTTTCCATGATGATTAGCATTTATATATATATATGTTATGAATTTTAGAATTGTGTGTTTTTTCCATATGTTTAGATTAAACATACTGGTCAAAGAAATTAATATGATATACTATTATCCATTATTGTTTGATAGCATATATTGAAATGTTCTGCATATTTCTATAACCAAAAATACCTTATGTATTTGTTTTCTTAAATCTAGGGAAACAACATATAATTCTGAATAAATGTGACTTTGTTTTAAAGATACATTTAATAACCAAACCTTACAAGGGCTGTCAGTGTTTTGATATGGTGTCATAAGATACCTCTTGCATCCATAGCCCGAGTCACCAAGCAGACGACCGTCGATTTCACCTGTTATAATAAGAAAGAATAATCCTTTTGCAGCACTGCTCCGTTTAACAACGATATAAAGCACTATGTTGTTTAATAAATGCACATTTATGACATTGTTATAACGTTATTGTTGTTATATGTTGTTTATGATTCATTTATATGATTGGGATATTATTAACTGTGATCGTTTTGAACGATGTGATATAAATGAAGTTCAATATTTATTGTTGGTATGAATTATTTATTGGGCTGCTGCGACTCCTATTCAATTGTGTCATTGCGTTAATAAGTTGTGTTTTAAGTTACTTTCATTTTTCAAATGTAATATTAATACATGTTATCGTTTTAAAAGCTGTTATATTGTGATATTAGTAACTGTGATCGTTTTGGATGATGTGATATAAATGTCGTTTTGCCTATAAATGGTATTGTTAAATTTTATTAATTAAAAGCCCCGTGAATTGTCCGGTTCAAAGTGGTGGCCCCAGATGTTTTCATGACTGTGTGGTTGATATGCATTTGTGTTTCACGTCTATTAAATGTGTCGTATGTCATACCGTTAGGCTTTTGGTGCTATGCAATTAATATTGGGCCAGATGCTATTATAATATTTATCTTCTGCTGATGCAGCTGAAGTTTCTATTTATATATGGGCCGCGCTCTGTGAAAAATGGGTTTAATGCGTGTGCAAATAGTGTCGTCCCAGATTAGCTTGTGCAGTCCCCACAGACTTATCAGGGGCGACATTTCCGCCTCCATTGTATTTATCGTTTAACGAAAGACTAATCTTGACGAAAATCCAGTTTAGGCGGAAAGTGTCGTCCCTGATTAGCCTGTGCGGACTGCACAGGCTCTTCTGTGACGCCACTTTACGTACATACATTAAACCTCCTTTTCCCATAGCGATGCTCATATATATATATTTGGTACAATTACTTCAATGCTGATTTACTCAAAAGTCGTCACTATTGAAGACATGCTCTTCTCACTCTTCACAAGTTTTAACAACATTTTTATACCTACAGTATATAAAGATGTTTAAGTTTGATTTTTAATGAACATTTGAAACTTGTTTTGCAAAATTAACATACTGCCGGACTGCGGGCGACTTTAAATTTGTTTAAACCTATTTATTTATGCTCAATTGCATAGAAAGTACTTATTACTTATTTGAAACCGTTTCCTGGGACTAGAACCAGTACTTGGTGTTTTTGGGGTAGATCGAAAGAACGCTCTCACAATGGGGATCGAACCCGTGACCTCCAGGTCGCTTGGCGGAGACCATATCCATTACACCACGGCGACATTGACTTCAAATAATACACTGATCTTCGGAATACGCCATGCATTTTTGCTTGATTATCACGTTATACCTCTTTTGACGAAGTAGAATTCAAGAAGGACATGAATATATTTGTTGAAGGATGATAAACTCGCGATGAAGTATGCGTCCATAATTGTGTGAATGTTGCTTTTATACGATTAGCTCATACAGAATGTTTAATAATAGCCAAATGTCTGCTTATTTCGAAACAAAAATATAAATGTTGGTAAACACAAGCCAAACTGCCGCGGTTACGTAAGAAATGCAAATGTTGGACGTATAGTATGATTTATATAATTTATGTTTTCTGATTTCATGCTTTTATTATCAATTCACACGTTTGTATTTATATTTTATCAAATATATAAATAACGTTTAACTATTTTCATGAGACATTTTGACAGTTGTTGCTAGCAGTAGGCTATGATTCAAGCATAAATCCGTAATTAAATTAAAATTCTACTTCGTATATACGCTTAAATGCATTTAAAGATAAACACGCTTTCGTTATTTGCAAAGAAACTTTCTCACGTTTATCGGTGTTTTGCAGTCTTGTATATCAATTCTCATGCACATAAATTAATTTTGATATTCTCATCCTGGATTTGACAAAAATCTGGTAAATTTATACTTTCATGTATTATACTATCTTAACAATGTATGAGTGTCATGACCATATTGCGTTATTTAGACTGATTAATAATTAATTGATATATGAACTTGCAAGTGTGTTACTTTGTATCTCTATCTTTGATCTGATTTAATAAATATATATAGCTAAAAAGACAACTGTTTTGGTTTAAACTGACATTACGTAATATACCCCCACGCTGCGTTGTCTCAGGAATAGCAGCCATACGCATAGCTAATTTCAAGAGAAAAATCCAACAGAAATAAATGCAAACTGCGCACGTGGACATTGTATCTTGCAGACAGAGATTTATAGTGGAGATCATTCGTAAAGTTTTTATTCAATAGCTTGGGGGAATGTAGAAGTAGTTCCATAAACTTTATATAATGTTATGCCGAGAAACCGACAAAACAACTCACCAACCGACCGACAGAGTGACTCCAATATACTGTCTGTTAAACATGGCTGGCGGTGGTATACATATGGGTGCACATATATTGTCGAATATTTTATTCAACTCTTAAATGTACATAATGAAAACATAAACACGTTCTGTTCATAATAATTCTGAAAAGCCCACAACTAAGGCTTTACTTAGACACAATCGGGCTACTTGTGTACGACTTGCAGCTTATTCCTTAGTGCAATGCTCTTTGTTGCGATGTACAATCAATTAAAACAAAGCTTGATATGGTTAATTGGCAAAGGACTTATTTTTACCAAACTAGCTTATTTCCTCGGACAGAAAACATTTACACCATAATCTTTTAAACTAATTCACTGCGATCAGTATCAACAACAGCTCTTTACTATGTTTACGAAGAATAAACCCTTTCGCCGCATGTAATAATATGTAGATCGTTGATAAAAAAGTTTTGACCCTCAGCGTGTGGACAATTTGGCTCTAGGGACATGATGTTAACACATTGTGTTGTAGAAGAAAATGCTATGTTACATACAAAATATAAAATCAGTGGCCGTGTGTAATCAGAAAAATAGTTAAAACTATTTTTCTATATAAGTCTTCATAACCTTGTGATATCCATTGTGTTGCCAGTGTTTACCCTATTGGCATAATCCGAAAGGGCCATAGTTGTGTTGCAATTGCGATAAAGACCTTTTAAATCTTGAAACAAGGTACAATATGCCCTGGTATATAATGTTGTTTGCATTGTGCCCTTTTCACCTTTCACCTCCCCATAAGATTATACGATTTTGTAAAATATTTAATAATTTATATAAAATGTGTAAAAAACTTATTAAACATACATTTCAATATAAATTAAAATAAAAGTTAAGAAGAACATGTGTCGAAAAATGCGAAATAAGTCCAGATATTTAATTTTGAAATCAAAATTGTCTGTACAGTCGAATTTGCCAGCATGTAAATCATGCATGAGCGATTTAAATCTAAATTTAGTTTAACGGTTCATTTGAAATTACTGCAACGATATATTTTCATGCGACACACGAACACAAACTGAAAACACGAATGCTACGGTTATTTTAGGAAAATATGTACGATATATCTTCGTCACAATCGGCTCGGGGCTCTAATTTGTTTTTGCTGCATTTTATGAAATTAGTCTTCATTGTTTATTTTTTTCTTGCCTGTTTTGTGTTTTTGTAACATATTTCATCAATATATTACAATTTAAAACATATACAACATCGTATAATCTCGCTTAAATGAATATGTCATAGTGCAGGATGAAAATAAAAATTTGCCTTAGAAAATGTGTGCACAAGTTTCGGGCATGTTTAATGTGTCAATTGTGCGTTGAACAAGAGCTAGTATTACAATGAGCAAAGATCAAAATAATACATTTTATAGCGTACAGTAAAGAGTCGATTAACAAAAGGTAACAGCATGCTAAATTGCTGTAGAAGTAAAATGGGTGATATAAATACGTTATGCATGTTTTTATTTATAAGCAGAACTTACAAAAATATAGCATAACAATGAACACAAGTAAGAAATACCCGTGAGTAAATTAACATAAACTATTCACGTGCTCATGCACAAAACTATATTTTCTTTCTAAACTAAACATAATAAGATTTTATGTTTACATAAAGAAACACGTTAAACGTTAAGTATAAACATATACAGCATAACGGACAATGACAACGCTGTGCACAGTATTTTTACGTCTTGTGTTTATATAACATGGTTAATTAATGTATTTAAATACACATTCTTTCGAAGCTATTCGCGTACTCTTGCATAAAGACTATGAATGGTGTCATGCTCAGCGTGCATACTTTTACAGTAAATAAGTCAATTAACATAAACTAGTTACGTGCACATGCACAACAACTATCGATGATGACTTGCTCAGTGTGCAAACTTTTATACAAAAAAAGTCGAGTCAATAACCTATAATGGCGTATACATTTCATCACAATTTTTAAATACGGACAGTAAGTTTATATAACGAACATCTTGCTTATGTCCTTTTCATAAAACAAAAAAAGATTAATAACTATATACAGAACATTTAAAAAACTTTACGGAGTTGTTAATGGTATCCATAACATATTTTAAATGTATGTCTTTATCAACAAAATTATACATAATACTTATTAAGCAAGTTTGTGCATATCACGTTCATTAAAATGTCTGTCAATGTGCCTTATGCATAAATTACTTATGCCGAGCCTATGAATGTTCTCGATTTTTTCAAATTATATATGTTGATCAAAATGCATGGATTTGCATAATCAACATAGTTTCGAATACAATACAAATAATTGTACACACAGCGATATAGAAAAAACACAACGCTGATTAGCAAAATCAACAATGCAATCATTTACACTAAGGTGTAAAGATAACACTGTGTCCATACAGGTTTAAAACACAAGGAATCGTGGTTTACGCATGCGTTCGTGAGATAGTGTTCAATGAAAGAAAAGGTTATTTATGTTATGCTATAAACCTGTATATCAGCTTCGGCCAGTCTGCTCCCATCCAATGTTTGTTCTCTTCGTAGGAATTAGCCGGACTTCACCCTTCATTGATTTGTTGAATAGTTTTCCGTCCCACAACCAAACAGCTTCATTTTCAGACAATGTCCTTTTAATTGTCATCAGTACCTTTAGATTGATGTTTGTACAGTCTTTATTAATGTAAATGTTTTATCCTTTAACCTGCTTTCTCTTGGTCATTAAGATATTCCGTTTATTTCTCGCCACAAATTTAACAATAATCGGCCTTGTATATCCGTTTTTGACCTTGTCTAACCGATGTGATATATCAATGTTGCCGACTTGAAAATTGAGCCCTTCGATTGTCTGGTTTAAAATGTGCTACTACTTTCTGTGTTGTAGTTTCAGACTATTCGCGTGATGTTTGACCACTTTGTGTAGATTGTGCTTCTTCCGGTATACCAAATATACGGACATTATTTCTTCGGTTGTGTTATTTTGTGGAATAAAGTTAATCAGACTGATAATGAACATATTCTTGAATGTTAATTAAATCTGTTTTTGCTTGTTAACGGTTTTGTTCAACTTGTTTTTCTAGCAGCGTGATTTTTTCTTTGAGTTTGTTATTTTCCTTTTCCTTTTCAAATTATTTTCCTTTCGTAATTTCGATTCTATTTTCTACTGATTTTAGGCTCGTTCTTAGTTTGATTAAAGCTTAAATCTTTTCTGGAGAACAAGTTTTCTAGTTTTGTAGTTTTGTCTGCTAGTGCGTTTTTATGTCTGCCATTTCTTCAACTTGTGCCTTGTCAGCTTCAAATATGTCCGTTTAAAATATTTCACCTTTCGTTTTCTGATTTAAATCTGGGTCCCCTTCTTTTTCTGCGTTATTTTATTCTCCTGTATGTTAGTGTTGTTATTAGATTTAAAGCTCATGTCTAGCTCACTACTGCTGGAACCGTGTTTTCTTTAAGATGCATCAGGCATCTCATCGTTATGATCGCTGTACTTTTTTCATAACTATACTGTCATTTTGCTTTTGTATTTATAAAACTGGGCATGATTTACTCGTGCGTTGAGTCGAGATCGAGATACGTGCTCAATGGCCGCCTTTATCCAACTACCCTTTTACATTCTTATTATTCGTTTAAAACAATTAATTTCATTGGCTGAAATCGAGGTTCTCCTCTGACGTACCTGGGGAAAATCTTACCAACCAATCCGATGCAATTACGCAGGCGTTTACGCGGGTTAAATCCTCGATTTCATCGGGCATCCTGCTATAAATTCAGACGCTGGAGAAGGAAAGGGAAAGGAGGTCTACAGCCACCGATAGTTCTGCTTCGACGAGAGGTCTAAGTTATTCAACAGCCAACGTCAACGCGTATTCAAACCAAAGGTAAAGCTTAATTGTTTTATTGTTTTGCTTATAAATGGTATCGTTTAATTTTGTAAAATGCGAATTAATTGCTATTCTTTTCGTTCAATAAAAATGTGTGTTTACTAATGCACAGGGTGTTCGTGAGTTTTGGCGGGTATAGCGACATTCGAGGTCCGCTTTCAGGAGAGAACGCACGTTGTGGTTCAATATATTTTTAGCAGTAATTATTATACTCATTTTTAGTTTGAGAATATTAGTATTACTTCAGGTTTCAACGTACATTTTTCATATATAATTGTGCTGTTGGATGGGCGTGTTTATTACCGTGTATTTTTTCTATTTGACTAGTACGGGTTTCGCCCAATACTCGGCAACATGACATTTGACAAACGGGCACAGTTTTCAAGAGCTTTTTTTCTAGACATTCGAAAAAGAGGTTTTATCTGCTTGTTCCTGGGCGAGTCATGTTGCATTTGATATAAATCCTAGTTTAAGAAATAATGTGTTTTTTGGAGTTTCTTTAAATGCTATGCTTTGTTTGTGTGACAACATGTTTTAAATAGTTAAGAATGATTTTTTGTCCCTGGGTTTTGAATAATCTCTAAATGTACTTGTCTACTTACATAAATCCTGTTGGTAAAACGGCAACAATAAAAGCGGACCGCCTTCTACATTTGGTGTTTATTGTAATGTTTGTTGTCACTTGTTTGCCAGTAAGCAAATAAGTTATTTATTTTCGGACTAACGAAGTGAAGGAGGAAATAAGTATGGAGAACATGTCGTGTAAGGACACATCACTTCCTGAATGGTCAGAAGTGGGTGGGGTAATGTGAAAAAATAATTACTTATATTAACATTCTATATTAAGTAAGGAACACTATTGCCATTTACAATAATATATACTTCTGTGATAAATGAACTAGTTCTAATAAAATCTTTAAAAAAGAATGAATATCACCTGTTTTCACCGCATAAACCGCTTTCTTCTTGGGCCATTAAAGCCACACACCCTGAAATGAAATACATGACATAGAAAATTTAAGTATAAATAAGAAACATATTTTATCTATGCCAATTATAATATATCTGGTAACAAGGTAGAAATCAATCTCTTTTGCGCTTGTAAACTGAAAAAAATCGCTTTTGTCGAAAATGGACGTATACGTCTAGAAATCCTACTTTTGGTTTTAAAAACGTACCGTTTGAAAAATAATAAATTACTTTCTAACTATGCTATAGATTTAATTTGTCATGTAAAATGTCAATTAAAATATATCGGGTGGTTAAAAGGTAGAAATCCGTCTTTTTGCGCTGTATAACTTAAAACTAATCGCGTTTGCCGAAATGAACGAATACGTATAGAAATCCTACCTTCGCGAGTTTAAAATTAAAAAAAACTTGCTTACTAGGCTATAGATTTAAGGACAATTTTCACACTTTCAATTTGCATGTATATGTATTGATTAACAGGTACTTCATTTCAAGGTGTGTGGCTTAAGTCCTTATTTTCTTATTTTATTCATAAATCCACTGACACCAGCCGGAGCCTACACCACTAGAAGATAATGTTGGAGTATTATAAATTATAACGCACTAGAAACACTAAAAAAGGATCTTTTTTGTAAGAAAAAAACGAGTAAACAACTAAGAGTAAAAAATAGTAAACTTGTAAAAGTATGGTTGGCCAGAAACGGCTATTTTAAATTGTTTTAATTAAATAAACAGAAATATTGAAAATATTAAAATAACATCCCTTAAAATGTATTGATTATATTAATGTATATAATGATATATATAAATGTGTTTGTTAGAGTGGTGTTTTACAGTTTCCAAAATGTTTCAATCAAACTTATATTTGTCTTTTCTGGGCAAACATACTTTTGTCATACTATTTTGTTAACTAAAGTTGCGAACACTTTTTCTTACAAAAGGATCCTTTTTTAAGTGTATCTAGTGTGCTCTATGTAATAATACTCGATTAACACTATGTTCTACAGTGGTGTATGTTCCAGCTGGTGTCGGTGGATTTATGAATACAATAAGCAAAAGAGGACTTTGAATGCCCAAGAAGAAAGAGGTTTATAGGTGAAAAATGTCCTTAAAATACTCTTTTTATGTCCCCACCACTATTGTGGGGGACATATTGTGTTTGCCCTGTCTGTTGGTCTGTCTGTTGGTATGTTCGTTTGTTTGCTCCAACATTTACATTTTGCCATAATTTTTGCAATATTGAAGATAGCAACTTCATATTTGGCATACATGTGTATCTCTTGGAGCTGCACATTTTGAGTGGTGAAAGGTCATCCTTCAAGGTAAAAGGCCAAATATATAGCTTCAAAGCGGCACAGAAGAGGACATAGTGTTTCCGACAAACACATTTCTTGTTGAAAGATTTAATTAGAATTTGTTCAGGTTTCACTAAAGTATGTTATTTTAGTTGTGCATATTGTTCCATACTTTGTATGTGTGCTAATATAAGGAATAATTCGTGAACATTACCAAATCCACTTCTGACCGTTTTAAAAAGTGTCCGTTATGCTTTTGTTTGTTACAAAACATATATTGCTTTACTTAAAGGCAACCGACGCAGAAAACATTAAAGGTCGCACAAACTGGTCTTAAAAGATGAAAATCTTTTCATAGACCTGTTATCATATGGAGCTTTTTAAAGAACTTATTTATGTACTAAGAAAATGCACTTGTTGAATTAAGTATTAAACACATTTGATCGTTTTGGGGAATGTATTAATGTTTAATTTTACATATCATATATAACTTGCATTAATTTTTTAAGACAGTGGCCAGGTCTATTATTTTTATACTCCCGTTTTTAAAAACGGGACGTATTATAGTTTCACCCTTGGCGGGCGGCGGGCGGCGTCCACAGCAGTTTCCGCTATCTAATTCAAATAGTTTTCATCCGATCTTCACCAAACTTGGTCAGAAGTTGTGTCTAGACAATATCTAGGTCAAGTTCGAATATGGGTCATGCTGGGTCAAAAACTAGGTCACGGGGTTACTTAGTGCATTTCAAGGCTTAAGCATGGTGTCCGCTCTCTAATTGAAGTAGTTTGCATCCGATCTTCACCTAATTTGGTCAGAAGTTGTGTCTAGATGATATGTAGGATAAGTTCGAATACAGGTCATGCCTGGTCAAAAACGAGGTTACGAGGTTACTTAGTGCATTTGAAGCATTTAGCATGATGTCCGCTCTCTAATTGAAGTAGTTTTCATCCGATCTTCACCTCATTCGTTTACGAATCAAAGAGAAAATTGTTTATGTTGATGCGAAATGACTTTTGATTCTCCATCCTGACATTTGCAATTATTAGCTCGGCTGTTTTCGCAGAAAACCAGAGGTATTTCATAGCCAGCTCGTGTCGTCCGCCGTCCGGAGTTCGATGTCCGTCTTGCTAAACCCTTTACATTGGCTCTTAAATCAAAGTACTTCCACCTACAACTATTAAGCTTCATATGTAGATGCTTCATGATAAGTTCTAATCGCCACACCCATTTTTGGCTCACTAGGTTAAAGGTCAAGGTCACTGTGACCTCTAAAACAAGCTTTCATTTATAAAAAACTGCACCCGCAGCCGAGCGTTGGCATCCCGTTATGCAGTGCTCTTGTTCATTACTATGTTTACATCCTTATGATCACAAAGGATATGTACACATGCGCATCTGTGCATAATGCAATGCTAAACAAAATATTACTATAAAATACAATTTCATAATTGTCTTACTATCGCAATATGTGCGTATATGCCAATTAAGTAGAACGTAATTATCATAACACGATTACAATCAGATCCAGACCTGCTTCCTCATGTCTAATTTGAAAGATAAATACTGTTTCACATGTATAAAATTCAAGGTTTTTTCAGAGTTTTATAAAGCGCATCCCAACGTTTTTTTCCATATTTTTAATGTAACTGTATCATTTCTCATTTTTTGAACAGACAGCTTTCAAAACAAAACTAATTATACTTACCCGATATAATCGAACAAGAAAAGATCATTTCCAAGCGTAAAGAAAAATAAAACAAACTTGCCCGAATGAAGCCGTACATACTGGAGTACACTCCCATTATGAATGATAACATGAGCTAACATGGTATAAAACACTTGAGTGTAATCGTCTTTACACGACCTTAAGAATAATCCCCTGGCATATACGTGTATCTAAGCAAAAGTAATACTATTCAGTAAATGTGTATATATTTGAATGATTTGCAGGACAAAGATGCTGTTCGTGCTGATTCTAGCGATTGCCCTCACATCATGCGTCATGTGTGAGAGAAATGCTCTGGGCTTGGGTGCCAGAACGAACGAGGACATCGAACAACTAGATCACTCTCGCCGTTGGCTTGTGGCTCTTTTCAAGGGTGCCGTGCTGGGCTATCAGGGCGGCAGAGCCACCGGTTGGTGGAAAAGGGGAGGCGCTGATGTAAGTACAACCAAGTTATGTTTTGGTCAATTATGTTTTTTTGTGTATTCGGATTATCGCAGTTTTCTTCTGTATTTCAGTCGAATCACAGCAGTCAGATAACCTGCTCGCATTTTCCTACGATATCTAGTTTCCCAGTTTTAAGTACACATAAAAGTAACTTACAACATCACTACTTGAAATAAAGGTAAGGTGTGATTAGCCGTAGAAAGGATATCATAAAGAAGTAAAACTAATCACCCCATAAGTTATGCGGTCGCGCCGGGGATCAAACCCGCAATCCTCAGATCTGTAGTAAAGCGCTCCAGTAACTAAGCAAGGCGGCCCGAATTAGTCAATTATGTCAACCTTAAAATCGAGCTTTGGCGCCTTGTGTAAATTGCATAGTTTCTGCGATACATGACTCGGAAAGAACGTCCAGACACAGTCGAATATTGTAAGAAAGGATTTTGTACAATTAAGACCTTTGTATAGTAATGGAATTGTTTTTTTAACGAATGAGTCTTCTTGTAAAACAATATTTAATAATGCAAATCATATATCCGAATATAACGAAATACACATATTACATATGCGTTTAACTTTATATAATTTCTAACATAGTTTATAAATCAAGACTGTTATTTAACCTGTAACGGTCAATTACAAAAACATTGCTTTGATGAGTAATCATTCAATCAAATGGTGTGTGCGTGTGTTCGAGTAAACCTGATAAAACATTGGACATTGCAGGGGAGGATGGAGCGTTTCAAAGTGATGATTCAAGCGAATCCGTGCGCTTTCAACATTTACGATGCAAACGGGGATGGCGCGATAACATGGGAAGAGTTCGAAGCGATTTTTGGAGAAGGCGAAACAACACACAAATTGGCCGAGGCACTTGACGAATCCGGTGAGTTAATCTGGTATATATTTCAACCTCATAAGTCTTGCTCTATGAAAAGGGGGTTTAATGCATTTGCGTAACGTTACGTCTCGGATTAGCCTGTCCAGTTCGCACAGGCTAACAAGGGTCGAAACTTTCCGCTTGCATATAGTATTTTTCGTTTAAAGGAATACTCTTCTTTGCAATAATCCTGTTAAGGCGGAAAGTGTCGTCTCTGATAGCCATGTACGTACGCACATGCAATAAACCCCCTTTTCACAGAGCGAGGCTAATGTACACAAACTCAAACTCTCGTACACAATGTAACACGTGTTACACTGATCGGTCGCATAGAAATATTCCACTTATAATAATGCGCCTACTAGCGGAGCATATGTCCACTATTTGAGCTGTACTTTTATTATGATATACCATAATATATCATGTACATGTATTGTATAAAGCGATGTATATTTCCTTTAACTGGTCAGTGTTAAGATCGACAAACGATTTTTACAAAGCCGCAGTTCATATACTATATTAAAACATCGAAGATTGGCAATTTTAACTTCAATATTGTTTATTTGTTTTTAATACGTTCTTTTAATGCTCGAAATTAAGCTCTTTAATTTTTGTTACACAATTGTTGGGACATATTCGAGCAATATGTTTTTTCGATGAACATGTATCTTTTAATATCTCGGCGTTTAAAATTAGGACGTCATCAGGTCGCCGTCCGGCGTCAACAAAGTGCGAGTTTGTATTACGTCATGGACGACTAGTTAATTTATTTAGTTATTAATTGAATTTCTTACTATTTAAGCTTAATTCAAGATGTTTGCTTTAGCAAAATATAAGAAATTCTATGTATATGGCTTAAATTAAGTATACATAACGATATCTTTTTATATACATAACCATTACTGCTGCTTAGTACTGAAAATGCATGAAGATGATCTTAACATTTAATAATGTTTTGACTCTAAAGCGTTTTTATCAAAGGCGAGATGTGGGTGGTACTTTTGTAAGTTTCATTTGATCGTGCCTCAATCAGTTATTGCCTGTTGCTCTGGTTTGACCATTATGTAGTTTAATTTGCCGTGAATTGTCCGGTTCAAAGCGGTGGCCCCAGATGTTTTCACGACTGCTTGGTTGATATGCATTTGTGTTTCACGTTTATTAAATGTGTCGTATGTCATACCGATAGGCTTTTGTGTTTTGCAATTAATATTGGGCCAGATGCTATTATAATATTTATCTTCTGTTGATGCAGCTGAAGTTTCAATTATGTATGGGCCGCGCTCTGTGAAAAATGGGTTTAATGCGTGTGCGAATAGTGTCGTCCCAGATTAGCTTGTGAAGTCCCCACAGGCTTATCAGGGGCGACATTTCCGCCTCCATTGTATTTATCGTTTAACGAAGACTAATTTTGACGAAAATCCAGTTTAGGCGGAAAGTGTCGTCCCTGATAAGCCTGTGCGGACTGCACAGGTAATCTGTGACGCAACTTTACGCACATGCATTAAATATACCAATATATTTGGTACAATTACTTCAATGCTGATTTACTCAAACGTCTGCACTACTGAAGACATGCGTAATTAAGATACCCATTTGAAACTTTTTCCAAAAAATTAACATACTGTTGGGACTGTGGGCGATTTTAAATTTGTTTAAACATATTTATTTAAGCTCGATTGCATTGAAAGTACTTACTACCTAATTGAAACGCATTCTCGTCCGTTTCCTGGTACTAGAACCAGTACTTGGTGTTTTCTGGGTAGATCTAAAGAACACTCCCACAATGGGGATCGAACCCGTGACCTCCCGGTCGCTACGCGGAGACCATATAGATTACACCGCGGCGACATTGACTTTTAATGATACACGTTTTTCCGAAATACGCCACGCATTTTTGCTTGGTTGTCACGTGATGCCTCTTTTGCAGGTGACGGTATGGTGGACGAAAAGGAATTCAAGAAGGACATGCATAAATTTGTTGAAGGATGTTAAACTCGCGATGATCTATGCGTCCGGAATCGTGGGAAAGTTGCTGTTATACAATTATTTCTTACAGAATTGTTAATGATAACTGAATGCCTTATTATATCGAATGTTTACTTGACAGTTTGACAGTTTTTGCTAGCAGTAGGCTATTGTTCAAGTATGTATCCTTAATTCATTTCAAACTATACCCACTATGCACACTTAAATGCCTTTCAAATGAATAATGTATAGTCTCACATTAGCCACTTAATCATTTGTGCTTATTAAACAGAAATACGCTTTCGTTACACATTCTTACGTTTATCGGTGTTTTGCAGTCTTATTATTGTACATCAATCCTAATGCACATAAATTAACTTTAAGATTCTCATCTCATGGGTAGCGGGTAAATTTATACTTTTTTTATGTACTATACCATCTTAACAATTGATGATGGTCGATACCATATTGTGTTATTTTAACTTATAAATAATTAATTAATGCATTAACTTGCGCAAGTGTTACTTGGTTACTATATATTTGCTTTGATTGAATAAATATTTAGCATAAAACTTCTGTTTCTGTATCAATTGACATAACTTTATATACCTCCCCCACACTGCTTTGTCTCGGGAGCAGCAGTCTATAACTATAGCCAATCACAAGAAAAAGAAATCGAAAATAAATGAACTGCGCACGTGTACATTGTATGTTGCAGACCGAGACTTCATGGTGGAGAAATGTTTGAAGTTTTAATTTAATAGCTTACGGAATGTAGTAGTTTCATAAAAAAATATAATTTTATGCGAAGAAATCGACATAAAAACCCATCGACCGACCGATAGTGACTCCAATATACTGCCTGTCGAAAAATGGCTTGTGGGGGTATAAACATAGATGTACATATATTGTTGAATATTTTATAATCTCTGTATAATGTACATAATAAACACAAGAAATTACTGTTCATATTCTGCAAAGCCGACAACCTAGGCTCTTAGTAACAATTTGGCTACTTTTGTACGACTTGAAGCTTATCTCTGGGTAAGGCTCTTGGTTCATGGCGATGTTCACTCGATGCAAAAAGGTGATACGGTTTATTGGCATGTGCCTGTTTATTAGATTGGTTGTTTTCGAAGAAAACCAGAGGTATTGTCATAGCCAGCTCGTCCGCCGTCCGCGTCGTGCTCAAACCTTAACATTGTCTACAACTTTGAAACTTCCTATGTAGATGTACATTCATGACTTCTACACCCCACACCCATTTTTGAGTCACTAGGTCAAAGGTCAACGTCACTGTGACCTCTGATATAAAACTTTAATATAGGCTCTAAAATCAAAGTGCTTTTCTTCCGACAAGCTTTCATTTATTCAAAGCTGCACCACAGCCGAGCGTTGGCAACCGCTATGTGGTGCTCTTGTTTTGTTTACCAAAGTAACTTACTTCCTCGGACTGCAACATTTACGTCATACTCTTTAAAGCTAATTCACTATGGTAAGTATAAACAAGAGCTCTTCATTATAGTTACGAAGAACAACCTCTGACGCCGCATATAATATGTTGTCAGATGATTAAAAGTTACTCTATCGGCTCGGCCAGTTTTGACCGTGACCCTACGCGTGTGGCCAGTTTTGACTCTAGCTAGGGACATGATTTTAATAAATTGTGTTCTACACCAAAATGCTATGTTACATACAAAATATCAAGTCTGTGGCTGTGTCGATTGAGATAAAAAATAGTTTAAACTTGCTATATACGTCTTCTTAACTTTGTGACCTCCACGGTGTACACCATGTTTACCACATTGGAGTAATGTAAAACGATTGAGGACTACTATACGATGTTACACACCGAATACAAAACATACTTATATAATGGTTTTAGAGAGGTTCCTTTGCTAATAGTTTATATAAAAATCATAAAGTCGTACAAAATCTTACGTATAAAAATGGATATAACTGTTGACATTTTTAATGAACGATGAGTTAAATGGCACATGAACATCTTCATTTCATACGAAACAATCCCTGCAAGAACAAGAACACGCCTGATTACAGGTTTGTGTTTAGGGCAAGACAGATAGGAAAACAGACAGAAAGACACACGGTCGGATGGACAGACGGAAAGACGTCAATGGTGTTTCCTGAATACCCCCTGTACTTGGTAATGGAGTATAATCCCTCCTTATCGGGAATTACGAGCCATGGTTGTCCTTAGGCAATCACTAACTTTCACGAACACCAATTATTGAAGACTTGACCTGATGAACTAATTATGTTACCACGTTTGACCCAGATTCAAACAAAGCCTTTATATCGTCAAGATAAACATTCTATTCAAGCTTCATCACGAGTCATAAATGTCGCCTCTCTAGTGGTTGAACGCTTTCTTATATTTGACCATGATGACCTTGCTTTTGGACTCTCCTGACCCAGATTGAAACTTATTATAGAGATTGCCCAGGGAAACATTCTGACTCACTAACCTAAATTGTTTGCAGAAATAATAGTTTATTTTTTTACGAAGTTTTTTTTAAAATCCTAAATGGCAAAATAGTACAATGCTTCACTTTGTAGACGCGATTATATTGATAAATAATAGGGTTACTCTCGTTTATTCCATTTAAGAAAGTTCTGTATACAAATACATTTTTTTCTTATTAGTCTATTAAAAGCAAACACAATGTCTTAGCAACATATATGCTTAGTAAAGAAAGGTATATATTTTTTTCTTAAAGAACAAAATAAATATATTAATATAATGTTTGACACGGGGATGATTTATAGTTTATATTTTAAAACATACGTGAGTTTTAAAAATAAGGACAACACATACATAATTTGTTCCAAATCAGGAAGGGGCATATTTCTGTTGCGATTGCGATAAGTATCTTTTAAAAATTGAAAAAACAACATGCCTTGGTATAGAACGTTGTCTGATAAATGCCCTTTTAACCCATTTATGCCTAGCGTCTAGAAAAAAGGCCTTGGAAACAGGGTAGAAACAATGAGACGCCGCATGATTCGGCGTCTCATCAGGGTCTGCGCTGTTTGCTTAAAGAAATTTCTGTAAGAAATATTCTAAATATAAAAATAAATATATAAGACATCCCTAATTTCGGGAATAAATTGATCCAAATTACAAGGATGGGAGAGTCCACTAGGCATAAATGGGTTACTGCCCATTTAAAGTTACGCCACCCCATACGCAAATCGAGGTGACCTAAATCATAATTTGTAAAACACTTTTACACACACGGAAACATTTTTGCGATTTTAAATTGTTCCTGGGCATATATATTTATGTAGAAAGAACGGAAATACAAATTGTACGAACATAAAATGGGAGTGTGTTTAAAAAATTCACGGAAAAACGCGAAACATCATCATCATCAGCATCATCACCGAACTTGTTTTGAATGCTCATCACCCACTTTCGAATTCGACTTAAAATGTCATAAGAAAATTCTAACCAAATGTCATCGAATGTTTCCACTTGTTTGATTACATGATTTTATCTAAGATTTCACCAGGTGACCTTGTTTTTGGATGCACATAATTCAGACGTAAACTCAACTTAGATAATGCCAATGTAAACATTCTAACCAATTTAATTAAGACTGGGGCCTAGTTTTTAGACGCACGTCAATTAGATTCCAACATGTCTCTACATTGCTGACGAGCTAAACGTTTACGAGGAATATCGCACATCGCACACCGACGATTACTTAATAATCATAAAATAAGGTAGAAATTACATGACAATTATTGATCGTCGATGTTTATAAAAATTGTATATTGATGGTGCACTTTTTGTTTACAAACGTTTATAATATATAAGTTGCCTTATAATAAAGTAGGAATCTACGGACAGCTTTAACAAAGAATCGGAAGTCTTAGTCTTCGCATCGGAAACTGTCCGAACGATAGAATTTCTATGTAAGGAACGAAATATGTTAACTATTCAACAAATAATTAATTCAACTACCAAACAAAGCTTTAGCAAGGCGGCTACAACAACGTATTCGTAAGTTAAGAACTTACACAACAACGCATCGAGCTAAATAACTCGGCAAGGGGAAACGGGTCGACAGCTGGTGGTCTGTTTTCGATGAGGTCATATTTAAGGATAAGCGTTAAAGGTCCATTCACTATAAACGTGTGCACACTGACTCTCACGGAGCTGTAGTCGTCTGTTTTAATTAAAACTGTCTTACCACTAAGCATCGCAAATTTATGTGGTAATTTTGTATAAAAAAGTAAATGTTGTATGTTAATGTAGTTCATGAGTATTTTTTATTGCATATAACGTAAAAATAGAAATATATGTCAGCCGTTTGTGGTCAGATATATGTATGCATCAAACGCACATAACCTTACATTCGAAATACAAATGATTGGTCCGTTCAGAATATAAAAGTTTTAAATAGACAAAATATGTAATTTATAACGAATATGAAGCTGTTTAAAATGTAAGTCGAGAAAACTCAACATCTTACATTTGAAACACAAATGATTTGTCCGTTGAGAATATTAATGTTTTAAGTAGAAAATATACCCAATTGTTAAAATCTAAACATTTAAAAGCGCGTTCACTAATATCCTAACCTTTTTTGGCCTCTTCTTTATAAAGTAATCAATGCAAACGAACTTAATATAGAAATCACTGTTTTTTCTTTACGATTTCGAAAATTTACGTTTTCATGTTCTTTAAGAAGAAGTTAATGCAATAATTTACGCCATTAGGATAAGGTATGGTTTAATAATATTATCTTAATCGTTCTAAGTTGACACCTCCATTTTAGGTTACGTTATTGTTAAAATCATAATACTAAGTATTGCTTTTACTGTAAGAAGTACATTTTGTTGCAATTCTGTTGTCATTTATCTGCATATACTTACACATACAATGTTTGTACAAGTAAATGCCATTTGAACAGTTACCGTGCACAACCGTGACGTATTTTAGATCAGTGTTTATAAAAGAACATACCTAAGGATATTTAAGTGTATATATTATAATGCCACGCAAACACGTGTATTCAATGTTTTATTACAAAGAGCAATTCATATTATTTGAATGGTTTCGTGTTTTTTTCTTCTCTGTATCCATGGTCTTCACATAAGGGTTTAATATGTAAAACATTAAATTACATTGGCCGTATGTTGGTTAATGTACAATATGACTCCATTTAAATGGTGTATGTCTCTGGCTAAACAAAACATAATTCGAACGTAGCAACGCTCCTTTGTGGACCTGGTAAATTACAACGTTATGGTTTCTAATTATAACACATGTTCAAATAAGAGTTTTCCTTGGTTGGATGTTTATGCTGACAATTGCAAATTATTTGTGCAATTGACAAGATTTTAAATGAACGCATTGAAACAGCTGTTACTGTGAGAAACAAACTCCTTTATCATTATTGAAATTGAAGCAAGGTTTGAAATTGAACAATTTATTTTCAAGAGACTCGATTTACTTGTTCAGCTTCTTGCGTAACCAATAAAGTTCCTATAACATTTCCACAAACTTGTTCACATAACCAACGTTCTCACTGCGAGTGTCATTTTCAACCTTATGCTAATTAACCGGATATTGGAGCTGGGAAATGTCATCTCTATGGTAATTATTGCATTATCTTTGACTGGTGTGGATTTCAACAATTTGATTTTTATATCGTGCTTAGATTACCCGTACATACCAATGTGTTGCCCCGGGAAAATCTAACTAATATAATTTTATGTAAATTAATTTTGCATTATTAGTAAAAAAATCACTTAATTACATACAATTTCAGTGGCTTAAAAAATAATATCACACATTAGATTATCTATAGAGTTTATCTTGTATCAATGAATCGTTAATCTTACTTAACTTTATATATGCGTATAAATTCTTACTTGGTCTAATAAACTATAACCTGCAGCTGTCATCTTTGTTGTCATGCAATGGAGCTATATTAATGAAACGTAATATTCACGTATTTCCACAGCCATCCAGAACACGGCATGTCAATATCACACGCCAAATATACGTGTATCGCGTACTTCATTATCATTGCATTAAACTTGGTAAATGCTTAAAGTTGACTTACAAGTGCGTCGATTATAGGCGCTTTTATTTCAAATCTTGTGAAAAATTATGGTTTACAAATTCAACGAATTTTTTTTTTAAGTTCCGAATGCGGTTTTTGCGGGTTAACAGTAACGCACTTAACATCCGGAGGTTATGGCGAACTTGGTAGATTCCAATTATATATTAAAAGAAACTAAAGTTAATTGAACATTTATTTGGTTATATTTTTGTTTCAATAATGATAAGATAAAATAACATACAGTGCACCAAGTGGAACTCGAGTGCTTGAAAGACGGGACAATAATTTTGATTCGGTTTACAATAGAAAATTACAGGAAAATAAAACTTGAAGCGTTACAAAGTAAATTATGGGTAGCGTAACAAAGTAAATTACCAAGAAAAAGTAATTCAATTTTTTAAATATTATTATATTAAATATTGTACGCAGTGGACAATTATAAACAAGATAAATTCAGTGTTATTGGCGGGTCACGATATTGACAAATTTCCACTATACGCAATATTTTACAAACAAAGAATAACATCGGGTCATTCTGCTTACAATCTGAAATCGTGGCGCATGGAGAGTATAGCCAGACGAATGATTGCACTGATGACGGGTGATAGTTTTGATTGGAATCCAGATGTGGATACCATGATGGAACTTTACGATAAAACACGTCTATGTTCGTAATGAACGGCGGGTACATGCCTTGGAGCGCAGCCGGTGTTGAATTAATACCGAGTTTCGCAATTAAGAGACCCGAAAGACTAAAAGGCCAGATAGCCAGAACATGTTTATTTTCTATTTATAGACGTAACTCAGCTACGTAATGAACAAACGGATACATGCCTCAGAGCGATGCCAGATGGCCAGTGCAGATGGTATCTTGTCAATAGAGACGTAACTGGGCCTATATAATACCTACTCCAAGACATGATTGTTGAGTTCGGACAGAGGCCTCTCGCGGCCCGTGTTTGGCAATGATAAACTAGCCTCTTATCCTGGCCTATGCAATGCGGTGCTATACAAACGGGCTATAGTTACCCCCTCACAGGGCATAGCCGACGGACCACTCTGACGAACGCCGTGGGGCCCCTTGGAGCTGTGCCCTGTGAGGACGCCATGGACGGGGTCGGGCATGGCTGCGGCACAATAAAACATAGTAAAACAACAACAACACCAACAACAACAAAAATCTTTGATACAATGACGGAAGGGTACGCTCTCTCAAACATAACGGACATCTGTAACCACTATGTAACGATATGGACGTATTTTAATGCCCCCTTTGAACCAATAATAAATCAGGTAAACAGTATCCGGGGTCCGTGAGACCCCCCCCCCCTTTGTGCTGGTCCTATTTATTTATTTTTTTCCGCTGCACCCAGCACGCAGCAGCCGGAGACGACGCGTACAGGGGATAGCTGACAGACACCTCACCTCCGTACAGAGACGGAAGCCGCATTTGGTGCGCACGCAGGTAACTCATTAGAGAAACCTACAGTGCAACCCCTGCAGATGTAAATATTGAAACTATGTATTTTCTATATGGATTGTATGAAAATATATTGGCTGGAGCGTGTCGACTGGGATGGTGAGACCCCCCCCCCCCCCCCCCGCGCACTATGTCTCTTCCGACACGACACACCCAAGATTACAAAAAAAAAAGAAAAAGTGAACATAACTATTTTATTTGTGTCTCTTTGTATTGTTGAGATTAACTAATTTCAGTTCTTTTGTTACTAACCATTGTATTAGCCACTCCTAATGTACCTATGTAGCCGGATCGAGCCAATTGAATGCCAAGTACCAGCTCAAATCACGCTACTAGCCGGGCAAAATACAATAGCTGCTGCATTTGTCATATATAATATAACCAGAACCATCAACGTGCGTGCTCTCCAAATAACAAACCTCTATAACACAGACCCTCTCTTCTATCATCGAGTAAATGACCTACCAAAACTAGTCTAGCCCTCACACCACCACAATGCCACAGACAACAAACTCAACAACAAGAAGAAAGAATATCTAGAAATTGTCTATGCCCACAATGAAATAGGAAACATTGGACGACCTAATCTGATCTAGTTGCATAGGATAGTTTTTTTGATAGATGGGTGGATTAGAGGCTCGGTTTCCTTGCGATCTCAATTTAAATCTAGCTCTTACTTTTTGTTTATTCATTGCGCTCATAACGGCTACCGTTAGAGTTGCTTGATTTTCGCGCATTAACTTAAGTAGCAAATAATCTTGTGATACTCCGTCAATAAAATGCACAACTAATTGTCTGTCAATAATTTATAAATTTCCTTGAATATTGTCGTAAGCTTCATTCGCTAAAAAGAGAAGTTTAAGCTTCGTTCGCTTAATTGATTTGAGTACCCTACGGAATAATGTGTATCCTGAATTTCCGCAAATCTAGATTTAAGTTCGGTTTTTAAATGCCCACGTCTCCCCTGGTTTGTCAGATAGGTATCGTCGAATGTAATCCCTTACAAGTCCCCTACTTGATTCATATGCTACTTATTTTAATTGATCTACTTGTTAATTTGAAAGCGTTACCAATTTTTCTATGTTTTAATCCATTTTTTTAAAATTCTTTTGGGTTCAAATCAAATGATTGAAATACTTATGAAACACTCGGTGTACCTAGCGCGTTTGTAAAACCTCTAGTTTTATCACTTTAGCTTTGGAAAAATGCGGGATTATTTGATCTTGGTCTGCAATTATTTCGATAGCTAAGTGTTAGTAAAGATAAATATGTCACTTACCTGAATTGTTTGTTGGTGGTTGTACTCTGGTCGTTTGTGGTAGTTGTACTTCGCGTCGAATCCTAGGTCAACGGTGCATATTCGAACTGTGTCGCGTAGTTCTATAGTTATACTACGTACAATAAAAATGTCCAAACCCCTCAATTTGAGTTACATAAGACAATTTACAAATGTATTGTGATATAAACATCATTAACACATTTAGAAAGGTACAGGCAGATAAAAGTGTAAAAGTATCACCAATATAAAACGTTTATACGATGTATTAAAATGACATTGCAGCATTTGACAGTGTATTTACAAAAAGGACTCATTGGCCATTAACTGACAAAATTGTTCTGAAGTATCTAGCGATAAGAAACCATGTTCAATATTCATAATATTATCAAACATATATTGGCAATATATATTTTCTATTCTATTTCTATTCTAATGGCTGCCACCCCGCATCTAAATTTAGCTAATGCAATTCTTCTTACCATTGACATACTACAACATATAAGGTTGGGTTCAGTCTCAAAACAAGTTGTAATATCTTATAAGTTCTTAATTTACTCCTTCCGCCTCTTGCGTTGTGTCAAGATTGGAAAAAGAAAAACATTAAAACAATAACAATTAAATAATCTAACAAAGTGTCATATTTAATCATAACTAACCCAAATGAATTGAACTAAAAACAACATTACATTTGATGACGCGTAATACTGCTAACATATTCCAAACATCTGTCATAACAGGTAATCTTACAAGAGACTGGGCTGAACGACTACGCAACGCGCAGGCACTTCCATGCCGAGAAAGCTGCAGACACATACTTGTTTGTTTCTTAAACATCAGTATATATTGTTAGCATTAACCAGATACTTTCAAGAACGGATTAAATGCTTAAATTATTTTCCTTTCCAGATTTGTTTACATTTGCGTGTACTTTCTTAGTATTTAATATCCATCGCATTATAATTCAGCTATATTTTTTATCTGTGTAGCACGATAGTAGAAAGGAATAAAAAGAATTATTACTATCATAATATCTCAAAATTTAATTTTAAACGTTGAACTTTTACAAGCAATAACAAAATGCAGATTTTAATAATATTCGCAAAAAATTATATTAAAAACATATCATTCCTCTTCACAATTATACACATATAGGGAGACTCGTTGACTCGTTCACAGACAAGGATCTGATACGTAAACGACTCCTTTGTCTTGAGACACTTTTAGGGCCGTGATGAGTTATAATGACCTAATTTAGACATTTTGTTCAAAAGTGAGATTGTTGTCAGTCTTGCCAATCTAATCTAGTCACAAGAAATTTTTCAACTTGCTCAAAACTGTTTTTTAAAACTTGAAAATGTTGTAAAAACATGTACATACTACTTTATGAAATGTACCTTAATGAAAACAAGTTTGCCTACTCTTTGCTTAAAACCTGTCTGCAAGCAAACTCCTTTATAGCACGCGCACCGATCTCATTAATAACGATTTACTACATTTGTGGTTTCACATTGCACAGTTGCATGGAATTTAATTTTTTAATCCGGAAAACAAAATCACAAAATGCTGCCAAATGAAGTGTCGGACACTTGGCTAGTTGTCAACAAGAATGGCGTTGGTAAATTGCATATGGCGCTGATAAAATACCATAAATATCATACACAGGTATTCAAAACATATGTGCTTCAAACACAAAATCATCCACCACTTCAATATCGATTTAAATTAAATAGTCAAGGTTAATATCTACGCAACACAATATAACCCTAAAAGTGATAACAGTTTGAATTTCAAACCTGGACGATAATGGAAAGCGTCGGTTCAATGCCCATACAATATGGCTTACAAAGAAACAAAAAATACCACGAGAGAAATCGTCGTTTTTATCCATTTATTTTAGAAAATTAAACGAAGTACTAACTCCTAAATATTGGCCACATAGCATAATCATATTTTATAACGTGAGATAGAAAGTGGCCTTATTTATATAATGTTCGTTTCTTAAATGTATGATAAGTTCTGAAAGAACAAATTTAAATACACTAGGCAAGCCGTTAGGCTCGGCATTTCCAATGTTCACAATAAATTATCCCAATCTTAAACCTGAACTGAACTGAATACACACAAGTTTGCTTGCTTTTTATATTGAAGTACAAGACGGTTGTACCAAAGAGCATTGACTACAACGCATATAAAAGTGTGACTAAACACATTAGACAAGTAAATTGCTATCAGCATGACGCAAACAATAAAAGGTTATGTAACAATTCAGCGGACAGGTTATTAAATAATATCCGCTGAAAGCAAGACACCCGCTATTGCGACGGACTTACCATGTACATAATTGAGAGACCATAAACTTATTTGAGATACCGTTTGGTCTGTTTGACGTGTAAATGCATAACATGATAACATTTAATTTAATGTACTAAATACAATGCAGACATAACCAAATGAATCGGTTCTTCGTATAACCCTTCTCTTTATATTAGCATGACTAGGCCATAGTAAATCGTTTTCCGTTTATAGGTGGCCGTTGCGTAATGGATATGGTTTCCGACTAGCTACTGGTATGTATGAATTCCGTCTTTATGTGGGAAGTTTGTGTGAAGGAATGCAATATCCTTTAAAAATAGTAAAGTGTCGTTAGGAATTGTGTTTGTAAAATAAAACAATACTAAAGAATCAATAATTGTACTTGCATGTTTAGCATCTTATCGTTATATCGATATTATATAGGTTCTGGGCGCTAGTGTGTAACACAGTGTTAATGAGCGATAATAAATAAACACCAAAACAACACATACAATTTAAACAAGACTGAATGCAAAAAGGTGACTGCAAATCTTACTATTTTATTATTATATCGATATAATGAACATCATGCGCATCAGTATATAACACACACTTTTAGTATGTGGAAATAAATAAGTACAAATAAAACGGTACATACATAAAAACAAGATTTAATGCCAAAAAAAAACCAAACATCACGGGCCAGTCTATAACACATAGTTCAAATCAGCGGAACGTTGTTCCCAGTGGCTGCAGGTTTTAACAATGGTGCATTCGCACTGATTAATCGTAAACTCACATCTCTATACACCCCTGTAGAAGACTTATAGTCGAAAGCGCTAGGGTATATGATACTTAATATGTACACTATGTATTAATTTACTTATTTTATTGATTTATTTATATTCAGAATTTCTGTCGCCCTCATTGGTACATATATTGCGTTGAAGGGAAGTTTTTTTAAGTATTCACGGTGCACTAATTAATATGGCTAAATATAGACATACACAACTAAGCTTTGTAATCGGGTTTTTTACAACCTTATCGCGGATATTTCTGTTTTGCGCGACGATGATCTGAATTTAAAACTGTAAGATTGTTTTGTGCTATGTGTCCTATGCTTTTAAGTTAAGACAAGCGTAAGTGCATACACGTTTTAATTTTATTCCAACGTGCCGCAGTTAAGTTTTGTTCATGTACATGTTACTTGTCTAGTGCATTGTGTGTGTGTCTCACTGCTTGAAAATGTATTCCTCGCCGTTAACAAAGGACCGAATTTGTTTAAAAATAATCTCTGCTGCTGCAGCTCACGTTACATTGTATGTATGTTGATTACAACAACTTGTATATTTTCAAGTATGCCAATGTACACGGGAAAAATTATATCTATTTGTTGAAAGCATGGAGCATAGTAGCTTGTATCACAGCATGTAAACGGACTTCATAAAAGTAATCTAATAATGAAAATAAGCACACACAAATATGTTATGTTATCAATTCAATTGTATCCTTAATAAACAAAAGGCCCGACAACTCCATAAAACAGAAAAACAAACTGCAACACAACAATGCACATGTGAACAATTTTACGTGGAGGTTTTATAGTACCATAAATACTTCATTACAGGAATTATAAATTCTTAAATCTAACTCTCGTTAAAAATTAGACGGAAAAATGACCGTGTACAAAGAGAGAGATAGTCACACTTTTAAACGCAATGCACTTTAAAGGTGCATATTTTAAGTTATTAACAATCAAATTTTTTTTATCTGAAAGAAATGGAGAATTACAAGAATGTGCTTACTTTTTACTAAATGTTTAATTGTATACATATACAACTTTATGAACGCTTGATGAACAATGTTAAATGTTATGAGGAAAATCATAGAAACTATTTGATCGATTTATATATTGTTCTTAGCCTGGCAAATCGTCAAGTCAAGTCACAACACCGTCTTCAACTAACTTAACAAACTTGACATTTAAGTATATAAATGAGGTCAGTGTATTCACCATGGTTATCAATGCAAAAAATAAAAGATTATGCTTCCATTTAATGACAGCCTGGAAGGAAACCCTTTATGACGCGCTTACACCAACAATCTTCGACTTGTAATTGAGGACTCATTACAATGGTCGTTCCACAATAGGAAGGAGGCTTTATTTTATTAATCATGAAAACAGGATCTTAAGAAACTGTTGAATGAAGTGTCTAGAAATGGTCTACAATAATGGCATCGTTAAACTACAGATGATACGGAAGTTCCATGAATATCATAAATTGGATGCACATAAATGTATGCTACAAAAATAAAACGTTTAACCAGCTCGTGATCATTTGATATTCCTGTACGAGATGGAGGGCTCTTTGTCGGCTAAATCATCCAACAAGTGAGTACGCATACTATATTTGGTAAAGTATCGTTAACCAGTGGTCAGAGAAAATTATATTTAACAAGATGCACAGCGGCGACTGAACGTATTTATTCTAGTTTATCACGAGTTGATATCAGTCTATAATATACTCATGTCAACGCATTTCTTCTTTTGTATTCATGCTTTTAAAACGTTTTCTAATTTTCGAAAACCATTACACGAGACTTTTGTGAAACTAATAACGTTATTTCGTCAAAATAATGATCTTATTCCACGTATTATCGGCACGTTTTCAGTTCCTTTAAACTGTTTGAAACGCAAAATTATTCGTTTTAAGTCATATACTGCTAAACTTTTACAAGTAAAATCATCAAACTGGTTTTTTTATGTTCATAATTAATAATTATACGTCCATGAATATTTAATTCGGTTAATATCTGCGCATTAACATGCATGTAGAATTAATCCAAAGACAAATAAAGCTCTTCTTGTTTGTGTATACATTCTTAAATTATCAACTGTTTATTCAGCAAATTGTTAATTGAATAATGCGTTTAGTGAAGCAAATTTGAACTACGAAAATCATTGGTTTAAAACTTCCTTTTACATAAGTATAACGAACAGGTCAATGGATTGTTTCCGGAGAAACAGGAAGACCATAGATACCTAGCCTACGGTAACGCCTAGACTCGTCCACTTGTTTCCACAGCGCTCGCCCATAATCGATCTTCTTAGGGCGTGTCGAACATCCGAGTAACAAACAATAATATATTGTGTAAAAACGGGGTTCCATATATTTGTTTTAAGCTCTCTCTTCACAGAGGAGAACGTTTATAATTATGGACAGTTTTATCTCGGAAGTCGTTTGTACATTTAGTATTTTAAATCCTGTATATCTTTTGCGAACGATATTAAATATTTTTCGTTATTTTAGATTAAAGGTAGACCGACCACGTGATTATATACTTCTCGAAATGGTGTTCTGTAAATAAAATAAAAAATCTGTATTTCAAAGTTTAGGAATTCCTTCCGCCTCTGACGGGTGTCCTCAAACTACTACCTAATAATATAACTACACTCACGAAAGTTGTGACGAATTTGAATTGCAGCTCCATTTTCGAATTATTTAGTTATTACTGAAATATTTTCAATTTTGGATTGTTTTGTGTTGTATGAATACAGGGAGGAAACCCTGCCTGTCCGATGTGATGATCACCAACCAAACTCATATGCTTTCGGACACGGGGATTCAACCCGGGTCGACTAGGTGAAACACGTGTACCAACCACTGTGCTAGCCGGACGGCCCAGTATCAAATACTCAGTACCTTAATATTATTTTAGCGAGCTTTTATTCTAAGTTAGATTCTTTTATTGTTCATTAAATTATTGTCATAGACAATGTGTTCTACCTGATTTTATTAACAATACTATATTAACGGGTTGATAATGCCACCACGGGTTAGAATACTACTCGCACTATTTTGAACAATGTGTCTTGATTGAAGGGCTTGCTTTACGAAAGTGCGAATTCGGACCTACATATTTGCAATATGAAATGTGATGACATCCATTATTTGAAACTATTATTATGTTGTTTAATATTCAATCGTGTAATTTATTGATCCCCGTTGATTGCCTGTCTCTTTTTGTTGTCTTGGAGATCAGTTGATTTTGGTGATATGTTTTAGCTGAATAAAGTATTTCTGGGGAGTCTTGCGGAGATAGAACTTGAGTGAAGTCATTTATGAGGCGTCTTACGTAAAGAAATATTGAATGAAGATAGCATTTATGTCTTTCGCGGAAATATAATTTTCATCAAGTCATCTTCAATAACACTAAAGTGACTTAATAATAGTAAAGAACAAACAAAATGGAAGGTAAAAACGTAAGTAAAGTCATTTGTAAGGCGTGTCACGGACGACAATTTCGGGAAATAATTTATACAATAATTTGTTGAACTTGTTGAAGTGATAAATGGGGCATCAAGACGTCTCGTACGGAAACAGTTAATTAAAGTTATTTATTAGGATTGTGAAGGAAATTAAAGTGGAGGAAAACAGTTACAGTTAATAATTAGTGACGCCTATTTGATAGTAAAGTCTCAAGGAACAACGCCATTGGTATTCGTCTATGTAATATGCCGTCCTTGATCAGCCTGTGCTCTCAATGTACGCTCATCCGGGACGACCGTTATGGTAACTTTATAGAGGTGGTTCCATTAACGCGGAATTTACCATCTTGAACCAGACTGGACACGTTGCTCCACGCTGAATCAATACGACAATGTACCTGCATGTATATGACGTTAAATATTACATACACATTAAATATATGACATCCAATTCACAAAATTATATCATTTTCATAAATAAGCATCCGTATGAAAATGTGCGAATTTTCAGTCACATGTGACATGTAACTTCAATGATGCAAACGAGTATAATAATACTAAACTGGGAAGACCCTTTTCGCACATGCATCACGCCCAGTTTTCCAAGAACGAGGCTCATATTGTTATAGAACTATAAATTCCAAGTTGACCTACAGGAAGCTGTCACAGAAGTCACATCAGACAACCCAAACAGCCATTTTAAACGCTTGAGTACATTCATTTCGAGGGTTAAGCATAAGTGAAATTGCGTTATTGAACAAGTGGTTTATTAAAAATAATGTATTCGGCATGATTCACACATACACATTTCTTTTTGTTCCATGGTATGTGGCTTTACGTTTCTTTTTGAATGTAAAGGTAAAAATGAAGATGTAAAAATTCCAAGGACAATTCTAAAATATGTTTAGTATAATTAATGCTTAAAGTTTAAGTGGGATATAACACCTTAAATTGGACCGACTGTACACAAATAGATGTGATCAGAAATATACAATAATACCGTCTCTGCTGTTAATTTTAAAAAACTTCATCAAAAAAAAAAAAACAAGGACAATTTATCCTTACTACTGTCATTAATATGCACAGATTATAAATTGAAACACAAAATAACACTGTTAATTGGTCCTTTAAAGTTGGCAACATTTTAAACAAAACAGGATTTACATATACTTGGTTGTTTCCTGAGTCAGTTATAATTGAAAATTGTATTCCTTTGTTAAAGACTAGACTCAGATATCAGTATGTATCTTAGTGGAGAGATCATATTGATTCATCAACTTCATACTATGTTAAACAGAACTTTAACCTGTATTTGAAAGATCTGTGTATTGAGATGTCATTAACAATACAATCATAGAAACATCATTGCTTAAATACGTCTATCGTCACATAATTTGTTTATTAAAACTGGTAGACATTATAGCATTATCAGAAATGAAATAATTTGTACTTTATGTAGTCCTAATGATTTAGAAGACGAATAATACTTGATACTTAGATGTCCATTTTATTTAAAAGAAAGATCAAAATACATCTCGAAACACTCTTCAATTAGACCAAGTATGCATACATTTTTTAAACTCTTAAATAGTAATAATAAAGGTACCCTTTGGAAGTTGGCAATTAACTGTATTACATGATTTAAGAAAATATTTTTTTATATTTTTTTTATCAACGTTTATTATTGTTATTTTTTTTACCGTTTAATATGAAATATATTCACGGTGTTTTTGCCTGTTTGCGCCGGTTTTGTTTACATGTACAGTGTATTATGAAATGATTATAAAATGCATGTTTCCACTGATTTTTGTCAATATATAGTTGGGTATAAATACTCATTTCAGTGTGTATATCAACACACAACACTCTCACGCATAATTTATTATAATCTTTATTAGTATTTTGTTCACGCATGTATGAATGTTTATATTGATCACATTGAGCTGTAAATTGCTTAAGTGAATAACATATTTGTTTTGTTATGTTCAGGGGCGTAGCTGCTTATAAGGCACAGCTGGCCCGGGCCTACAATATTTGTTTTTAAACATGAAAATAATAAAAATGCTTCAACTTCGAAAAACGCATTTAAATGTTGACCCTGAGGGGGTGAGGTGTAAGAAATCTGCATTTTATATTGACATTATCCTCAGACAATGGATTCTGGTCGTGTTCAAAGGCCATACCTTCCAATTATAAACTCTACTTAATTCTGTGTGCATAGATTCTAGCTCGCTTCTTTTCACGTGACTTGCTGTTACAAGTTTACATAGATCTACATGTAGATCTACTTGTCTCCCTTTCAACACTACAGTAAGTTGTAATCGATTTTCGTTGGACTTTTAAGAAACATTCCGAATGATGTTTATGACCGCGGAAATTTAAAATGGATAACTTGCCCCCGTATCCCGATCCATTGACTGAATCAGGGTCGGTTCGGTCCCTTGATGCCGAACAAAAACAAAATCTAGTTCTCCAAAATTGAGATAAAACAGTACACTATCAAAGAAAAACAAGGCCGAAGTCTTATATTTTTTTATTTTATTATTTGTCTAGATATGCTTTAAATCTCACCACAGGCCTATAGGATTAAACAATTTTCAGGGTGAGGACCGCTTGACCCCCGTTTTATGTATCTTACCCGGGCCAACAGCTAAACCTATGCTAGCTACGCCCCTGATGTTATATCAGTTCTGTTAATCGCTGCCAAATAGCACACCCTTTGCCATAAAAGCCTGTGCAGCTGTGTTGATTTAGGATAGAAGGAACGTCATGAAATTAAATAAACATTAACACAGTTTTAATTTTATACCACTTTATATATTGTTGCTATTATACTTATTTTCATTTAACTCTTGTAAACCATAGATCAGAAAAACAATTAAATGTTAAGGCACTGCAAACGTATTGAATAAATAATATAAAAAGATAATACACATAGTTGGTAAAATATATCTACTCTGTAAAGGACACTTTTGTTTTTTTTATGTTTACTTATGGACAGCTTGCATCTTCTTTATCTGAAGTGTATGTATTCATTCCTAGCCGTGAAATCTGTTGCAGACTCGCTAATTTATATGTCAAATGCAGGAAACTATACGTGTTAATTGCCCATTTAACATAATATTTAAACTGAGGAAAAATGTCTTTTATTGAATGCAAGTGACCAATTTCAGAACAGGAAAAATGTCATGGTGTTTTTATTCACGGTTGAACAACACAATTAGTCGTATGCATTTGTTTATTTGTACAACTTCTTAATATCCCGTGTTTTTATTTTTATTATTAAATGTGTTATTGAGATTGTATGTACATATGCATATATATATATAGTCCACATATGTCCACATATATAATAAAACTTAAAACTCGTGTCTGGAATTTTAAAGCGAGATTATACGATTTGGTCAAATATTTATCAATTTATAATTATTGTGTAAAAACTTATTAAACAAATATTTCAATATAAATTAAAATAAAAGTTAAGAAGAACATGTGTCGAAAAATGCGAAATAAGCCAGATATTTCATTCTGAAATCGAAAATGTATGTACAGTCGCCAGCATTTTAATCATGCATGTACGATGTAAGTCTAAATTTAGTTTAACGGTTCATTTTAAATTCCTGCAACGATATCTATTCAGACGACCCACGAACACTAACTAAAAATACGAATGCTTCCGTTATTGTAGGATACTATGTACGAAATATCTTCGTCACAATCGGCTCGGGGCGCTAATTTGTCTTTGCTGCATTTTATGAACTTCGTCTTCAATGTATACTTTTTCTTGCCTATTTTATATTATAGCGCGAGGTTTTCAATGAACCGGCTTTGGTAGCATACCGTAGGGATAGAAACCTCTGTTATACCCTGGTACACAACAAGACAAGCAAGGCTACCTTCATCACGCACACATGTGAGGCAAACTGCACGTACTGTAACAAACTGACAACAAGTGACATTCAAGACACCGACGGTAAAATAACTTACAGCACGTGCCACAATATTACTTGTCGCACGAGGAACGTGGTATACGGTATAGGACGCAACAGGTGCAAGTGCGTTGTTTATGTTGGGGAGACAGAAAGACAACTCCGAGAACGCATGATAGAACACTTATGGGACTTACGCCTGCACAAAGAGAAGCCCATGACTACACAATTGACTCGAGCCATTGCGATGAAAACATGTACTTCTCAGTCCTGGAAACGCTTAATATCGCTGGACGCCAATAACGTATTATTAGGGAGGCGTTGTGGATTAAGAAACTAAAGACTATGAAACATTTCGACTGTAATGTAAAAGACAGTGTGTTCCAGTACGAAACATCGATAGACATCATGTAATGCATATAATAAATAATAATATTTATTCTACCACGGCATGTGACTTGTTTTCTATATACAAAGAATAAAAACTACCGTTGGTTTTTCTGCAACAAACCACGGGCGAAGACAAATGTGTTGATAATAGTTTTGGAAATTATAAGAATTAGTTCAGTAAAATGCACGGGCGGGAAACAAATAAATTGCCTTGTAATGCAGTTCAATTCAACCAAATAGTACTTAAATATCTTGCTTCGTTCATTTAATGTATTTGTTATTGTTATTTCCCTTTAATTTGAATCAATAAGCAAAATATTTGGTTATGTTTATAGATAAGTATGACGTCACTTTGATTTTCCGCGCACTGTTTATGATTAACTGGTTCCCCGTTGAATATAACCGTTGACTTTAATATACTTTCAAATCACATGGAATGTGTGCATTTTCTTTTCCTGTAGTATTGACAAACATTCCAAAAAACTCTTCACAAGCTTCCTTTTCTGATAATATACATAACTGGTGAACTAAAAGACGGGCTATTTCATATGCATATTTTGAGCATTCATTGTTTGCCTTAAAATGTAACATTGTTGTTTTTAGCACTGCTAATCCTCTGTTTCTGTTTGGACTATGGCATAACTTATTAAAGTTTTAAACTGCATTCCTAGTTCAAGAACAAGATGGCTGTACTGCTTGACATAATCGGGTAACTTTGGCTCAGATGTCTTCTTCTTCATAATTAGGTTAACTTTCCTTCCATTTCCTAGTTGCACCTCAACAAAAGTTCCATCACCTGAAATTAAACAAAGGAAAGTATTTGAAGATTACAATTTGTATGCCCAGGTAGGAGGGCATTAAGCAATCGGACTGTTCGTCCGCCTGTCCAATAATGGATAAATTGCTTCTAACAGACAACTTTACCGTTTCCCACAATTAATTTTAAAGTATCAGCAGCCAAAATGTAAATACCTATGATTATTTCATAAAAAACCATAAAACTATACAGTAATTTTGTTTTTCCAGTTTTATATTTCTCATATTGCAATGGTTTATTAATATTAAGACCTGATGAATGGTATTGTTTAATTTTCATCTTGTGTACATTTTCTTCTAAAGTCACTGTTATTAAAAGTATAAAGAACAGTTTTCATTGTATCATTATCAGGATATATTTATCAATATTTTGGTCAGTAAATAAAGAATGTTTTAACAGATTTATTTATTTGCAATGTAATAATTTATATTGCAATTATTGTGTGTACTTATATTCAGCCTAAATTGAATAATTGTGCATATTTTCCCTGTAAGCTATATATATATATATATATATATATATATATATATATATATATATATATATATATATATATATATAGCACCCACTCTGTTTATATTTGACTGACATCTACATTTGTAGGTCAACTGTCAGCTGATTGAACAGCTGTTTTCATACATATATAGGTCATAACTTTTTGAATTTTCCCACGCACCTGGTAAACACTATCTACTCTGGTGGAAAGTGTACGTCCAGTAATGTGAATTGCTGTTATAGTCGCTGGTGAAAGTACTTTTATTGTTCATATAAATAAATTGTATTGCATTGTTTATTGTAATACAAACATTATTGATATATGAATAATAAATAATATGTACAACCAACCCACTTGTGTTATAAATACACAACCCGGCTACATATGAAATATTAATTTTTATCTTTTACATACATTCAACCACAGACTCTTGGCATAGAGAAGTTTTTTCGTCTTTAGCCCACACATAAGTTTTGACAATTTCACAGAATTCCATCATGGCCCAGGACTGTTTTTCATCTTTGGTTTGTGGCTGAGAGGGAGGGCAATGTCTTGTTGGTGAGCTTAGTGGGTCATCCATTCCAAAATAATCCAGTACTGCTTCTACAATGTAGGCATCAACGTATGAAACTATAAAGTCTTTATCTGCGTCATAGTTTTCATTCACATTCTCATTTACTGAGGTTCTGAATATTCGTGTTGCTTCATACTTCATTGTCCCAAGTTCACCTGTACTATTTTCTTTGTATAGTTGTTTAAAAATCAACTTCACATAGTTCATTAGCAGATGGAACATTTCAAACGTAATTGGTGACAGGTGCTCAAAACTTTCCTTAGCACTTAGTCCACCTGCTCGTAGTCGTTTTGCAGCCAGAAAACCTTTCTCTGGTCAATTGATCGCTACCAATATGTGTTTTTATTGTACCTCTATCCACACCAGCTGAATTGTAGCATTCAGTGAGGAAATCCTCATAAAAGTCAAGAATATCTACAACTTCATCATATTTCTGTTCATTTCTGTGTAGTAAAGGCAATGGAATTACATGATTCTTTTGGTTTAACCAAGCAGGCGTTAATTCTTTCCAAACATTTTCTGGAACCACATCTTGATAGTTTTTAAAGAAAGGAATATGATTGGCTGCCACTTTTATCAATGCAATTGCAAAGTCTTTTTGCATGTTGTCATACTCTTGATTAGTTGGTAAAAAGTTCCTGGAATTAAGATGCTGGATGGGAATCTGTGGTTTAATGTAAGGCAAATGTTCAAAAGAAGTATTCTGGATTATAACTGCGGATCCGAATGCATGGTGCATCTCTCCATGGTGATCTTTCCTTTCGTCATGCATGCTTGTTCTCCAGTTGAAATTGTCACCAACCAATCTCAATCTTTTCCCTTTTCTCAATGCATCAATTATTTCTTTAATGAAATATCCAGCATATTCTTCTATTAACTGAATTCCTCCACTATATGATAAGCAGACCCCAAGAGGCTGTAGTCTGTCAAAGACCTAGGAAAAAAATGAAAATGAAACATGTCAGTTGCTTAAATTCAATTAAAAAGTACGAAGAGATCTCCTTTTACCAAACAATAGCAGGATTTGTATGTCTTCTTCTGACAGTTTGGAACAATATACAGCAGGGGTCTCGTTTGGCCTTTTTTGGCCATTCCCCCCTTAAAATAGTATACATTTTTCCCCTATTTCAGCCAAAAATTCCCCCCTCCAAAATCTTTTATTTATTTTTTGTTTTGCTTTATACCTATGTGGCCAGCTGGTATCGTGCTATTAACCTTTGATTATCTGAATATTTATGAATATTACATTTAAATATAGCAATTTTAAGTGTTGAATGGTTGGTGAAAAGATCTTCTTAAATTCCCCTTTTTCGCCCAAAACGATGCGAAATTCATCCCTCTAAGGACCCCAAGCCCCAATCCCCCAAAGTGTAGCGAGGGCCCTGTACAGTCTCTGTATACAGAAATATCCAAGGAAATCTTAGCATCTGGAATATTTTGTAAGTGATTCATTACCCTTTTCTTTATAAGAGTGCTACACTGCTAGATGAAACAAGAGCTGTCACCATAGGATGACTTATGCCCAGTGGTCAAAACTTGTGTGCGTATGGAAAGGCCTTGTCCATATACACATGCATACCAAATATTATGAAGGTTTAGTTATATCTCAAGGAACATAGAAGTAATGAGCATTTTTCGAAACCTAAACGCAGATTTCGAAACCTTAACGCGGACCCTAAGTTCAACGTCAAGGTCACAGGGGCAAACATTTTTGTGCGTATGGAAAGGCCTTGTCCATATACACATGCATACCAAATATGAAGGTTATATCTCAAGGGACATAGAAGTAATGAGCATTTTTCGAAACCTAAACGCAGATTTAGAAACCTAAACGCAGACCCCAAGTTCAACGTCAAGGTCACAGGGGTCAAAATTTGTACGCGTATTGAAAGGTCTTGTCCATATACACGTGCATACCAAATATGAAGGTTATATATCAAGGGACATAGAAGTTATGAGCATTTTTTGAAACCTAAACACAGATCTCGAAACCTGGACCCTAAGTTCAAGGTCAAGGTCACAGGGGTAAAATTTTTGTGCATATGGACAGGCCTTGTCCATATACAAATTTCTGACAAAATGCTTTCAGTGTCGTTTTGTAATACAGATCAGATTGTTAATTAAATCCTATTTTGTTGATGCTCATTAGAATCGTCTCAACAACATAGAAATTTTATCAAAAATTAAACGGTTGGAAAAGCTCTTTATCTATCTTCTGACCTCTGGATCAGAGTAATGGTGTAATGAGTATATACACAAAATATTTTACATTAAGACAAAAGAGTAATAAATTACCTTTTGATCACAGATGTTGTCAAATAAGACAGTACTAACTATTCGTTGCACCTTTCTAAGCATCGTATTGCGTCCCTGGCCTAACATGGAATAAATCATTCCAATTCTTGGAATGTGACCGGCAGTTCTACGTACTTTCTGTTCACCAGAGAGACTGTCAGGTACAAGAACAGCTAATAACACTTTAAGGAGCAATGGACAACTTGACTTCAGTTCTTGTACAACATCAATCCATTTGAAGTTCTTGAGGTCTTCATAGTCTTTAGACATAAGCACACTAACGTGTCCATGCTTCCTATATTTTTAAAACTCGCAATCATTTGCTATTTTTTTAATTACTGCATTTTCTATGTGGCCTTTCATGCCATCATGGCTGAAGAGACACTGAACTAATTGCTGTCTTGACCGTAAAGGTAGCTGGCTCATTAAATCATTTAATTCATTGTTGATCATATAGTCATCATTTTTGTTAAAGTCATTGATAAAACTATGCAGTACATGAGATTCTTCTTCATATTTCTTATATTTCTTCAGATCTTGATCTGATGTTTGTTTTTCTTTTGTCAGTTTCTTTGCAATAATCATGATCTTGCAATATGCAATTACTCTCACTCTTTTTTGAAGAAGAAATAGGGTAAACACTTATTTTGATTACAGGTGAAAGATATTGTAAATTAATTTTCTTCTTCACTACTGGTGTTGATGTTGTACTATATGTATTATCTAAACAAATTCCAGAGTCTGCAAAGGAGGAACATTCAAAGGATTCTTGGAAAACTGGGGACAGTTCAGGAAATTGAAACTTATGTTTCGAACATGCTGTAGGAGAAGCATATTCTCCTGAAACCGAAAATAATGATTTTTTCACTTTTTTTCTCTTTTCAACCGTGTCAAAGGATTCAGTTGTTGACACGGAATCAGTTGAAACACGTTTTGAATGTAATATATGTAAATCTGTTTGACAGGCTATTCTGAAGTCTGATTGAGGTGAATTAGTCTTTTTTCACAAAGGCGACAAATCAAGGCATCAGCAATATTAATTTCTCCATATTTCAACAACAAACCAGATAGTTCTTTCTTTTTTGCCGGACGCCGAATTCAACCGCCTGTCATTTCCAGTTTTAATTTCATCTTCACACACAGTGCAGATCTCACTTTTATTAACTTTCCTTGGCGTAACTTTACTATGTGTATTCATCGTCTACGGTCAAGATTGTTATTCACATTTTTTTATAAAAAAGGTTCTTATTTGACTAGAACGAGCTTTTATTCTTACCTGTTAGCTGTCAAAAAGTTCGGGAAAATGGTTCTATTTCCGGTTTGGAAATGGTACTACCGATTACTTCCCCTGAACCTCGAATAATCTCGCGATATGTTTCTAAAAATAACCGGTCAAATTTTTGACCGGTAAAATTAGCTTGTACCGACCCCTATATAGAGAGTAACGATAGATAAGGGGAGGTAACCAATCTATGTTTATGAATGAAGACGACGTCATTTGATTTTCATTGTTGTGGTGACGTCACGTTTTCGCGGAAAAGTCGAGGACGTTCGGTTAATATAATTCGCATTTATTACCTTTAAATCGCGGATAACTTATTAATGAAATCGTGCTAGAATCAATATAATCGACGTGTAATGCGTTGATTATTGCGGTAATAACCAACGGTTCGTCGTTTCGATGCTTGTCATCAAACCACTCGGGATACGCCCTCGTGGTTTAATTACTACGCATCGGAACTCCAAACCGTTGATTATTACTGTGCAAAACGCGTTGGCTATATCAATATAATTATATTTAAAATCCCAGACACGTGTTTTTACTTTTATTATATAATATTCACAATCTGGATTATTATATTTAACGTATATAACTGTATATATATTTCGGTTTCAACGCTATCAAAAAGACATGTTTGCGACAGTTTGTTAACTAAAATTCAGAGAATTTTCTTTCATGTAGAATTGTACTTGTTATACGATTAAACCTGGACCGCTTTCTTAATTTGGCTTGAAATTTAAAACCTTCAAATTATGATATTCAATTGAATAATTTTTTTTTGCGAACATGTCCCGTTTATAATTACGTTGACATACAATGTTCCAAAATAAGAAGCACGCACTTGAAAAATACGTTTGCAAACATTGATCGTACCAAATATTTGTCCGTTGCTTTTAGGAACACTTGTGCTGGAACCACAATATTCGACCTACAAATGAAAATCAGTAGTTTATGGCATTTGTCTGTTTTCACAATTGTTATGACACTATTTGACTTATTTATATTTGATTACTGTGTGGGTTATACTTTGATGCTATGCTCATCTTGTTTTCGGCTCTCTTCTTTATCGAAAGCTTTCCTTTTACATATTTACTTGAACGCAAAGAACAAAACTTCTTCAAAAGTTATAGACAAAGATTCACTATAAATATCTTTTGTTATTTATTTAAGAGAAATAGGTAATAACTTAAATGTATTAGGATGCATTCGTTGTATCTTGAATAAGTTAAATATATTCTTTTATTATAGTAGCCGATACATTGGATGAAATTCATTCATGTTTATAAAATGTTTGTCTAATATTTTAGAAAGTTGCCCTATTGCTCATAGAGAACATTGGTTTATATTATTGCGTTGTAATGTGTTACTTAGTTTGCTTTCAAGTTATGTTTTATGTTACTTAAATACAAAAGAAATCGAGTTTTTGAAATGTTAACTATAAACTTGTTTCACTTGCAGCTTTAATATAACAGATAGAACATATATGTAACCGATATATATGTATGATACGTAACCGATATTGGTATTATTCTTAAAAATTAACCATGCTTGGAAAATACCTTTATACTTTCAAAACTTGTTAACTATTTTAAGCCTACATCATATATTGTTGAATTTACTTTTTATTATATTGAAGACATAATTTTGACGAAAAAATACATTGATTAAATGAAAAATATATTATTAAAGTAACGCAGTTTTAAAAACAAAACATAACACGTATGCATTATATTTAAACAAATACATATATTAACATGTCTGAACATTCTGAAATATTTGCTCCTCAATTAACTGTGTAAGCCGCTACATCGGCACATTCCTCGCAGTGTTTACCGCACCATGCGGATATACGATACACGCTGCATTCAGGAGTAAAATCCATCAAGATCCGGACTAATAATCGGTTCACTACGTTGTATTTTTTCATTAAGTCGTTTTATTTGTTAAAAATAGTAGACATGTTCGATGTGATTTTTTCCCTTAAGCATATTAATACAATTAACTATGTAAAATAATGCATGGTGCACAAAAGACACATTAAACAACAGGTTACCATTATTGGTTGAATTAAAATATATGCCAATAAAATAACTATACAATTAGAAGTAAACGTAAAATCAATTGAAATGTGCTGAAACATTATAACTGACCATTTCGAGAAATAAAATCAGAAATAAAAACATTTAGATAAGCAGATACAAATGTTTTATTAAAACGCTTACACGTTTGAAAATGTCATCCAAAGGTACCAAACAAATCTGACAAAGAACTTCCCAGTTTACGAGAAAATGTGTTATTTCGCGGCTTCGAAAAATCATCGAATGCAAAAAAATATGCGGAACTCATTACAGCACTTTGTGCTCCTTCAAATTCAAAATAACATCGAACTCAATAGATTCCACGAAATACATAAGGGGACGCATGGTAAAACAAGACCAAATGTATCGTTGTTTCATCATAACCCTGACAAGGAGCTAGAAAGCAAAACCTCAATGGAAATAAACCAGGAATTAATGGCATGAAATCAAACGTTTGGTATCAAGCAAACAAAATAAACGGTATTGTCGGCTACCGACGAAGTCAGCAAAGCATTATTGACACGAAACGGGAAGAGGAATCTGTTTATTATCAAACCGCACAAAAAGGAAAAGCATCAATTGAAAAGTTTATGATTTTGGTATGGTATTGAAATTAGAATAGAACATGTATATGTTTATTAAGATAAAATAGAATCATATACTTAAATTGTAGTAGCATTACATTCAATAAATGACTTATTTTTCGATAAATAAAGGTCAAGTAAATACGTAGATGATAATTTAAAACGTTTATAAATATTCAAATGAACGGAAATGCGGACTCATTCCGAAAGGAATAGATCATACAATTGACTCTCAAATCCGAGCCATAATCGCCCTTTGCAAACCAACTAACCATAACATTGCTAACGGCGATTTGCCCGGATATATGGTGGGTAATAGCACTTGCACCTCACCACGTGATCTTAGTGTACCGAATACACCACACGTTCCATTGGAATGTCATTTCTAAATTTGAAATTCTTCATTTAACCGAATTATCGGATCATACTGCAATTTATTTTAGTTTTTGTTATAGAAAACAATTTTTAAAAAGACATTTCAAACAAAAGAAAACATCAACTATAATAAAATATATAATGACACATCACACACATTTGATGTGTTAATGGATGAAAATATACTAGTAATAGATATTAATTTTCAAAATCAAATTGACATTAAAACGCAATAGGTAAATGAAAATGTAGTTTGGGTATGTGTACAAGTACAAAAGAAAAAACAAATGTATAATACAAATTCGCACCCAAAACGTCAAGAAATGTTGAAAAACAAACTTGTAAAACAGCAAAAATGTACTTCAGTAACGCAAATAATTCCATTTTACAAGAATAAATTCAACACAAAAAGACAAAGTACATTAAAACACAACATACAGTACAATCAAATCGAAGATATATAGATAAGCATGCGCCTGTATATGAGTGTAACATTGCCTTGAAACAGCGTCAGAGGTTTAGAAAAGCTTTTAAAAATGTTATAAACCTAATAGAAATACAGATCAATAAAAACTGATTTAAATTTGTAATCATGTTCATGAATTAATTGGACATGAGTATATGATTATATCGATAATGAATTGCATGGACAAAATTTAAATGCACCACAAACAGGAAATGAATGACTCAATTCTTACTATGGCGTAAAACAAGAAAATAATTGCTGAAGCAACATGTAAACGATTTTCGTTCATGACATTATTGGTAATATTATATCGAGTATTATATGAATAATAACGATTATCGATATAAAATAATTATTATTATCCTACGCTAATAATCAAGTCAAAATGTAATCTTCCAACTTAGAAGTCCAATAATATTAAATGACATTGAACGCATTTGTGATAAATACAAACATAACATCAATGTCAGTAAAACAATAGTAGTTACGTTCGAAAAAAAAGAACACAAGTTTTAATTTTAGTGTATATGATGAACTGTCTGAATGTGTTAAATCAATCCAATCGTTGGATGTAACTTTATTTAGGAAATAACACGCATCTATACAACTGACTGTGGGTTATTCGACAACAAACCATCATAGAAAAATATTATTTCGATTCTAACACGATTCTAATTGATTTGGTTCAAGTTTTAGGACGTGAACTACATTTGTCAATACTCCGCCCTTCTTAGTACAAAGTTCACTATTTACTGACGTTATTGAATTGTACAAACATATGACGTCGTTTTCATTTACAAATATTTTGCAAATGACGTCACTTTCATTGAAAACAACAATCGTAGAAACTTAATGACGTCACGTTTATTGATGCTTCTGAAAAGCTGACATGCTATAAATGTTTTCTGAATTACGTTTCCTAACAAATAACATTCTTTGTAGGCGTGGTTATGCCAATAATCACCAAATATACAATTAGTTGTTTCATTACACTTATATACATGGTGCATTTATTACATTTCTTTTAGAGCGGGTTTTAGCACGTGCAGTTTACTGCAATATTTTCTTTATTTATTCGGAACTATTTTCGAAACATTAAGCTCCGCCCATAAGTTATTGCAGAATAACCCACGCTTGATTTCCTTCTTTGTCTATAGAAAACAAGTCACGCGCCGTGTTAGAATTAAGAATAATTTATTTTTAAAACATAAGATTTTGATGTGCAGCTTTGGAACAAACTCCCATATAATAAAAATATCTAGTACAAAACTCAATACTTTTAATTGTTTTGCTTTAACGTTAAAAAATCTGAGAGATCCAAAGTAGATGAAATCATAATTATTAAATTCGGAGGTAATAATTTTCATATAGTGCATCTAGTACTTTCTGTATAAGTAGTTTATTGCATGTTTAACGACACTTTTACAATCTCTATATAAATTATTAATATTGTTTATATATTGTTTATTCCGTTCGAGGTTTCGTTACTAAATTAGAGAGCTAACCAATATGAGGAGTTTGTTTCTATTATAAAAGGCAAGGTCAATCCATTTCGAAGGTTATTAGCGGTATTCATATAACAGTTTTAAATGTAGACCAACAGCATTATATTGTCAACTGGCTTGTGAAAGACACATAGTTAAGTATGTAAACAGCAACGTAATGAATTGAAATGTGAACCGTTAAGAGTTTTTATAAATAAAAGAACCAAGAAGATCATTTAACAGGTGACATATCTGTATTTTATTTGATTTTTTCCAAATGCTCGTTAGTTTTCACTCTGAAACATTTAATCGCATTGGTGTTGTTTATCATTACTGGTACTTCAATTTATCCTTATTTGGTAGAATAACATAGTGATAAAAAATGCGGAAAAACATATTTTTAAATGATTAATTTGTAAGGTGAGCTATTTATATTTCTATTAATGTAGCATATTGACAAAGTTATACAATAAAATGAAAACACGTGCAATATTAACAAAAACATTTAAAATTTACAATGCCTTAACAGTTTCTGGTTATAAATAAACACATATAACGAAGCAAACACATGTCAGTTAATAATAATACATTAAGATATAGCTCAACTCTTTAAAAATTAAGCATCTGTTTCCAAACCGACAACATACATTGTTTTAAGTGAAATATATTTTACATTTGCAAACGCAAAAAGTACATACATTCCTTGTCCAGTATACAAACATCCAACAATTGCTTTTATTTTTATGTAATACATGTATGCATGAAGACAATTTCTAAAAATTTGCGTATGTGTTCGCATCATCTAGCGCAATGCAATCTGCACAAAACTTGAACTGGTCCTACAACATAAATATTGTTTTATTTCATTTTATTTATAATCAGAACACACATGGACTGGTGTTAATATGCCAATAATACGATACAGCTACAACACAGTTGTGAATGCGAGGTATTCAAATGATTGAGGTCATGACTGTGTCTGAACTAACAATTACGGGGCATGTCATATGGGGTCTCATCGGTCCGGTCAATCTGTCAGTGATCGTTAAACACTTTTAAAATTATCTGTATTACAAATAGTATCTGAATACGGGTCATTGAGTAATTCTCTGCTGTGCGTGTATAAGGTTCACATATAGAGGCTACACAACGTACGAAGGTGGGTATAATCTGTTTTCGCCTCAGCCTCAGGTGTCTGACGACACGTGGTATGCTGACCTCACCATCAATCTCCACGTGTTCCAGAAGCGTCCATATGACCGCGAACAGACCGCTTTTGTCGGCGCCATTACTATTTTTAACATGGTATGTAAAAGCAGTCATGAGTAGTTCATAACTATATATGGATGCTGCTGTGTGAAAAAGGGATTTAATGCCCGTGCGTTACGTGTCGTCCCAGATTAGCCTGTGCAGTACGCACAGGCTAACCAGGGACGACACTTTCCGCAAAATCTTGATATTTGCTAAAAAGAGACTTTCTTTAAACGACAAATATCGCTCAAGCGGTCAGTGTCGTCCCTGATTAGCTTATGCGGACTGCACATTCTAATCTGGGACGGCACTTTACGTACATGCATTAAACCCCTTTTCAAATAGCACGGTCCATAAACATCACAGAAGTCAGTTTACACCTCTCATCATGCTTGATTGTTATAGTCTCGGTTTATTTATAACTACTCCCAGTCTACTGAAAAAACCTTTAGCACTAGTTTGAAATAGCAAATTCAATATCATAGGATATGATAATTACAGAAAGAATATCAATACATTTTATGATAGGCAATTCTTTAAATAACTGAAATAACATATCATATAATCCTTTTCTTAAGTTATGCAGGATTTCAGAAGCATATGTGTATTAACTACATTGATGCAAACTGATGTCATATTGTATTTAAGCAATAAGTTAATCCCCAAGCCCAGTAAATTGTGTGTATGTAAACCGTGTAAATCGCATGAAAAGAAAACGGATGTTTTCGTGTGCTATATGTCGATATATTTTGATCAAGTTTAAAAAGGGGTAGAAAAAGTATTGCACAACTGTTAATAACACAATCGCAGTCAATTTGTTTTTGACACTATCCCAAGGTAGTAACAAATACAAGCCCCATATTGAGTATGTGAAATGAGTACGGTAGGAATTGCAGATTAACAGCTAAACAATTATTCATCATGATTAATTATTGTTATTAAAAAGCGTAATATAATTTATTACAAAATATACATTAAATTGCATAAATATACACAAGTTCATTTTATACATAATGCAATGCATTGTTAGGGTAAGCTTAAATGTGTATACATGGATAAGTTTATTAACTTACAGGCATTGGACTAGGATGGGGGCTTCACTTCTTGTTACATTTCGCACGTGGCGCAACAGATCCATAAATAATCGAGGACTCTGGGGCAGTTCCATCGATTGCGACCAACCTGTGTACACTATCTGTGAAAATCTGTGTGTCTGTAAAGTCAACACTGCTTAGCATTATTACACGGAAAACAGGGGTCACAAAACAGTACGGCACACACTCATATTTTTAAAACAATAGGAAATAGCACTTTATCTGACCACGTATTTAGTTTAGCAATATAAAGGTTTTTTTTTCAATTTGCCAGACGAATGAATTCGTAAATAAATTAGTGAACAGCAGTTTTTGTACTGCCGTCAAAGTGCTTTTCGCGTGTTCATAAAGAAGTTAATGATTATGTCTTATGTACATTCCAAGAAATTGAGTTACTTAGTGCACTTCTGTTTACGTAACAGCCACCTTACATTTTACATGTGCAGAAATAACGGGTCGCGAAAAATATTCCATTTTCACTTTAAATATTATTTCCAAGTGTCACGATAATGTTTTACGTGTTGTTGTAGTATTTCATTTTGGGCTTACTGAAAGACGAGTGAGCGGATGCACGTAATTGAACAGGAGACTAACAGCTTACATAACGTCAAAAGTGTATACCAGAATGAATGATCAAATTGTTGGTATTTAATTAGTAATTATAATGTAATTTTTGTCCTATATCCAATTAATATTGAAAAAATACAAAAATAATGGTCTTTTAAAAAGGGGACTTAGCCAAAAATACAAATGAACCTACAAAGAAAAATATATTGAAATAGTTAGCAATTTTAACTACCTCAGTATTGTAATGTCAAGTGGGGGCTCATTTATACCTGCCACTAATACACTTTATGGCAAAACTACAAGGGCGATGGATTCCCTTTTTTTGTATTACAAAAGATATGGAAGTGCCAATAAATGTTATGTTCAAGCTGTTTGATTCATATGTCTTGTGAATCCTTTATTATAACTGCGAAGTATAGGGATTTATTGCGGCAACTAGTATTGGACGTATTCACAGAATGTTTTGTAAAAGACTGTTAAATGTAAAACTCTCAACAAATTCAATATCACTCTATGCTGAACTTGGTCGATTTCATTTATACATCGGTAGATACTTAAGAATTGTTAATTTTTTTTAAACTTCATCAACCGAAACAAGGAAAGTGTATAATTACTACTGTCAATAATATGCAAAGATTAGAAATTGAAACACAAAATAACATTTACGTTAATTTGTCCTTTTAAGTTCGATTTCTTTTTAACCAAACAGGATTTACAGATGTATGGTTGTTTCCTGAGTCAGTTATAATTGAATGTTTTATTCGTTTGTTAAAGACTAGACTCATAGATCAGTATGTATCTGAGTAGAAAGTTAATGGTGATTCATCAACTTCATTACTTTTTAATAAAGAACTTAAACCTGTATTTGAAAAATATGTGTATTTAAATGTCATTGACAATACAAAAATAGAAATATCATTGCTTAAATACGTTTATCGTCACATAATCTGTAAATTGAAACTGGTAGACATTATAACATTATCAGAAATGAAAGAATTTGTACTTTATGTAATCTTAACGATTTAGAAGACGATTATCACTTTTTACTTAGATGTCCATTTTATTTAGAAGAAAGATCCAAATACATATCAAAACACTATTCAATAAGACCAAGTATGCATACATTTTTGAAACTCTTAAATTGTAAATAAAGGTATCCTTCGGAAGTTAGCAATTTACTGTATTATTTGCTTTAATAAAAGAAACATTTTTATTTTTGTTTAACTCAACGTTAATTATGGTTATTTATTATCCGTTTGATATGAAATGAATGTACTGTGTTTTTTATCTGTTGACGCCGAATTTTGTTAACATTTTCAGTGTATTATGAAATGATTATGAAATAAATGTGATTTTTTGGCTGTTTCCTCTGTTGGGTATGAATACTCAATTCAGTGTGTACATAAACATACAACACTCTCACGTGTAATTTATTATTATCTTTATTACTATATTTTTCACGCATGTATGAATGTTTTATATTGATCATGAGCTGTAAAATGCTTAAGCGAATACAATAGTTGCTCTTGTTCTTGTTCTTATTAACCTTGACCTCTGGGTATTGCATACAATTCGCACAGTGACATTAAAACGTAAATGAAGGCTTAAAAGATTCTTTAGAACTTCAAACTAAATTAAATGTTAATTGTATATACGTTGCACCAAAATCGTGTTACGAAATAGTCCAATTTGATTCTAGTTTATCAACGTCAAATGACTGTGTTGTCCTGCCTTCGACACGTACACCCTTAGCTAAAAATACACAATTAAAATAGACTTAAACAAGTATTATTGAGTTATATAAATTCTCAACTGTTTATGGAAGTGGGACAAAGATTACCTTCTGTTTAAGAGTTAGGTCAAACGATCTTGTATAAAAGTCTGATCCGTCTTTCGGTTCACAAGATACACCAGTCAATCTTATTCCAGAAATCGACTTTGTTTCGTTTTCGCCTGGAAGACACTTTTCTTCCTGCAAATAAATTACACATTCTAAATACGCATGACGTTTGGCATGCTTTATTTAATGTTTTAAACCGTATTGCTTTAAATTTACCGTTCCAAGATTATGTGTGTCATGGAAAACAAGAATTGATGTTTTGCTAATCTTTCTGTAGTTTAATTATATTACCAAAATACACACATGTTTGTAATAGATTGCAGTTTTGTAAAAGTTTTTTTAAGTTGCTTCCATTATATCATATCTTCCAATGGGCATAACGAAGTGATGGCAATGAATTCCACCCGTGTTTAATCGGGTTTTAAGTTCATCATACAAGACCATACGTATTGTGCTCACCTCCGACATGGAATCATCAAAGGAGATAATCAGTTCAATTTCCTTTTCACATATCAGTCTACAGAAGTCCACAAAACTGTGTTCTAGAGGAGCTTGTGTGATGATGAATCTTGTCGGCAGCTTGAAACTCTATTGCAAATAAAAGGATTAGTACTTAATGTATCAATGCGTTTTTATTAAATGCGGTTAAAAATATATAAATTCATATTTGCAGCACAGAAACATACGAATCGAACTGTGGGACTTTTGTTAAATAAACACAGTCAATACATGTAAACATGGTTGCATACCGTTGTGGATTTAACAATTGCCCTTGCCCATAATGTTTTATGACGCTATCAAGGTGACCATGGTTAAACGTGGTCTTTAAACCATCGTGAATAATCGCTTGTTATGTTAATTTTATTAATTATTTGTACCTATTACATAATATGTGTCATTTCAGATAATGTAAGTTATGTCAGATTAGTTTCCAAGTACACATAAGAACATATATGAATGTCATATAACATAAAATACACTGGGTAAAATATATGAAATTTGGAGATATATACAGAGCAGAACCCATAACATTACTTCTGTCATAGGCTGTATGTTACAATAAATCAGTGCACTCGTCAAACATGTTCTTTTGGCAACGTGGTTAATCGCATTAAAGAGCCATTGTCGACTAAGGATTGATCATGTTTTTTAAGACCAGGATCAATCACTTTTCATGGTCTTATAGTTTAAAATTAAATTAATCATAGACCGTGTGGTTTAAAGACAATGATTTAGTACAGTTGTCAACCATTGTTTAATTATGATCTTTTGGCTTTGAGTATTAGTTGCAACTTGCATAGATAACTTAACAGTGTCTTTTTATATTTTATAATGCCCAAACAAATGAAATGGGAAACGTTTAAAGCATATTATACTGATACGGATGATGACTGTTTAAAATAATGATGGTGACAGCAACAATAATCACGATTTAATAGATTTTAAGTTCTTATTTTCAGCATTGATTCATCGGCAAACAAGATAAAAAAAGACAAACTCTAGTACCATGAACAATGGTAATGGCCAACTATAGTTAAAGCCACACACCTTGAAAAGAAGTACACGTTAATCAATACATATAGATGCAATTTGAAAGTGTGCAAAATTGCCATTAAATCTATATCCTAGTTGGCAAGTAATTTATTATTTGTTTACATTTTAAAACCGAAAGTAGGATTTCAATACGTATACATACATTTTGACAAACGCGATAAGTTTTACAGCGCAAAAAGACGGATTTCTACCTTGTAATCACCAGATATATTCTAATTGAGAAAGATAAAATTAAATCTATAGCTTAGTTAGCCAGTAGTTTATTATTTTTCAAACGGTACCGCTGTTAAAACCGAAAGAAGGATTTCTAGACGTATACGTCCACTTCGACAAACGCGATTATTTTTAAGTTTGAAAGCGAAAAAGAGACGGATTTCTACATTGTAACCACCAGATATATTCTAAATGGCATAGATACAATATGTTTCTTATTTATACTTAAATTTACTATGCCATGTATTTCATTTCAAGGTGTGTGGCTTTAATCTTTAAACAAATTTATTTGCAAAAGTCCTTTCAAAATAAAAGACAAGTGAACTAAGAACATGACAGCGGCTTTAAAGTGCATATTTTTCAAATACATTTAAACATGTTAAATATTGACATTATTTTATGGTATACAAAACACTGTCTTTGAATATTGGCAGACATAATTCAAATCATAACAAATCGAAGTCATTAACATTTGAACATCATACGTAAATGCCATGTTTGACGAATACTATCATAGTAATTTAAGTGTCAAGATGTATGCAATTGAAACTGATATAATTAAAAACAATATTGAAGCAAATAATATTTAATGTATAATACAGTTTGGTTAGCACTTACTGGCATTATAACAGCATTGATGTAATCGGTCGTGCTCGGAATGTCGGACGACAAATATGGGCGATAACTATCAGCTGAAAATTAATTACATGTTAATTTAAGAAGCACAAATATCACATTAGGTTGTATGCACAATGTAAAGCAAATTCACTGTGTGTTTAAATGCAATTGTGTTGTAATTATGGCAATGCCTTCTACCAACATACTCTTTAACAAACATACCGAATTTAAACAATTTGTCAATAAACCCATTTAATCCACAACAATTAAAAAAAAACAACAAAACCACTAGAGCAATCTTTTGTATATATAAGGCTATGTATTATTCTTCATACCAGCCAGGATGTCCATTGATCTATTTTTTGACTGATTCTCATTGGTCGTTGCCGATTTGTACGTGTTATCGTCTGGAAAGAGTGACTCCTCGGTGCTTAAATCCTGATACATATTTCCATGCTTGAGATATTGAAAGGCTCACAATAATAATACTATTAATGCGTTCTCTCAATGTAACATCTTTTGGTTTACACTGGTTCTGTTTTTACATGTTTCGAATGGAACGTTAATGTATATTAATATGTTTTGAAAACACATGTTGTGCAGTTGCGAATTTCAAAATGCATAGTCAATATGTCCGACAACTCATGAAAAGTAACATAAATGCGACATTATCAACATGTCTTTATAACTCGCGGTTAATTATTGTATTCCCTGTTATCAAACTTACTAAATACTGTTCTTTGAGCCCCATATTATCTCCACTTAGCTGCTCGGTAGTCACGGGTTTGGAAGGCAGTACCAACATTTCAAGCATCAGCTTGTACAGATATCGGTACTGGCTCTGGAATGATGGCCGATTGTATTTTAATAATTTTTTTTATCACTTTTATACTTAATTACGTTGTACAGCGAACATCTGCCGCGGTCTTGACGTATGTCTTTTTTTTCCATGCAATAAGATGCCGCTTTTATTGGGAAAATAACTGTACAATACATACATTTGTATGAGTGTTTTCTTTGTAAAAAACAACAACAAAGATTTGAACAAGTGTTCAATCTTCAGATATAACGAAACTATTTATCGGCTTGATATACTTACGGCAGTCTGCACCATGTTGACCCTTTGAGCGCGCAGTTTTGTCACACACTGTGGGATATCAATGTTCCCGGTCTCTTTTCCCTGATCGTAGAGATAGTCCATTGCAATGAAGGTCCCGGTGCGCCCAACACCAGCGCTGACAGCAGAAACAAACACAATCGTTACTCAATTCAAAACCCAATAAGTAATCAAACCAATCCATTTTTAACCGATGCCATTTTTCGAATGTGTTGTTTTGGTACAGGGTGTATAAAATTGCTCAGCATGTTAATGAAGTTGTAGAGTCTTGCTTAATTTAAGTACGCTATTGCAAATATATATTGTGCACACTTTTGAACTAGATATCTTTGCAAATGTTTTGTGGATATCGTGTGTATTCAAATTCCAAACAAAAACGATTTGAATATAGACCAGTAGCCCTCCAGATCAATAGACGTCTTCCTTTTCTCCCAAGTAAACATCTTACCCGACGTGTATCCAAAACGGGCAAGCAGGGTATAAGGTTCACATATATAGTCAAGAAACGAAATCAAAACCATTAATGTTACGAAGATGTGTGTTATCATATGAGTTGTGTTTCATATACAATATGTGCAGCAATATAAATGATTCCCATCGCGCGCACTAAACAACAGTCTGAAATACGAAAGTGCTACTTCTTATTCTACCTGCAATGTATTAGCCATGGTTGTTTGGCGGTTCTCTTTTGACACCTTATCTTTCTCCAGAATTGAACTAGGCTTGTGCTGCTGGTTGGCACGCTTTTATCGGGCCAAGTAGTGTAGTGAAACTGGGTCACGTTGCGAGAAACATGTGGTTTATCCTGCAATTGATTGCTCATTTATAGACTTTTACTACTTCTTCATTTCACATTAATACATTATAGAAATTACCGACGCACTAGAAATATTGTTTCACCTCCGGAACAATATTTACTCGACAAAAATGGCATTTGAACTATTGTACCAAATATTTTACTTATTGAAGAATGTGTCGTAAAACGAAAGTATCATTTCGGCATTGGTATCTTTAAGATTTGAAAATGGAACTACAAGGATCAAAACAAACCTTTTCATGCAGTGTAATCGTTCGAATTGTATAACATGAATAGTCTTTTTCTTCTGAAAGTGTGACCGCAAAGGTTCAGTGTATTATCGGTTTGCTTTCGCCCCAGTATTTCAAACATTTCATCTGAAATTCGCAAGTTTATATGAACAACGATTACAAAATAATAATCATTGCGTTTTCTTTATGTTAAGTCGTTTTACTACAAGTGTGTTATGATGTATGTTTCACTCAATTCAGTGATAATTTTATATTACTTGCTTAATGTACATTTCACAAATTTCAAATTGCCATATCCCTTATGTAAATAGATTTTTTTAAGAATTGCTTTTCTATTTGAAAACTATGATTTAATCTTAATTTATTTCTAATTCGTAATACTTGTTATCTTTTATAAAAAATGGTTGAATAATTTTTGTTTATATTCATCGTATATTACATTCTTATTTTTATTTTATCCTCAAAATGACAAATGATGGAAAAATAAAAGGCATAACGGCATGTATTCGAATATTCATGTTTTTAAGGCAACAATTAACATAATTTTATCCAAATAATTCTCGAGCACACGTCCCTGACTTTGAAGTCAGAAACAGAGATTGGTACACGCACCTTTCCTTCTTCAACGAGTTTCGTAGCCATAACAATAATAAAGACGTCTTGTTCCCACACCATTCTCCAAAAATCGCCTATAAGTGGATTGACTGGACCTGAAGGCATGCAAGTGTTAGGCATTATACAAAGCACATTAACAATGCATTTCCGTCTGGTAGTATATGGTGTAATGCTTTATTGTCTTTTGATGTTTAGGAAATTGATCAGCCGCGTAATATTTAATATTAGCGAATTTATTCCCCGATAATTTATATCGAGTTTTATTTTTTATTATACATATACATGTAATATCATCAGTAATTTACCCGATCCGTTGACATGAACATATAATGTTTTAATGCATGCGTAGAAACTGTTTTACCTTGAGATGCAATATACTTTTTTTCTTCCATGTAGCCCTACACAAAAACATATACACAGGCTGATCATATATTTTATATCAATAACAATAATAAAATAGTTAGACCGTTAACACTTTCTTTAATATGACATTCATCTTAACAAACTACGTATAAACGTGTTCGAAAAATTCCTAACGGATAATACTCGAATTACACTTTCATACACATGTTTTACACCACAAAATATTTGACCGAGTGATGGTTCCTACTTAATCTCATTTATACAACGCTGCTAACTTTCTTCAAACAATATATACATGTTTTTGATTTTGTCATATAACTTGGCTTTATATTGTTTTTTTCAAGGTCATACTATTTATATGTATAATGCACTATCTATAGGCTCTTCATTGTCAACCATAAATGTCTAACGTACATCGACATGGCAGGCGTTGATGTAGTCGGAATTCGGTTCATCAGCGATTGTTCTGAGAATCACTCGAGAATGGTCGTCTGCAAGGACAAACAAGTGATCCAATTATATTTCTTAACCGCTGTACATTTGTTAAAATAGTTCGAGCTTTTAATTGCGGTAATACTAGTATAGTTATGTATTTCAACGATGGTTAGATCATAATTATAAAACTGTTTTTCTTCAAAATTGTCATACAATTTAATAAAATATTGTTATTATAAAAATTATTATTATCATGTATAATAGTAATAATAATAATTATTTAAATTATAATAATAGCAATTACAAAAAGAACAAGATGACGATAAGAAACTTAGAAAATGATTAATTACCATAATAAGTATAGTATTATTATCAATATAAATATAATAATAATAATAACAATTATTATAATAAGTAGTAGTATAAGTATTAATATTATTATTGTTATTATTATTATAATTATTATTATTATTATTATTATTATTATTATTATTATTATTATTATTATTATTGCTATTATTATTATTATTATTATTATTATTATTATTATTATTATTATTATTAAAACGCTTACATACAAGCATGTTAAAGCCATATTATAAAGACATAATGCATTAGGTATAGACGAAATATATACACAATGTGTAACACTTGAATAAGAAGGTAATATTATTTAATACTGCATATATTTAAAGCGTCTTTGCTTTTTTATCCTGCTAATATCTAACTTACATGCATACATATCCTTGTATCTATTTTTGCCTGTGGCTGCAGATGCCACAATCGTCGGATGTTGAAGACCATATGGTATTTTCTGTTTAAAAGCCGATTATTTATCAAAACGAAAATGGTAGATTTGCTTATATTAAAATAGTCTATTTAACCATTGGAATTGGTATCAATCATTAGTTTATGCATTACTTCATTTTGATGAAACGACATTCTTTGAAAGGGATGGCTAACGTTTGAAATGTATATATATATATATATATTTATGTATTTATTTATTTTTATTTATATTATATATTATAATATCTTATTATATATATATTTATTTATATTTATATTTATTTATTTATGTATTTATTTATTTATATTTATATTATATATATATATTTATTTGTTTATATATACATGTAATAATTTGGAAAAAAACATCATCGACATTTTACTAACTAAATGCACGGTCAATATTGCAGACTGCATTAATAATAACATTGCATAAACATAACTTTTGCCAAGTCATGTTATACTTACATCAAAATCTTGCTGGAAGATTGTTTTGTTCTGGTAGTTGTCTCGTACGAACTCTTGCAGTTTATCGACAGCAATGAGACGTATTTCAGTACGCTTACGTTTTCTATGTAGTGGTTCGCTGTTGTAGTAAAGACCGTCTTCTTCTGGCGACCCTGTGTTTGCATACACTGCGTTTAAAATGGCTCCATTTGGGCCTTTCAGAGGTTTAGTATCTGACGTTGTCGGCGTTTGGTCGATTTCTGCAAAGTCAGACAATTATTCAATACATTTTGTATAAGACCTATACTATAGAAACAAAAATGCAAATATAATTTTTTGTATTAAGTTTACAAAACGGACAACTTACTAAAATCTTTACCATTCTGAATTGCAACAGGAATGTCGTCGAACTGGTGTCTGAAACGAAAATTTTACAGTTGTAAGCAGAAAACAATAATTGTTATTTCAAAATGAAGTCTAGTCTATGTCCTCAGTGAATAAAATTGCGTGCGTGTCCACTATTAAGACTAATGAAGCATGTCATATATCTTTTAACAGTGCGTAATATACAACATATGGCAAAATGTTTACTAGATACAAAATTGCAAAACGTAAATCACCTTTTTGTTGGTGTTGAACGCCTTCTTCTTATTGCAATAATTGATACAATGACGATTGCGATTATAACAATACCCCCAATCGAACCACCAACAGCTGGTCCTATGAGCTCAGACTGAATAACTGAAACCAGGAATTCAATGTATATAATTGTGAACATTAGTTTCATTTAATATCTGATTGTGTTACATAAGATACTGTGTATCAAACATATTGTTTAAAGAAAACTGATACAATGTAATTGCCTTCCTTACGTTGTGTAATACAAAGATCGCATTCAAAGCCTGTTTCACAGCCTTGTGGACATTTGCCCACGCTCAGTGCAAATACTTGCAGGACGAATACGCGGCTGTGCTTGTCAACAGCCAGTTTGACAATTCAACCTCTAGATTGTTTCGAACTCTTTAAAAGAACACATCAGGGTTGAACGCGGAATCATTGGAGACGTTGCGGTCGGCTGCAACGTTAACTGCAGTTAGCCGACCGAAACGAGATGGTTACTCTACTAATCAGCAAGCTAGAGGTCGTGGACGTGGATACGGTCAGCGCTTTGAGACTCTTTCAGTGGATTTTCTCGTCGAGGCTTCCCGCAGAACCGCAGGGAAAAACTCTTCATCAGCGGCAGCTGGATCAAAGGACGAGTAGCTTCCATTGGATTTCGATAACGAATCACCGGTTCATGAGAATACCGGATCGTGAGAACTACATCACAACATGTGACGTAATGTGTGTGCTTTCTTTTGAGATTTTTTTCATGTAGTTCATTCTTTATTCTGCATGTATGGGTGTTTCAAGTTTGAAACAAAACATTGACTCATGGATAGGTATTTGAGCGCCTGATTACGTGATCAAGTGGCTCTCCAATGGAGTAACAGTGCCTTTTAAAACTCAGATGACGCCTTTCGAACTTGAAAATCACTTATTTAGTAAAACACAAGTAACATTTGTTGATTCTGAGATTGATAGATTTCTTTCATTAGGATTTATTGAAGAGACAAATATAAAACCCTATTGTGTAAGCCCTTCGGGTGTTGAGCCGAAGAAAAACAATAAACTTCGTTTGATAACTGATCTGCGTCAATTGAACTCAAATTGTGACACACCTAGTTACAGGAATGAAGACATCCGTGACGCAGTTAAGTTAATTGAACCAGGTTTATCACTACCGACATTAAAGACGGTTTCTTTTATATTCCAGTTCATAAAGATCATAGGCAGTATTTAGGTTTTAAGTGGAGAAACAAGTATTTTCAGTGGTGTGTTCTCAACTTGTACACTATTTAGGGAATTAGTGAAGGAAATAGGTTATATAGGTCGTATAGATATGGTTACTCGGGAATTGTGTATATGTTATGGATATGGCATTATGTATATGCAATTAAATTGTCATTAAATTACAATACGAGTTTGTCTTCGTGACGTATATTTAACAAAACTGTGTTCTCATATTCAGTAATTACTACGATAATGCATTCTGTGCACTCGTATATTAAAAATCATATAAGTATTGTTGTTCAATAATCTGATATAAGCTATGACGAAAATATGCTTAATTGTTTGTGAAATTAACCGATAGACATGTAAATGTATAAAGCTTTATACAAGCGGTCGTTTCAGCAGTGGAATCGTTACCTCGTTTTAATGAATTGCATAACATATATCTTGTATACAGATCTGCAATTAATTATCAGATAGTTTTTTAACATAAACTGATTATTATTGAACGGTATTGTTGATGCTATTCATAATGCAAACAATTTAGCGTCGTATTAATTTCAAAGATATTCTTACAATATTTCTATGATGAATTGTTAGATTGAAAGTTGTATTTTACCTTCAATGCACATCGTCCCGTTATATCGGGTTCACATTCCCCAGGGCATACGCCGTACAGTTTGTTACATGACACCTTGTTTTTACAATTACCACAAATGTTCTCACATGCAAGACCATACCGTTCGTTTTCACATTCTGTTTTATAAAACGTAAAGTATAACCTATATTCATTTAACTAAGTAATGCGGGATGTTTTCATTATTAAATTGTGGCCATCATTCCAATAACGATATAGGGAAAGTTTCGTATTTACTAATAGCATATATATAGTCGAGTCGTACACTTTTTAAACAAAGACATATTTTGTGAAACGTAATTTATAAAGTGTCAATTATTATTCAATATTTTAAATGAGAATACTGTCAATAAGAATTTGAAGTGAAGCATACCACCAATGCAGAGAGAACCTGTGTATCCTGCAGCACATCCATCTGGACACATACCGGAAGTCTTATTACAGGCAGTGTTGTTCAGACATTTACCACATTGGGTAAGACAGCTCTGGCCGTACCATCCGTTGTCGCAAGCTATGTGAACACATTTTCATTGAAATCATCGCTGATTTAACATATTAACGACGTATTCACATATAGTTGGTGTAACATTTCGATTTTTTATCAACTTGCGCATTTGCAAAACAAATTGTGAGAATAAAATATGGCAGCACTAATGAAAAACGTTTTTTTTTCTATCTTTTCACCATTGATTACAAAATGAAAATTAACAGTAAAATATACATCACTGAGGCTATTACCAGGTTAAATGTACGTGCATGTGCAAGGTTGGTTTTGTTAGTGAACGAAATAAGATTATTATGATTTAAATATTGCATGTATGGTATACTCATTTATCAAAGTTCAATAACAACTAATAATTTATTTAAGATACATAGCATTTGGCTACAATAGTTAAGTTACTAAAGTATTTTTTTGTATACCTAATGATAAAATATGACATATCTGCAGTGAAATAACAGCAGTGAAAATAAACAAATTGTTATTTTCACCGGTGAAAATAACACATTTTCGAAACTACTTTTCTATTTTTAGATTATCATATCAAGATTATCATATTTTTTATGATCACGAGTGAATTAAAATCGGTATTCAACCGAATCCAACAATTTCACCGTTTATTTACATTATAAAACAGTTAACCTGGAAAATTTCAAAGTAATAATGACGTCATTTTGTGTATTGAAATTTATTTTGGAACGTCACGGGAGAAAGGGTAACTTTTCAGCGAAAGGGAAACAGCTGTTAATTATTTTCTTGAAAAAGGGGCATGAAAGAAACTGAAAATGTGTTCATGTCAGTGTAAGATCGTCTGTTATTTCACTCGTGATCGTAGAAAAATGATATTTTCACGAGTGGCGCAAATATATTTTCTATGATAACTCTTGAAATAACAAACGATCTTACACTGACATGAACAAATATCCTCTATTTATTATATGTCCTGTAAATAAAAAGAATGCCATTGGATGAGACAAACACACACGCAAAATTACCTCACAATCGGGCAATATATTTTTTATTAATCGACTGAAACCATTTTCAAACTCGACATTTATATCAGTAGAACAACATAATGTTACAAGTTTCATGATGATTGGGGAAAAAAATCCAAAGTAGTATTCAGGTATTTTAAATTGGCATTCTAACTTAGTTTTTGACCCAACATGACCAAATATCGAACTATGCTGAGGTAACACAAGTTTATTGTTCGCACATGTTTTCAAGATTTGTCAATAATACAGCTTATGAGTGTTAATCATTTAGAATGTTTAATACCGCATGTACAAAAATAGCTTTCTCTGATTAGATCAAACTATTTATATTTCTACTTTCTGAGCTAGACCAAAACCTGTGTTATTTAAGTAAAGTAAAATACAGACATACAGACAAATGTGTTATCGCGATCTGTTACCAATTTTGAGCATACAACTTTGAATATAAGTACTTATTGAAACATAAATGTTAATTTCTTGGCACATAATTATGACATACTTTTCATAGTTAAAACATTTCTAACACATATTCATATTTCAACAGTATATTATTTTAAGGGGAACAACTTTGATTGAACAAATCAGTAAGCCAGTAGGTAGTACAGGTTATCTTTCTTGAAAAAGAAGCTGCAAAAGTAAATAGATCACTTATGTATATTTAAAAAGTTATCGGCAAAATTAGATTCAGCTATTGACATAAAACGTATAGTCTTAACAGTCAAGAAGGATTGAAGAGCAACAAGTATTGTTATAAAAGTGAATTGAGCTGTATGTCACTTTCTTGGGAAAAAATTATAATGGTAAAATTCATCATCATCATCGTCATTATCGTCATCGTCATCGTCATCATCATCATCATCATCATTATCATCATCATCATCATTATCATCATCATCATCATCATCATCATCATCATCATCATCATCATCATCATCATCATCATCATCATCATCATCATCATCATCATCATCACCATCATTATCATCATCAGCAGCAGCAGCCGCAGCAATAGCAACAGCAGCAGTATCATCATTGACATCGTCATCGTCATTGTCCTCTTCATCTTCATCATCATCATCATTATCATAATCATCATCAGCATCATCATTATCATCATCATCATCATCATCATCATCATCATCATCATCATCATCATCATCATCATCATCATCATCATCATCATCATCATCATCATATCATCATCATCATCATCATCATCATCATCATCATCATCATCATCATCATCATCATCATCATCATCATCATCATCATCATCATCATCATCATCATCATCATCATCACCACCATCATCATCATCATCATCATCATCATCATCATCATCATCATCATCATCATCATCATCATCATCATCATTATCATTATTATCATCATCATCATCATCATCATCATCATCATTATCATCATCGCCCCCTGACTGAAATATTTTTTTACTGACGGACCCATTTTTACCTAGGACTAGATATCATTAAAAAGTATGTTCTGAGCAAGTTTGATGATGAGTGGACTACATAAGTGACTTCTGAAAGGTTTAAAAACTTTCAGTATATTTATATTAAGGCAAACGCGCCACCCCCTGGAGACCAAAATTACAACAAACCGAACAATTTTTTATTGTAAGAACAAATGTTCTAAACGATGTCATGAATATCTGACCGTACGTGTGTTTTCTATACTGACGACAAGGTTTTACATGAAATTGCCCGACCTCCTGGCGATCGTGTTTTTTTTTTTCTACAGACTATCGAAACTCGGCTTGGGTATAACAATAAAAGGTTTTTGACCGAACTGCATGAAGTTTTTTTTAAATAAATGTATATTTTAAAGTGTTAACAGGTTTAACAACTTGTATTTTAGACATATAAGGAAAATGGCCCGCTCCCCTCCCCCCACCCCATTTGACGGCAATGTTGTTAAAACGACCGGAATCATTTTCGAATTCAGATATTATGTATTGTTCTGACCAAGTTTCTGAGCGGTGAACTATAACGTATATGTCTAAATGTCAAGAAGGTTTTTTTCAATTTGACCTAGTTACTTAGTTTCTATTATGTACGTGATCCAGTTTCGAACTCAGCCAATATATTGTTGGGACAAATCGTGTGCCCACGTTTCGTGACTATCTACCAATAATTGTGGCCTCTAGAGTGTTAATAAGTTAAATGTTGACGACGGACGACGCACGACGAACAACGGTAAAGACGATCACAAAAGCCAGCCATGATCACCTCGTACTCACGTGAGCTAAATTGTGTCTCAATATAGTGTTGTTGGGTTCAAAAGTTACAATTCTCAATATATTTTAGGGAGTATAATTCAAGAAACCCCACCTTTTATTTTTCGTTCATAATGAATTTGTATGTAGATAAACAGATTTAAACGAAGGTTTGTTTCTTTATCAATAATTCCTTGTTGTGTATTTGTCAAATATATAAGACGCAAATTTGAACCTTGCTCTGGCATATATTTAGTTTACTGATCTATTCTGTTCGGACTTTAGCAAATTAACACCTTCAACATGCACTGAATATTTATGAACTGTGTTTTATTTCGTTGTTTTTTTCTCTTTGGGCCAACAAATACATATTTGCAGTTATATATTTATCAGCGTGTCTAAAAATGCGACTACTGCATTTTTATATGGGGACATTCAACTAACAAACTTATTGTACATTCATTTATAATGTACCGTCTTTGCACATCGTCCCGTTATATCCGGGTTCACATTCCCCAGGGCAGACGCCGGAAACCTTGTTACAGGGCACCTTGTTCTGACAATTACCACACATGTTCTGACATCGAAGACCATGCGATCCGTTTTCACATTCTGTTCAATAAATATTCAAGTATAACTCTACATATTTATTAAGTACTGGCATCGATGTTTTCATCATCACGTACTTATCAGCAGTAAAATTTAGGAAAACGATTTCGGAAATGATTCATATTCCCTTACTACATATAAATCGATCTAATCACAAGAAGTTAATAAAGATTCAATTATTATTTAATATATAAAGCACTGTCAATCGAACAAAAAGAAAGTACCGTCTTTGCAGAGAGAACCGTTATATCCTGCAGCACATCCAGGACATACACCAGATGTCTTATTACAGTAAGCGTTGTTCAGACAATAACCACATTGCGTCAGACAGTCTCGGCCGTACAATCCGTTGTCGCAAGCTGTTTATTTAAAGTGAAAGTTACACTATTTTCTTAAAGAACGTATTGACCACTCAAAATTAAAACGTTGACATCAAATGTATAATCTTTACGCTGTCGTGAAAGATATAAAAGTGTTGAATTAAAGCGTATTTAAGCTTCATTGTAATAAGCACACGAAATACCTTTCCAAGCATGTATGCGTCTGTCATGATAATATATGTACATGTTCAAACTACGTGGTCTCAAACAGTTTTAAGTCGCTCTTCGACGACCTTCAATTTGTTTTAATTTACATGTTTGTACATACGGCCCTTTCCGTGCACATATTCACATTGATTCTACTTTTTTAAAGGCATATGATGATATATAAAACCTTGTTGCATCATAGTTTTCGGAACAAATAATGTTCGTCAAATGAATTGTTTTTAATATATCACACAACAACTATAATAATAACAATTTAAGTGTTTTGTCAAAAGACCGATTCTGTTTTTTAAATGTTATAAATACCTTTATGAAACATAATTAGAAATATTATTGATTCTAAATGTGGGTTGTTGCTCGTGTTTTTATTGACTTTTATTTCTTTCCATGAATTAATTACCGTACATTGAATCGTGTAAACGACCTGGACAATTGATAAATAGTTTACTTTCGTTGCATGCGGCTCCTCTCCAGCCAGCCTGACATCCTGACCCACAGGTACCGTTTATCGTGTCACAAGGTCCTTTCAGACAATGACATCTGCTTTCACAATTAGGGCCATAGGTTCCATTCATGCAATCTAACAAACAGTTCAATTATGATAACTAGAAACATTTTGTCTTCAGAAAAAAAATGCGTTCTTATAAAGTTTTCAAGCCTGATTGTTTCGTTAAAAAAACACTAATATAAATTTATTGCTTATAATTGTAGCTAAAACGATTAACTGCAAAACATCAAAATTATATTATATTATTTCTTATTCAATGAATATGCTTTACCTTCTTGTCGGTAAACTTCTATTTCGCATATTGTCATATATTCTGTCTCAAGACCTATCACGCGTATTGCTTGCATAGCCTGTGGCGGACGTATATCATAGGTTCGTTTGATGTCAGAAAAAAGAGTGGCATTTTGTTCGGTCATATGATGTTCGTCATAACCACCAACCATTACAATATTCCTTAGCTGATGTTCCACGTCCACTGAAATTTAAGCAACTTCATTTTCAATTATAGTTTTATAATTTTAAAATAACATATATTTTTGCAAATTTAGAGTCAGTTGTATACAAAATATATTTGTTATAACATTCCTTCGTGACATCCTACAGCTCATGTTTATTGGACACTATATAAAATGATTGTATGTACTTTTATCATAACATAAACGGTACAGCTAGTGTAAACAACACATACATGTATTTTACCTGATATACTATGTCTGTCGGTACGACCCTGAAGCACAACTCGCTTCACAAAATATGTTTGTGGTAGATTCAATTGAAGCCAAGTCGGCCTCTCAATTGCGGCACAACATCCACATTCTCCAGGATTACCAGTTCTTCCATCAAAGGCTCTTTCGACAGCCCAAGTATCCCATATTGATCCGTTTGTCGACAGTGTTGCTCCTTGTGTTGAAACTCTGACATTACCTTATAAACAGCAATTGTTTTATTTAATTTATCAATTTTACAATAATTCGAATGAAAACATTGTGAATCTCCATCAGCTATCAATGAATTTGACAATTTTCTTCATGGTTATAAATGTTATGATTACGTTCGACAGAGGCATGCTAACTCATTTAGAAATAGTGGCGGTATTAATGTCTTTATTAGCAACAAGTTAGAATCATTGAATATTGTCAAGAGGATTTATAACGACGCAACCGCTAATGTTCTTTATACGCAAATATCAATTGATAAGGTCACTCTCGCAATGTCTAAACTAATGAATAATAAAAGTTGTGGAATTGACGGAATACCTTCCGAATGTTTTAAATATACTTTTGATGATATAGCTCCATACTTTTGCATACTTTTTAACACTAAATTTGAATCGGGTGTATTCCCACAAACATGGGCAACTAGTGTTATATGCCCAATCCATAAATCTGGCTCGATTACCGATCCCGGAAATTACCGTGGTATCTCATTTACAAATACTATGTACAAGATTTTTTCTAGTATAATTAATAAACGTCTGTACGACTGGGCAGAAGCGTATAATAAAATCGACGAATCTCAGGCAGGATTTCGTCATGGATATTCAGCAGTTGACAATATGTAATGTCTTCAAGCAATTATTTTAAAATATCTTACCAAAAGAAAGAGCCGCTTCTATTGTTCATACGTCGATTTTAAAAAGGCTTTTGATAAAATTAATCACATTGAATTATTTAAATGTCTCGAAAAAAAGGGGCTACATGGCAAATTCCTCTACATTTTAAAGTCAATGTATAATAACTTAAAGTCATGTGTAAAGATTAATTCCTCAGTAAAGGGGGGAATGTCCTCTTATTCATACACAACAGATTTCTTCCCCTACAACTATTGGCACCAGACAGGGAGACAAAACAAGTACAACTATCTTCGATTTATTTATTGATTAATTATCTGCCCTTTTAAAAGAAAAGTGTGGATCTGGTATTTTTATTAATAACCAAATACCCGATTTATTATGTTTAATGTTTGCAGATGAAATAGCAAACTGTGCAGAAACTGTTCAAAAGTTACAACAACAATTAAATGTTATAGATACATATTGCGAACGTACCGGAATGGAAGTCAATTTAAATAAAACTGAAATCATCGTGTTTCGTAAAGGTGGTGTCTTAAAAAATTGCGAACGTTGGAATTTTAGAGGACAACAGGTTAAAACAACATAAAATTACAAGTACATGGGGCTCATGTTTACACCTTCCCTATCATGGGCAGTAGCTCTTAATAGGTTAGCCATGCAAGCACAGAAAGCTATTTTTTCAATATATGCGTATCAAAAAGCATATGGTTACTTTACCCCAACGCATATGTTTAACATATTCGACTCTATGATAACACCAATATTGTGTTATGGCTCTCAGGTCTGGGGTTATAAGTTTAAGCAAAGAATAGAATCTGTTCATAATCTTTTTTGTAAAAAATATGTGAAACTAAATAAAAACACTAACACCTGTATTGCACTGGGAGAATGTGGAAGACTACCTATGTGTATCTATACTATACTAATTGTATAAGGTATTGGTGTAAATTACTGCAAATGCCCAATACTCGTTATCCTAGAAACTGTTACTTAATGCTTGTATCATTAGACAATATCGGAATGGACTGTTGGGCCACTAAAATGAAAAATCTTCTTTTTACATACGGATTTGGTTATGCATGGATAAATCAAGAAATAGGCGATAACATCATATTTATTAGTATATTCAAACAACGGATTATTGACTGTCACACACAAAATTGGCATGACACGATACAAAATTCTAGTAGGTTTTATCATTATAAATACTTTAAAACAAACCTAGATCCCGAGAGATACCTTTCCATGAATATCCAAACAAAATTTAAAATTGCTTTTGCAAAATTCCGCAGTGGTAATCATAAACACAAGATTGAAGTTTGGTAGACATTTAAACTTACCATCTGAATCACGTTTATGTACACATTGTTCAGATGATGATATCGAAATATTTGATTGCGAATACCATGCTTTTTTCATTGTGATAAGTATTGTAATGTTAGGAATTTACATTTATATTCGTGGTACTCATCTGGAAAGACATTAACCGATTTTTACAATATCATGACTTCAAATAATGATAACATTATAAGAAAACTAACTTGTTACCTTTTCCATCTTTTACAGGCGATACACACTTACGTATGATATTATATTCATAAAAAAAATAAACAATATGGAACAACTTTTGAAATTGTATTATATTATGCTATTGTGTTATGTATAATGGACACAACTCTGAAAATGTATTATATTATGTTATTGTGTTCTGTACACATAAATATAATGTCCGGTCCTGTATGATAAAACCATTATGTCAAAGACAAATGTCATTTAAAACATGTTGAACAATACGTTTTTTATTATTATGTGCGTTGTCAGAAAATTTACAATATTTGTCTTTTTTACTTCATGGCTATTGTGTGTCCGCATTGAAAAGCCTAGTTTTCGTGTTTATAATATTAGTTTTGTGACTAACAAAACAATACAAAAATATTTTTTAGGGATTAATTCAGATAAAATGAATGATACCAACTTGTTTTTATTTTTCATAATCATTGTAATTGTTATCAAGATTTTTCCTTTTCATTTATACGAGTACTGTTGTCATGTTATCGGACGTGCGTTCAAAACTGAGCCGCGTATTGCGAAAACGGGTCTTATGTCATATGAGTTCAGACGAACCTGCGCATTCGCCTTTAGAAAAAGACCCTTTTTCGTATGACGCGGTTAAACCGACATATCGATTAGGGTTCAGTTGCTCAGCCGCTCAAATATGTATTGCTTACATTGTGTAAGTAATAAGTAATTTAACTCTTATAGTAATCGCTCAATTTATCTATCGTTAACATGTGCTTGCACTTTTGAAATTACACAACTTGAAACTGTATTATTAAGTTTAAACCTATTTAACTATTGCATCGAAAGCCTAAGGCTTATATAAACGCTCTCGAGTCCGTTTCCTGGGCCTAGAACCAGTACTTGGTGTCTTTGGGGGAGATCTAAAGAACGCTCCCACGGTGGGGATCGAACCCGTGACCTCCCGGTCGCTAGGCGGACACCATATCCATTACACCACGGCGACCTACAAACTGTATTATTTGATGTTATTGTGTTATGTATCATGGACAATACACTGAAATTATATTATATTATGTTATTGTGCTATGTATTATCGGCCGGAGGCCTTGATTTACTAAATAAACTGTTCTGTTCTGTTTTGATATCATATTTATGTTCAAGTTAGCAAGTTTAAATGGACTTCATTTAATTTGAAATGAAATGTATCCTTGTTGAGATTCGGTGTCACAACTGTTATTTGTCTCGAATGTTTTATACCATTTTGATCTTGGGTAAAACATATGTTATTACCTGAACACAAATGAATATTAAAATAAAGACTAACATGATTATTATTCGCACGTTTAGAATATATATATAATATATATATATATATATATATATATATATATTATATATATATATATATATATATATATATATATATATATATATATATATATATATATATATATATATATATATATATATATTTATATTTATATTTATTTATATTTATATATTGGATAGCACTTGATAATATACCGATAACAACATATTTTTACTATGCTTTTTACTGAAGTTTTTAGGATTAAACTGGATAAGTTGATAACGTCATTCCGACTTTATATCGGTAATCGTCACAGTTGTATTCAGTATTTAAAATCGAAAAATAACTTACGTTGATACACATTAAAAATTTCATTTTTATATAAATCATAATAATTATAACTCTATTAATAATGAAATCAATTAGTACCTGCGCATATGCGTGTACGTAGAACAAGTCCAAGTACAAATAAATATATCCATTCTTTTGTATACATTCTTAAAGTATCGACTTCTATTTAATCAAATGATAATTAAATGCTTGCGTTAAACAAAACGCATTCGTTTAAACACTGTACAGGTTTAAATCATTCGCACACGGTGACAACCGGATTTAAAACTTCCTTCTTGACACGACAATTGTAACATGAAGTTAACGTAGGAAATAACAATATTAGTTGTTTCATGAGAAACGCGACTACCGTAGATATCTATTAAAATGATTGTTTAACGCTCACCAACAAACTTGTATAATGCACACATCCGGATTATACGGAAATGCGACACCCCTCCCCTCTCTGTATAACTAATTTATGTTCGTTTGTAAAGCGTATGATAATGACCGATAAGTACACAAGATAATTCGTTAGCCGCTGAAAGTGATATATCAAGAATTGTGACGGACTGATCCAATTGAGATATCGTCTGGTTGGTTTAATTTCAAAATGAATTAAATGATACAATTTAGATGCGTGTACTAACTTAAATGTAGACATTACTAACGAAAACGTTGTGTGACTTCGAAATGTCCGTAATGCTCATAAGTAGTTAAGAACTCTTGACATATTGTATCTGTGTTTTTTACTACCAGTTTAAGGTAAAACTACCTGAAGGATGAACACGAGGAGTCATTAGACCTTAGCGTTTGCTTTAATTTGGTATATAGGCAAACGAACTCAATAAGGTAAGTATGTGTACTGTGAGGTACATCGCAATGTCTATACGGAAATGAGAAAACTAACCGGTTTTGCATGAATGCTTTGTGTTGCTTTTTATAGAAGTAAGTATTTTTGTCTACGTGGAAACATCATGTACACAAAATTGACTAGCATATAACTTTAATGAATAATATTGTTGATGAAAAGTCCAGATTTAACAGAGTACAATGCATCAATGGAGCAAGATTTAGATTATTGTGTTTACAATACAAGATAGAGGCGCTGGAAAGTAAATAATTTTAAGACGGAAAAGTCGCGTGGCGTTACAGACCATACCGTAAGCCAATAACTTCACCTCACACCGCAATCCAGTGGGTCTGCTACTGAATAATCATTTAGAGGCACAAGAATATGTTTCGCTTGTGTCAAACTGGGCCATTGGAAATGATCGGCTGAATGTTCAGCATGCACACCGAAAAATAAGTTATGGAATGTTTGGAATCCCGTTTTCCGAAAAAAAAGATTAGTTTCGCTTCCGTAGTAAAATTGTTACGTCCACAGTTCTCTAAATGTCAAAATGGATAACAAGACTCCATGTATTGATATTGAATGAGAAATTTTGCCGGTAACTAGGTTGAAGGCCTCCGTGGCCACGTGGCAGGAGGTTAGTGATAATAAGTATATTTTAGATGTAGTAAGTTGCGGTTATAAGCCTGCTTTTACCCGGTCATTCTCGAGTAGCTTGAGTAAAGTCAGTGATCGTTAACATCTATTTGAAACTCTATTTTCGAAAGGCGTTGTTTCAAGTTATAATTATATTCGAAAGTTTATTAACCCGCCAATATCGGCATTTAATCATAAAGTTCTAGACTGATAGAATGTTAATTCACACTTTCACTAGTTTTCAGTTACATTTAAAAGCACTTTTCTCGCTGAAATTTTGTTTAAGAAAAATCTCCTTCTTGCTTACTTTCGACGTTTAAGAAGGATATCATCACATTAATATATTTATATATTATAGGAAATGTTTAGATTTAAGCTAAAAATATACTACCAAGCAGAGTTGTTTGTTTAATACGCTTTTATTTGTCATTTAAACAACCGGTCATGTATATTTCCAAACAGTCTGTGAATTGTTTTTGCATTTTTATATGATGACATTTGTTACGAATAAGACTATGAAAAGAATATGTAAATGACTTAACAAAATATACTGTAGTACAGTTCGGATTTTGGATGAACGAAGATTTATGTATTTTAGCATCCTTCTCAGCCAGTTCTCGACATGCATACAAATCAGTTTTTCATAAATTAAAACAGGCTAGACTTGCAAAAATGTAATTATCAAATACATCAAACAAGAGGAAAAGTAGTTCCAGTATTATTCGTAGCTATCAGTGTAAGCCAGATAAAATATGATTGAAAAACGAAGTAAGATTGTTGACTAGACATTTAATCGATTGCATAAATGCCAGAGCGTCTTGTAGCGCTCCAATGTTGTGACAAAGAAATCTATTTCCGAACTTACGTTCCTGAAAGAAAGCGCGAGGCATTTAAACAACAGCGGCAGCGGATTCAACTCAATCCAGTGTGTGTGTATTAAATATTTTTCTGATGCATGTACCATATGTTAAAGAGATGTTATAGAAAGTTGTAGCTTTAATGAAGATCATCAACATGATATTCCTGAGTGGGATTTTCGTGGAAATGAACAGGTAGGATTTAACTTCAATTTGATTGAAATTGACAAACAGAGCAACGGTATGTACTCGCGGTCATCGAGACACGTAAACGAGACAAATTGGAATGCAAATGAGCTTAGGAAAAAGGGAAGCCTGTTTCCGTAAGTGAGCGGATTAAATGCGGGCGTTTCAATTAACGATACAGGTAATGCAAATTGCGAATTTGCCATTAGTAAAGCCATTAAGCCACAGGAAATTGTTTTTCATGAGAAACCTTATAAGTGGCCCGTCTTTCAACATGACGCCAGTAAGATATCATATGATCACGAAACTTCTTGCATACATCTAGAATTGGTATGATATGGTCTCCGGAAGCGAACAAAAACTCCCATAAGCTGGCTCCAAAACGTGAGAGCAATTTGCATGTCATGATTCCCGAAAACGGACAAAGAATCCTATAAGTAGACAGAATATTGTGTACATGGTACATTCGCAGAAGAAGGCGTTACAGATATTAGACGGTTTTCGGAACTGTGTTGTCGATGATATGGTATGTATGTCAGTTGAAGCGCACCATAAAATCCTTTATATAAAGGGTTATAATTGTTAAGTAAAACATCTAGATGCGACTGGCATCTGGTCTGATACTTAACTCATAGCTGAAGTTTGCATGAAGTGGAAGCAGTTAATATAATTGTAAAAACTTATGGGAATACTTTGAAAAATTTGTATAAGAAAAAAAAATAACCATCAAAATATAAACCTATTTTATTCAATGGTAGTGTTGAAAAAATAAAAAAGTAGCTGTAAATATTTTTGTTCACGCATACATATAACGTTAAGTCCGGATTAGATTCCAAGAGCAAACAATGGAAATAGGAACTAGCTAAGTCGGGGTTTCGATCTAGACGATTGGCAGACAAAACCATTCAAATTGTATAATTAGATACCATGTGGTGTAAACATTCGGCTCACCTACTCGCATCACATGTAAACAATACACGTAAACTGTGTAATTTACTGTGGTCGTTTTCTGCCACATAGACAGTTGATGCTTTAAAATAATATTCTGGGAACGAAGTTAAGTCGTTAGTAAACCGCCTAGGTTGTTTTAGAGCAGTATATCGAAGAAAGAAACAATCATTATTTCGTCCCATCATGAGTTAGAACGCCTTATGTCGATTTTTGCAGACAGAAAGTTAAGAGATTTTGTAAAAAAAAAAATTAGTATAAGATTCTTTGATTCCCGGAATTGAAAATATGTTGTTTTGGTCAAAATAGGATATACAAATATAATTATATATTTTAACGTTTTGACGCATATCATTAAATAAACATATATTGATGTTTAAAGTACCTCTCTTCGACATGTATTGACATTTAATAATATATGTGTTTGTTGATATATAATACATCCCTATATAGACATATATTGGCATTCAATAATAGGTTTATGTATGTTTAGTTCTTCTGTTTGAAAAATATTTGTTTGATAGGTACTCTGAAGGAGCAATTAAACGACCCATGTTTAATTGGGCTACACGTAGAAGACATGGAGGACAGAATGACCGGACGCGTAAAATACAAGTCATAAGTCACATGCAAGCTTACCTATATCAGCAGCAATATACATGGCTCCATTGATGGATTTAGGAAAATCGTATAACGTTGTTGCATCCGTTTGGTTCAGTATTGAATGGATTTATTATAAAAATGGTGTATATGATCCAACGGAAAGTAAAAATGTTATGAAATATTTAGAGGCTTCAAAACGTGCGTGTTCCAAACAAAATGTATACGATATATGTATTTCCATCCGAAATGTTACAACAATTGTGTTTGATGTATGGAGATTAACGGATGTCAGTGATCTAAGACATCTATCAATGATCATTTCAGGGTATGCATCTTTCTTGTGTATGAACGAAGTAAAGTAACTTGGCTGTAATGAATCAGCTTTTTATAACAAAAATGCATCCACAATGCTAACGAAAAAGAAGTAAACAAGTTATACAAAAAATTGAGAATGCATTGTTAAAAAAATGAAGCCAGTTGGTCCCGAAGTGACTTGGTGACTTTTCACTGTGAGCTAGTAGACACACGTATGTGCCAAACGCATCGAGCTTCGAAAAGATACCTAAAGATGCGTGAAATATTGGAAACAAAACATAGCAAATACGGTTGAGTTCTAGATTCTTCATATAAAGAATTTTTGTTTTCCATGTTAAACAGTACTATTTTGGTTTTCGCATGTTCAAAAGGAATAATACTTTGTAAAAATATGTGAGCTTATTTATAGGAGAATTACATAAACATCACATAAATCAAAGTATATATGTTAACTCATACTAAATCATGTAGGAAAGTGGGTTTTGTTTTGTAACAATATCCTAGTAGAGAGTCAGTAACATAGTGGTAATTTAAACAATATTTTGTCTAGGAAAAAATGAAACTAAGTTTTGAAACAGAAGCAGCTTTCTAGCTATTAATTGATCAGTTAGTGTGTTTGTTGCTAAATCTAGGAGTTATTAGTTTTCTTATAAAGTTCTAGTGAGATCGTCTTCGTAGAAAAATCAAATCAGTTCAAGTGTATATGAAAATTGTATATATATATATATATATATATATATATATATATATATATATATATATATATATATATATATATATATATATATATATATATATATGCTAATGCATAGTGCCAGTTACGCGGTCTCGGTAGTTTTCAGACTATACTTAAGAGTTCAATATTAAAAACGGGGTCTGGATACAACCCTGCGTTCTAGGCACCTTTAATAACTATGAGGGGGGTGTAGGGGAGGTAATGCAATCAAATGTCACAATAAGGTCTTATATCGAAAACGACAATCACGTCTGAAATTAAAATTTTGTATACCTCGCAATTAATGTTGCTATATTTTTCCCTGTATGAGACGTTTAATAAATGACGTATTTATATATAATACTATATTAGGTTCCCCTTTATACCTTAATTCGTGTAAATATCGGATAAAAAGGGGTATGGAGATACATGTATCTAACGTGGGAACCCCATGACCTATTTCTAAATCAGAGACCCCGTAACTTGCGATATGTGTGAATATATATATATATATATATATATATATATATATATATATATATATATATATATATATATATATATATATATATACCTGATTGATTTTCATGCTCTGATAAAGGTTGCATTTCCTTTCTACTAAGAAAATTGCGCTCATTCTTAAAATATATGTTGATTAAATACGCACATTCGTGTATCCACTAGCTTGCAGTAAATGCGTACTTAGTCATAAATTCAAAATAAATATACCACAGGTATTATTGGAGCATATGTATGTGCACGAGATATAAATGTGATTACATTCACAGTATACTTGTTACTATGGATTGAACTTTTTTGAAATGCATATTTTTATGATAAACATGTTTGTTTTGAAACTCTGTGCACAAGTGGCAACTATGTATGTACCCTCTCAAATCCGCACAATGTAGTTGTTGTTTAGTTTGTTTCATAAGTAGTTCGGACTGATTGAACCCGATAGCTTTAAGAAGTTTCGCAGTTACAATTATATTCGGAAGGAAACCAATAAGATCTGAGTATTGTTTTCTCCTATTTTGTTTAGTATTATTTCGAACACATCTGTTTGTTTTCATTCAATGTCAATGTTGAAGATTTCTATTATGCTGGTTAATTGGTTAATGCCAGTAGACACAATTGAGTTTTAATGATAATGATAATTGGTTCATACAACAGTATCTTAATGCTAAAATTTGTACTTGTTGGTCAAATTGCAACTTTAGCGTATTTGTCTATAGAACAACAAAAAACCTATTAACGTATTTGAAATAGGTATATTTTAACGTTGTATCTAAATTTTGGGAAATATCGAAAACTTAGAGTAAATACTATTTAATCGATTTCAACGAGGAAATCACATGCCCCTCATTTGACAGCGGAGGCCTCATCTTATCTATATGAAATTCAAATACGATGAGATGTTGTATATTGTTTCATCTTATCTGTTGAAAGCACTCAAACGCACTTAAAAGCCTGTGAACAACTTGTTTATTGTTTAAACAAAGTGTTTCCTTCATTTTACATGTGATCTCAATATTTCAAATTGAGTTGCATAATTTAACAGTTTACCAGTTTACCAAAGTTCAAACATAGATATTTTCACATAATTGAGGACAAGGTATGCAATGTTCATAAACGATGTTTTGCTGTTGCAAAAATGAAACTAGGTGTTCTTCAATGATTCGCATGCTCACTGACGTTTAAAGTAATTGTTAAAGGGGGTTTAGTCGCAATTATGTGCGCATTGATATGCAGAAATAGACTTACAACTTGAATTTTTGTGAATTGTGTAAGCACACTTACATACGGCGTTGCTATTGAAGCATCCCATGGTGAAAGGGTAAAATTCAACGGCCAAATACTTCCAATTAATGAGAGTTTTGTCCCCATGTACACATGTTCAAATGCTGAATGTAAGTCATGTAATTGAAAAGCTTGAGGCCTTAATAAATGAAGATAAGATATTGGTGGTATGTGTAAGCTAGTTTTAAGAGGCCAATAAAATGTTAGTTTTTGTAGCAGAGTGAGCTTGTTAATGTCCATCAACACTACTCCCATACAGATATAAGCGTCGACAAAAGATCAGCAACGGTTATGATTTTGTGGCTTGTCAATGATTAATCGCATTTTCTTAGTAAATGCTCAATTTAATAGTGTATTGCAGGCTTTGGTACGTATGTTCTCATGATCCAGATACTTCAATGTTGACCGCTATTGGTTGTGGCGGTTAAACGTGTACATCCATGGTGCTGAAAATCTATTTCAATGGGCCCATACAGGTGTATTTTACTACACAGGTACTTGACCGTTAAACACATGTGAAGCTTAGGCTCAGACTGGTACATTTGCATAACCGACTATAGGGATGGTAGGCTATGCTGTAGTTTCCACTGCAGGGATACTGGACTTTAATTCAGCTGATAGAAATTGAATATACGTATGTTGATACATTATCGCTCTCCAGATACTTAAAGCCACACACCTTGAAATGAACTAAATGGCATAGTAAATTTAAATATAAATAAGAAACATATTTTATCAATGCCAATTTGAATATATCTGGTGGTTACAAGGTAGAAAACTGTCTATTTTTATTTTTTGCGCTTTAAAACTTATAAATAATCGCGCTTGTCGAAATGGACGTATACGTCTAGAAATCCTACTTTCGGTTTTAAAAGCGGTGCCTTTGAAAAAATAATAAATTACTTGCTAACTGGGCTATAGATTTATTTTTATCTATGCCAATTAGAATATATCTGGTGGTTACAAGGTAGAAATCCGTCTATTTTGCGCTTTAAAATTTAAAAATAATCGCGTTTGTCCAAATATACGTATACTTATATAAATCCTACTTTCGGTTTTATAATTTAAAAAAAAATTACTTACTAACTAGGCAAAAGATTTAATGACAATTTTGTGCACACTTTCAAATTGCATCTATATGTATTGATTAACACGTATTTCATTTCAAGATGTAGGGCTTAAAGAATTACCCACAAATTTGCGCTGAACGTAAAACAGTTGTTGATAACAACCAGTTCTTTATCAGATACAGTAGGTCACCCAACGCTCGATATGGAATTCCATAAATCAGATATTAACTTGCTACAAAAAGGTTCAACATTTTACCGAACAAGTAAGCGTAACTTTGCAATGTTTTTACAAATTTAACGTTGGTTAATTGTTAAATTACACACTATTTCTGACTTGATATTCAAACATCTGCAGTTGGAACTGAACAAACTACAAAACACATCATCTATAACGAGACTTGACTAAAATTTTATAAATTTCCATATGTCGACATTGAAATAGAAGTGCATGAGAAGTAAACATATCCTTTTACGTCATGAGAAAACACAGTTTAACGTTTTTCCTGTGATAAAATCGCGTACGTCATTAGGCGGAACTAAATACAATTGACTATGTAAAACATGTTTGGGTTAATCATCACACCATATTTCGGGGCGAAATGCAGCAAACTACAAAAATTGAACAAAAGGGTAAATCGTTTAGTTGTATGCATATATACTGCCAGAATACGCTAATACTTCTTAATGGAGCAGAGATACCTTGTTTAGAGTTTAAGAGGATACAGTTTAACACAAGTATAATGTTCTAATGAAGTTTCATGAAGATTCAGAGCTTACGTGGGCGTCAGAATATTCACAAGATTTTTCTTAAATTATATCAATTAACCTAGATTTTGATCTCGTGTTTCCCAATTTTAAATTTCTTATTGGGAGACATGATGTGGGATACGTTAATGATGGTCGGGAAAATGTTCACAAAGTGTCAATGTAGACAATTGCCCTTCCCCTCTTGGGCGATATATCATTGCGACAAATGTTCTGATAAAGTTTCATGAAGATTGGACAGGAAATGTGAAATATAGAGTCTTCACAAGGTAATACTATAGCTATATATAGAACATATGTGTGCCCCGCTCTCTTGCGGCACATTTTGTCAATGGAACGGAACCATTTGCATTAACAGTTGGGAGATTATGGGGACAAATGTTCCAAGCAAGTATAATGATGATTGGCCAAAAAATGTTGCCTCTAGAGTTTTCCAAAGATTTTGCTTAAAGTTAACATAGGGAACTAGTTTTTTACACCATGTGATCCTAACGTGGCTAACATGTAATTGGGACAAAGTTTTGAACAAATTTTACGAAGATTGGCCAATAATTGTGGCGACTAGAGTGTTCTCAATTTCAATGTTGATGTCGACAGATGTTGTTCTAAAGTGAACTAAAAAATGTCTTGATCGAATTTCATGACGATCTAACAAACAAGACACTTGTATATTGGAAACAGATGCTCCGGATGTCCTATTTCGTTTTAAAATGTACATTAGACCAATAATTATATGATTGCATTTAAAGGCAGAGAGGTTACACATAATTAGGAAAAAAGAACAAAATGTAATCCTATTCAAGATATTGTGTGGGAAAAAATGCGTACAAAAAGGTATTCCGGCCGACCGTCTGACAGACCATCGGACTAAATGACATTTGTTAAGCAACATACCATAACCTTTCGACGGGAGCTTTTTTCCAGTTCAATAAAAAGTACCCAAACAATGCTAAGAAATATTGTTCAAATAATAAGTCTAGTTACAAACAAGTAAACAATTACTTATTGTAAAAATAATGATGGAACAGGGAATTATATTTAACATAATGTTTTAAGTTGAAACGCACCTCAAAACGTACTTTACTTAAACATGGTGTTTATTCCTCTTTATTATATGATAAAAATAAAACAAAACGGGCTGCTAATTACACCGTATTCGATGCATTTATAAAGGCAACGAAAGACCTTACTCAAAGCTTAAAGAGAATCCGATTGTATCAATCCGAAAGAACAAAACACCAGACACAGGAAAAATGCATCTAATGTTCATGAAGTAATGTAAAATAGAATGAGATAAGTTTGTAGGTTTGTAAAACTAATTTCAATTCCCATCGTGTCCTTTTATAAACTGCCTGATATCCTTTTAAAGATGGATCTGTCCTTAAGCAAAAATTGCAACACAAAACATACACACTCGCATTTTCAAAAAAAGTAAATTTTTGTTTTCAACAGCTTGTATATTTTCAAGTATGTCATTTATTGTCTTAACTTCCGAAACAGAAGTGCATGCAAGTGAAATTTAAAGTATCAAAATTAAGCATAACACACAATAAGGAAATAGAAGATTAATGTTAACCAAGTTCGAACCAGGAACCTCTTAATTATACTTGTTAATTTCGTTAATCCATGAACACGTTCATGGAAGATAACAGTAAAAGGAGTCGTTATCCAGTCCAATTCTGAATGACAGTCGACCATGTAGATTATGTGCAAATATCGCGATACGTCATTCTTGCTCTCAAATGTTGTAGTCTTCATTTAAACACAAATCGATTAAAGGACGGATGGAAAAAAACAAAAACTGAATCACATGGTTATGCTAAAAAATGGTGTTGATCTTTATAATAGTTATGATGTTAATTATGTAGGTGAGTATGGTGTTGATGCTTTTGTTGTTTATAGCGACCAAATCACAGGGTCAAATCATAGAAAAACGTATTACCACTTTGATAACAAATTAAGCCTATGAGATATGTGAGACAGCTCTTAAAGATATTATACATTTATGATTGGCGCTGTTAATTCCCTTTGGCTGTATTCATGCTATGTCAGTTTGTATCATGTGCCTTTAATTGTTTATTAAAGTTCAGATAACTGTATTAAACCTTTCGAACAAGATAAGTAGCAGTATCACTGTACGTCTGTAAATATTTCATATGACGATATGTCGCTTGTAGCATTCGTCTAAGTTCCACACACATCAATGTCATACAATACGGTCATCAATCCAAGTTGGTCGTTTATGAATTTAAAATATCCTTTTCCACCAAAACTTTATATAGACTGATGGATGTATAAATAATTTTGCATAGATGCGATTCAGCATAAGAAGAAAATTCGCTTTTACTTCTCTCATTACATGAAATGTTAATGTCATATTAAAGAGTTCAATTATCACATTCAGCCTTGCAACATCTGGTTCGAACTGTCGATTTTGTAACTACTCATGCTATTTAAGATAACGTACACAATACGACAACCGCGAGTAGACGGCATTTGCAGTGAAACGACCGTCGCCCTCCCTCAAATGTTAAAGTCACACCTTGAGATCAAAACTAAATTTGGCCATAAATAAGCTTCCTGCGTATGACATATCTTTTCAATATATTGAAGGATTTTAAAATAACTTGGGAAACAAGTATTTCATCATAAGGCAACGGGCATCGTGAAACATTCGTCTCCCTGCCAAAAGGTCATGATCACACTTAAAATATAAAATATTGCCATAAATCAGTTTATTCCGCCTTTAACTGTTTAATTCGTCGGTCTATTTTTAGGTAACTTACCACTATTGACAACTATTACGACACATAATTTCGTATGTCAAACATGTCTCCATTTGTTAAAGATCATTGTCGCATTTAGAGGTCTGAGACGAAATGTTGTTATAAAACAGCGTATCCAGATGATAAAAGTTTCATTCCTTATTATGTAGTAAGACCCCTTAGGAGAATAATTGACGTGTGTATTACTTATCTCACTATTAACAAACACGAGGTCAAAAGTCATATTTAGATATAAAAAGTTTGCCAAATAGAAAGCTAGCAAAATATCTGGAAATCTGTGCCCTATGGGCACATGACTTGTTCATTAAGGTCTATCCTATTGTTCTCTCATTAATCTCGTGCTGTCTATCAGTCAAGTCTTCATAATTTGTATCCGGGAACTCAGGTGTCGCAGCAATGCCTGTTAAGTTAAATTGTACGTACAGTTATGGTTGTTTAAATTTATCTAAGTCGTATTTTAGAAGTGTCAGAAGTCAGTGGGGAGTTTAAAGTTGTATGTTTTGCCGAGCTTGAACTTCGGATATGATGCCAGGGGAAGCAAATTGATTTGATGTGATATTGAGAAAACTCCGACCACCTGGCATCTACTGAGTGGTAGCTTTAAATTTGCGGATAACGTTAGTTAATACAAATGGGCCTTCCGAGGTAAATATCGTTTAATGTCGATAACAATATGTAGCAAACTTTCAATGGTATTTATCTCAAATTATCTTCATTCCGTTTGATGGTAACATATTAGATGAAAGTTTCTGTTCTGTCATAGAAAAACTGAAAATTATAACGCGTTGCAACGCAAAACGATTGAATAATTTAGAAAGTTCTGTTGTTGTCGTTATATTTTAGAAAACTACGAGGATTGCTTATATAGGTAAAAAATACATCCGTTCATAACATGAGCACGGATGGTCGAGTGGTCTAAGCGGGCGACTTTTTACTCCAGCACTCTAGGGGTCAGTGGTTCGAGTCCTGTTGAGGATAACGTTATTTTTACTTTTTTAAATTGTATTCTTGTTTTTTTACTGGAGATTTTTAGGTCCAATGTTTAAATTTATCAATATAAAGCATTTAATGTCAAATTTCAAGACATGCCAAAATCTGTGAAAAATGTCAAATTTTCATATGTTTAAACAATAATTTTTGTCAGTCGTTTTAATACGTATGCATCCATCAAAACAATTGGAATGGAACATATAACCGTTGCCAAACAGCATTATTATTTACTTTTTTTGCCAATGAGGCAGAAATGTTAACATATTTCAAGTGATTAAACATGTTAAAAGCTCACCATTTTCGTACTTTAAAACATAAAAATCAACACAAAAATTTATATAATTTATTTTTAAATATGTATATAAGCATAGCTATTTATAAGTTTACATGCAATAGTAAATATTATTGTTGAGGATATTTAAACCTGCACATGCGTACTGGTAAACTATTAATACACCTTTTTCCAATATAGAATACATTGTTCGTGAGCAAAAAAAAAATACCGTATCAATAAATATCAATATTTCAACAATACTGATCTGTTTAAACAACGAACATTAATATGTCGGTATGATTAATGAGTAAGTGTGTGCACATTAGTATGTGAAGCGATATTTAAAGGGTATATTTTCTAACAGGACAATATGATATGATGAGCTTCCCACGGCTTTCTACTCAATACATGAACATGTACTATTTATTTTGTAACATCTGCGAAAGGAAAATTTAAATAATTTGATTGAAAGTTAATCGCCTGCATTATAAATGTCATATTTGGTTTAATTGACAGAATTGGTCCTTTTTTCTGGCAATGAAAAAATGGCAAACAGAATGACTCGTAGTCTCCTGCTTGCAATGAGGTCTTATGTACAAGTTAAATGGATAATATATATAAAAATACAGGGTAAAACGTCTTTTATTACGGCAACCATGAAATGTTCTTTTTGTGAACGCTAGAACATCCGGTTTATGTTTATCGACATGATTCGGATATTTGCCTATGCTCATAATCACATTATTACAAAGACTGACTATACAGTTTTTTACCGAATATCGTTCCAGTGTTTTTGCTCGGCAAAATATTTTAAAATATACGAACCAGTCCTGTCAAACTGTTAAATCATTATCTCCTGAAAATGTTTTAATACCCCTGTGTTCAATGAGAAAACTAAACAAAACAATATTAGTATTTTAAATAATGGCCGAATTAATATTATAACACACATTTCTAAATTTGGTTCGTCAGCGTTGTTATAGATTGACAATCAAAGGCGAACAGACTAATTATGAGAAAACAGACCGACAAAAACTAGCATCATAGTTACCACACAATTCTAGAAATTGGATACCTGTTGAAAATAGCTTGTATTAATTTATCTTATTTAACGTGATATGTTTATAATATCAATTTTCAGTTAAAACGTATTATACACTAAAGAGTTAACACCCGCTGAAGTTTTAGCAAAAATGTTTAATGATGTAATATCAAATCCGTAATATATGTAGCAAATAAGTTAACCAAAGTTAGCAAAAAGGTAACATTGAATCAATCTAATCTGTAGCAACTAAGTAAATAACATTATACAATATTATAAACTTGGAAAGCGTCTTCATAAGGAATATATAGATGAAAAATTATTCCTCATAGTTAAGAATAATAGAAACTATTTAATGAAAATTTGTTGCGTTGTAAAAAAAGAGTTCGTAAGGAATACAATATATTGCTTTTAGTGTTAGTCGAGCTGAATGTACTACTTCTCTGTACCCCGGGTACTTTGAAACATACTTCACCGTACACGATTTTGTTGGTACCCCGGTATACTTACAGGTACCCCATATTTCCAAATGAAAACAATTCGTACCCAAATTTTTTCGTACCCAAAATGATCGTACCCACATTTTTTTCGTTCCCAAAATGTTCGTACCCAAATTGTTTTCGTACCCCAATTTTTTTGGCATATTTTTTCGTACCAAAAATTTCGTACCCAAATTTGTTTCGTACCAATTTTTTTTTTCGTACCCAAATTTGAATTCGTATCCAAACAATTTTTGGCATAATTTTTTCGTACCCAAAATTTTCGTACCCACATTTGTTTTCGTTGCCATAACTTTCGTACCCACATTTTGTTCGTACCAAAATGTTCGTACCCACACTTTTTTCGTACCCAAAATTTTTGTACCCACATTTTTTTCGTAACCAAGATTTTCGTACCCACATTTTTTTTGTTTCCAAAATTTTCGTACCTACATTTTACACACAAAGGTAGAAAAAAAAAGTTGTTTTGCAATTTTTTGTTACGAAAAAAATGTGGGTACGAAAAGTTTCGCTACGAAAAAAAGGCCCAAAAAATTGGGAACGAAAATTAATGTGTGTACTTAAATGTGGGGAACAAAAACATTATGCAAAAAAATGGGTAAGAAAAAAATGGGTATGAAAATTTTGTGTACGAACAAATGTGGGTACGAAAATTATGGGTACGAAAACAATGTTTGGAACGAATTTTTTTATTAGAATAGATGGGGTACATGTAAGTATACCGGGGTACCCAAAAGTATGATTTGAAAATCGGTGTACGGTGAAGTATACTTCAAAGTACCCGGGTTACGGGGAAGTAGTGCCCGGGGGGAACTTGACCCATTCAGCGTTAGTCGATAGTATTATATACGTTGAAGCGATAAACAATGCTGTCGACGATTTGATGGTTGTACACTAAAATGGGCGATATAGTACACAGCACTTGACAAGTGATTTATATACCGATTAGAATCAGAAAAAAATCACAGTTGTAGAGTATCCTTGATTGTCACCACACTAAACACTAGCTCCCGTCTTGGGTTTTTGTTCCGGAAATCACTGATGGTAGTGTGCATATTGTCAATATGTTAAACTGTATTCGTTCCTCATAGTTGTTTTGTCCTTAGAATGAGCAATTGAAAAACCAGTCGCTTGTATTGTCTGGATGAATAGTAGCCTAAAGCCAAAGCGCTTCGTAACATCATCCACTAGATTGAATCTCTGGCCTTCATCGGTGTTCGTTTTCTGATAAATTGATGATTTTGCATTGGTGTTTTTGCAGTTTAAGAAGTTTGGTCGAATGGTGCTTTTCTTGGTTGGAATGCGGTGGTTTGCTATTCTATCCTTGAGTTTCAGTTCGACGTCTGCTGTTTTTTCAGGTGCTTTGGGTGATTCTGTGATGTTCATGATTTCAAATTGTTGTTTTTCCAGAGTATTACTCATTGAAATTTGCAAGTTTAAGAGCATCTCTGCTTGTTTCATATTTTGAGTCGACTTGTGTTCGCAAATGATTTGACGTAAAATTGAAATCCAAGCATGTGTTGTTTAATATGTGCCATAGCAAAACTTACATTTACAAGCATGGTTTTGAGTTTATTATTGCAAACATTGAAACTAAAGCTTGTTCACGTGGCATTTAAGCAAATTATATGTCATAAGCAAACATGTGTTAAAATCAAAAGAGATTATGTTCAAACCAGCTTTATGGGCGAAAATTCATCCGCATTTATCACGAAATAGAAAAAGATAAGTTATACAAACGTTTGAGAATACATTGTTTAAAAATTGAAGTCAGTTGGTCCCGAACGTGACATGGTACTTACTCACTGCGAGATAGTGGAGCCACTTATGTGCTCAACACTTCGAGCTTCTGAAATTTGCATTAAGTGGCACGATAAAACAAACATAGAAACATAAGGTTTTGTTCAAAATATTTAAATAAAACATTATTTATTACAAGTTAGTGTGTGAGCAGAATTCAATATTTTTCCAAATAGGTTCAAGCGAGATCGTCTTCGTAGAAAAATCAGATCAGTCCACGTATATATGTTAAGTATATACATTTACTGGTCGATTTTCCGAGCATGCTCGAATGAAGGAGGTATATCCTACATTCGAAGACATTGCATCCATTCTTAGAATATATGTTGGTTTAGTACGCACATTTGTGTATCCCCTAGAAAGCCGTGAGTCACGTTTCATTTCTTGTAAGAGCATATGGTTACAATTGTCAGTCTTAAACCAGTCCGAGTTTTACTGATTGTATTCGAGCAAGTATTTATGCACGAAAAATAAATGTTAATACATTCACATTGTAAGTGTTACTATGAATACAAGTTTTATTGAGTGTACATTCTGCTGATACAAATGCTTGTTTTGAAACTCTTTGCACGTTTGAAATCTATGAATGCAACTACGCAAATCGCACAACGTTGTTGTTATTTTTGGATCATTAGTAGTTCGAACTGATTTAACCCGATAGCTTAAAGCAGTTTTGCAATTGAAATGATATTCGGAAGGGAAACCATTAAGATCTGTGTTTTTTTTCTCAATTGTGATTTTTTGGTATTATTTCAAGAACAAATACTTGTTTTTATCCACTGCAAATAATGATATATTCTCCATGTATTGGAAGTTTGTTATTATAATGGTTAATTCATGTACGAACAATTTAATGAAGATTATTATTGGTTCATACTACCGTATATTAAGTATTTTAATGCTAGTTTTTGTAGTCTGTGGTCAAAGTTCAACATTGACATATTTGTCTGTAAAACAACATCAAACATATTATCGTATGAGAAATAGGTATGGTTTCATTGTGTCTTTTAATTTCGGAAAATTTTCTCAATAATAGTCTAATGCAGACTTTGGTATGTATATATTCATGACCCAGATACTTGAATGTTGACCACAGTAACTGTGAGTATTTGTTCTGGTGGTTACCATAAGATCTGGATGGCACATTTTCAACTGCAAGAAATAACCTGGTCACAATATGCTGATGCAGGCATAGCTTAACTACCCGCGTACTGGATTGCTACACACGTGGATAACATGGCATATGCATAGGCAAGGACGTTGGTAACTAGACGAGTACACGCATAGATAGCTTAATCTCAAGAATGGCGCATTTTCACCATCCAAGAACTGGACTAGTACCGACATGGTTAGCATAGGCTCAGGAAAGTATATTGGCATGTTTCACTGCCGAATACTGGACTGGTATCTGCTTGGATAGAATAGGCTGAGGCTGGTATAATTTCACATACAGTTACAACTTCACTACCCGTGTACTAACCTGTTTCCCATATTGGCGATGCTAAGAATAATATAACGGCGAGGCTTGCCGAGCCGTTATTTTATTCGTGCCGAGTCTGATATATTACAAAACGATGGGACAGTAACCTGTTTTTCTGTTTATCATACCACAGTTTCCTAAAAATCTGCAAAAACAATCCATTTTTTATATTTAAAATGTACGGATCCCCGCTGATTTTGCTGAACCGGCTTTTACACGTTGACATACATGAAGCAACGGCGTTCGAAAAGACGACACGAATAATCGCTTATTTTAAACATAAAAAAGTTGTTTGCACTACGAATGGGAAGAGTACTCCCGCTTTAATTATAAATGTCTGAATTTGGAGGTCAGGAATGAACTGCAGCAACAAATTTTATTGAAGAACACACTTCACCGAATATTTTGGAGACGCCCTTTTGGAAATGTGTATTAAAATTGACATTTTGATGATGGTGTCAATATTGACATAAGCGTGTTAAATCGTTTGTTTAAATAGTAAAGGATTATCATTGTTTTTAAATGAGCAAATTAAATAAATATTTACGCAAACATAATGATACATCCCGAATGTTGTTTACATTTCGTGACGTCATTTGACGTTGCAACGTCATTTCAGCAAAAAAAAACACAAAACAAAATGCGATTGGTCAATTAACGAAAACTAAGACAATGAAAACGCTTAAAAATGTTGTATTACATAGAGGATGTTTGTTGGATTCGGTGGATTATCGATTTAAATTCACTAGTGATGATACAAAATATATATTTTCTATGATCACGAGTGAATTAAAATCGATATTTCACCGAATCCAACAAGTTTTTAATTTTATTTATTTATTTTTTTCACCGTTTATAGTCATTGTTAAAGAGTTTAACAAAAGAATTACGCTGGGATAATGACGTCATTTCGTCAAAAAAATGACGTCATTTTACAGTAAACAGTGAAAATTATGGATAATTTTCACTGTTAATTTTCGATTGTTGAAACAGTGAAATTATCAGTTTTCATTCACTGATATTTATCTATAAACCACCGGAAAGCATAAAATAAACGTGTGATATAAAAAAAATATGTAATGGTTGTATTATATGGGAAACAGGGTATAGCATGTGATAAAAACATATAGGGCTTTGATAAAAAAAAACTGCACTATGTTGAACTTCATTTTTATACCACTTACCTTATAGTAAAGATGATATCTTCTATCTTAAAGCGATGATTAACTAAGAGACTTAGTATATAAGATTGGTTGTTGAAACAAGGTATATACAAACACACAATTACAGTCCTAACATAATAAAATAAGATATGAAAGTGTTAGTAAGATTAATAATTTAATTAAAGAAGTTGATTAAGATTATTATAATATTGACCTATTGATAAAATGACACTTTTTGAGTTATAGTAATAGTTTTTCCAACATAAAAGAAACATGGAAAAAAGAGCGAGATAATAATATAGAGCATATTAATCGACCAAGTAGTTCTTTTTGTTAATGAGCATTCGACTATATATCAATTAAAATTGACAAAATTATAAGGCTTTTAAAATGAGAAATAATTGACTAAGTTGGTATCTATGTGCTATTTTCATTTAAATTGTTGAGAAGCAATTGATAACTTACGGGGGGGGGGGGGGTATATAACAGTCATTTACAGTGTGCCGTAATCGCCTAGCAGTTGAGGCCGTTGACTTTTATTCCAAAAGACTGGGATATAATCCCGGAGGCAGGCAATGATTATTCATCTCAGCGATGTACATGGTAATATCACTGGTCCAGCACACGGGCCCTGGGGAACTAGGTTCTTAATGGGATTAGACTTTGAAGAAGAGTTATTCACATCAAATCGCAATGATCTTTCGGTCAGATAAGATTCTATACAGTTAAGAGAAGTTCCGAAATCATTTCGTAGGATTGAAACTGCCATTAGGAGGCGGTTAATATTAAAGACAAATCATAACAACTAATTTTAATCCGTACTGATAAATTGCATTAAGAAGGTAATGGTGCATTTTAAGCAAATGTGTCTCAAAACTATGGTTGTTGCGATAAGCACTTTGATATGACATGAAAAAATTCCTTTCCATGTGAACTGTGATCTGCATTCATACAACCTTTTTAAGAATTTTGAAAAATTGATAGATTTTAGACTGATCGGTAGTTTGGTAGTTCATGTGAAATCCTGGTTCCTTTAACAATTGTTTTATTACCGCATTTTCCGATTCGATTGAAAATACACCTTCCATCAGGGATCGTTTATTATTAAATAAAATCCTTTGTATATGCATACTTATGTCTGTCTAAAGTATACATGTTATGATTCATATGTACGTGTTGTCTGTCATACAGGTATCTGATATATATATATATATATATATATATATATATATATATATATATATATATATATATATATATATATATATATATATATTTATAGTAAAAATAACATGTACATTATTTGTTTCACGCATGTATTATTCAATGAGAACTTTATCACACTCGCTCTTACTTTGTTAAAATTGTTGATTAAATCTTTAAGCATTTTTTCAATATGTCAGAATCATATCCACATTACAGGTTTAACATCCAATCAATTAATACATAAACACTGACATTTTTCAGATTTCAGACTATATTAAAATGAAAGAAAAGAAAATTTTATAAACATTTTTAACGCTTCCTGCGCTCATTTGTACAAATGTCATTTATTAGATACGAACTTACAGTCTGGGGGAAGCAATCGCGATATATGAACACATCGGGACTTACTGATTTTCCTCCCTTAACGATCTTTTCACCTTAATACTTCAATGAATGAAGCACCAAAGCAATCGATTAAAAGTTTTCTTCCTCCTCTATCAGATACTAAATGCAATCATCTGAACCAGAAGTGTATTTGTATTCACCAATGTAGGCTAGAAGCTTTATTGTAAGCTTTATTGCTGAATAAATGTTGTTGTTGTTGTTGTTGTAATAATTTATGTGATAGATGGGAACAACCATGGAAAATTGTCTTTTAGCTGTACTCTCTGCATGATGCCTAATGCACGGGTTGTTGACATTGATCTATTTATCAGTTTTTCTAAATGTTTATTTGTGTGTCAATATTAACTGTTACCAATAAATGCTCAAATGCGTTTATAGCATGTGCGATTGCTGTTACTACGCTTAAAATTGGCGATATGAAACCAAAAAGCATCATTTTCGGTGAGCTGTGCAATTGTGAGAATTTACTTGCATCATAAGATTTTTTCCGTCATCAATTTTAAAGTCAAATCCATAAAAGTTTGTTGACAAAATAACAATATTTTTTTAGATATGAATCCAGGGAATTGAAATTAACTGAGCAACAAAAACTCCCCGACACATTTGATTCCACGTTATTTATATCAATTTAAATAATGCGTATTAAGTATGTAAACATATGTTTTAATGTGAAAATGTTCGTGTGTACGTGGAATGCAAACTTAATTAAACAGATACTTAAAGGGATCTTTTCACGCTTTGGTAAACTGACAAAATTGAAAAAAGTTGTTTCAGATTCGCAAATTTTCGTTTTAGTTATGATATTTGTGAGGAAACAGTAATACTGAACATTTACCATGGTCTAATATAGCCATTATATGCATCTTTTGACGATTTTAAAACCTAAAAATTATAAAGCGTTGCAACGCGAAACGCTTGAATAATTTGGAGAGTTCTGTTTTTGTCGTTAAATTTTGTGAAACTACGAAGATTGCTTATATAAGGTATAAAATACGTCAGGTATGTGTGGTCGGCGGAATAGCTCAGTAGGCTAAAGCGTTTTTACTTCAGGACTCTGGCAGGACTCCAGGGGTCACTGGTTCGAAACCTGCTCCGGGCAATGTTCTTTTCCTTTTTTTAATTTTATTCTTGATTTTTTTACTGAAGCCTTTACGATCCAATGTTTACATTTATCAATATAAAGCATTTAATGAATGAATTAAAAAATGCCAAAATCTGTGAAAAGGCCCCTTTAAAGTGGTATTATTGGCATTTTTCACCGTTGAATTAAGCTGAAAAGAATTAACAGGTCAAAAGAGTTAGTTAAAATGTGGTTACTGACTAATTATCTGCAACTCATCTTCCTACCAGTTGTTTATAAAAAATATATATTATATTCGATATTTTACATACTGGTGAGTCCTTTAAGCCGAAATGATCCGTAAAACGAAATAGTGACTTTGTGTCGTATGAACGAATCTGCACTAAAACTACATTTAGATTCACATCGTACATCGAATTGTTTCTGTCGTCAGTTGTCAAAACGAAAGTACGGTTGATATTCAAATGCATTATTTTTCTCTTTCCGTGATATTGTTTTAGTATTTTGATGCTGCTTTAACAAATATAAGTGTATATGAAGTGAAAACACCAAAAAATAAACAACTGTTGGGATAGACACCTATAACCTGTTAAAAGTCCATAATATCATTTTAATGTCTGAGACGAACTGTATATCAAAATTTACATACTGGTTTAAATAAACACTTGAAATAAAGATATAAACGTGCTATCGATATATAGTATTGCATCGAACATATTTATGAAATTTAAAAGTGATAAGTTATGTATTTAATTTATATTTTCATTCAAGGTTACACATAATAATTTTATATAGATTTATATAACCTACAAAAAGGACTCTATATCATATTGGTCTCAATTCAGCAGTGCACGGGTTGGGGAGAAGGTGCCACATACCGGTTTTCTCTGCGTTGATAAGCAGTTTTAACAAAAGTACAAACATGTTATCGACAAAGATTTTATAACTAAACATATTATTTAACCATTTAAAGATAATTGTCATTATCAGAGTTCTACATTTTTTTAAGTAGCTCTAAAGAAAAATAATTATTTCATTTAGCATACATACAACGACATTAGATGATACGTTTTTCAATGCTACAATTCACGCGTTGGAAATAAGGTTATTAAAAAAAAGACAACGGTGTGTTCGGTTCTCATGTAACCGTTTATTATTGAGTAAAAACAATATTTAATCTTATAAATGACTTCCCAACCCGCGATTTTTCTAGAAGCAAGTAGACTAAGAAACCTACAAAAGATAATTTTCTTTAAAAAAATAAAAGAACGGATATGCATATCCAAACGGATCGCATTTATTAAGGGTATGTTTGATTGTTTCGTTTAAATGTAGTACAGTAATTTAAAAATACCGTTTTACGGTTTTTATATGTAAACTAAGAAAATACTACTACTACTTCTACTACTACTACTACTACTACTACAACTGCTGCTGCTGCTGCTGCTGCTGCTGCTGCTACTACTACTACTACTACTACTACTACTACTACTACTACTACTACTACTTCCTCTACTACTATTACTACTACTACTAACTACTACTACTACTACTACTACTACTACTACTACTACTACTACTACTACTACTACTACTACTACTACTACTACTTCTCTACTACTACTACTACTACTACTACTACTACTACTACTACTACTACTACTACTACTACTTTAAAAGCGTTTTCTTACGTAAATTTGGGTGGACATGTCCTAACAAATAAAATAATTAGTTTATTACCTATTTCTAACCCCGATGTATTTTGTTATAAAACTTATTTGTTGATGGCGAAGGAAGGGCGTTGAAATAAGACCCATTTTTGTCAAAAGTCTGTCAATATCGACCCCCTTATAAATGTATAAAACAACGTTTAAAATTTAATTTATTTGCTGTAACCCTTAACAACGAATCATTTTGACGGTTATTCATTCATTTCATTTGAGCACGTAACATGCATTTCATAAAATGATCTTCCTTTTAACCGTTGTTGAAAAATCACGCAAAACCATGGTGGTAGTAAAACAAGTTGTAGAAACGTCATCAATGACATCATAAAATTTAAACTAACATTATATGATGACGTAGAATTTGTGCTTACATCACTTTAATTTATATTTCATTTCTCGTCAGGACAGAAGGTCGATAATAGCAAGCCATCAATTGGATACCGCTGTCGTGAAGGTAATTACTAGATGAGTTTTATTTCACAATTAAAATAAGTATTCATTTGATAAATGTGTGTCTAAAACAAATGTTGATGAACAATTCGAAGGCTGAGGGGTGAAAGCGAAACGTGCATTTTTCAAAATTTTACAGGAGAAGGTTTTTAAACTGTATCAGATTAACACTTCAAACAATAAAGCCAAGGCTATATAATTTCAAGTTTGATGCAAAATAGTCTGTTTTTGGCACATTTTAAACATAAACTTTTTAATTTTCACAAACAAAAAAGTTATTTGAAAAACTGTCAATTAGACCCTTTTCGCACTGAAATTTCACATTGTTGTGCTCAGCATTAAGAGCGAAACAGTATTTATGCAATAAAAAGGAAATGTCATGTACAAAACCATGCAAGAACTTGACAATAATCAAAATCGACTGCCTTTGCAGTTTGCAGTCTTTTTTTCGACCGTATTGTACTGGAATGTAACTTTTTCAGTGAAGTGTTTTACTAAAGTCATTAAGTTTATCATATTTCAGGGATTTAGTAGTGAGCATCTATTCATGCCCTACCACTATCTCCAAAAGATTCCACCACAACAATAGTTTAAAAGTGTAATCCTTCGAGTGAACGATGATATTCTTTTAGAGAGTACAGCCTACATAACACGAATATTTTGTATACTGTAACAATAAGACCAAATAACCTTACGTTATTCATACCGGAAATGGCAGCTCCGAATCAGACATCGCGCATGCGCAGTACGGTCTGGAATTACGCTAGCAGCAAATGTCATTGGAACCATTTTTGCATTACGCGGATCAATTAGAATGTGTCATAAGATACTTAATATATAATTACGAAACAAAAATATAATTACGCTACCTACATACCTTAAAGAAGAATTATGGAAAATAATCTTGTGGGAAATTAATACGCTTCACTATCGTGATGAGTTTTATAGGCGTTATGTGACATCATGGGTTGTGAAATCAATATTGACTGTTTCATTCTCATTTACTTTGATGTGAGAAAACCAGTATCGTTACTTGGGTAACTTAACTGTAATGACTATGCAATATCACACCACGACTCGTTAGGTTCGTTAGGTTTCCGACGGTTTTTTATTGTCGTATGTCCACACGTTTTATGACTGGGTTTTAATAATTCACTCACGAAATGATACAGTATATATGTCTAGAGTTGTGAACTGTTATACACACATATGGTAACGACTTCGTGTTGGCAACGACAAAGCTTACTCAAGGGAAAGCTTATAGTTAGTCGTGGGAACGCGAAAACTTATTTGCAGTTCCGACATTACAAGTCGTAGGAAACTCACGACTTGACTAGTGAATCGTAATGAATAGTGTGTAATGCATGATTAAAAACTAATAATACAAGGGATAGTCTCATAATTTTATTTTCTCTAAAAACAACTGTTTTGCGTTTTTTTTCTGAAAGTCTAAAAAGTTAATAATGTCCTGCAGCGAGTTAGTGATCTCATTCCACCAAGTTAAATATGTCGTTCCACCGAGTTAGATATGTCGATCCCCCGAGTTAGCTAGGTCGTACCCCAGAGTTAGCTAGGTCATTCAACTGAATTAGCTATGTCGTTCCCCTGAGTTAGCTAGGTCATACCCCAGAGTTAGCTAGGTCATTCAACTGAGTTAGCTTTGTCGGTCCCCTGAGTTAGCTAGGTCGTACCCCATAGTTAGCTAGGTCATTCAACTGAGTTAGCTATGTCGTTCCCCGAGTAAGCTAGGTTGTTCCCCCGAGTTAGCTAGGTCATTCCACCGATTTAGCTATGTTGTTCTTACGTGTATGTTTTGGCCTTCCTACGACTTTCTGCTGTCCGGTAGTAGAAAACTTATCTTAGAAACTTCTATTTTTAAATAAATGTTCTAACTATGTAAAGACTTCACTGTAACCTGCCGTTGGAAAATAGTTTCACCGCTCTGAGATTCATATTAAACGTTGTACCAGAAAGATATACATAATTTATAAAATAAACTGTAGATGGTGTTAATGTGCAACACATTAATGTATTCTGTGTTCGAAAGTTAATCTATTTTAAGTATTTTAGTTTTTTATACGATAAGGAAGTAAACAATATCTATATATTTTACAGTTTAAATGGACGCATTCACACGTGCTTTTTTGTATTGTATTGCTCATTCTTATTGCAAAGATGAACTGCTTGATTTAAACAATTTTCTTCATCTCTTAGGTCAATGAAAACAGCAAACAACGACAACAAATGTGACAATAAAATACACTGCAATCCAAGGCGAGTCTGATGCATGCAGATCATCGACTGTACTAAACATGTGTGTCGTGTTCTGAGAAAACTGGGCATAATGCATGTGCGTAAAGTGTCATTACAGATTAGCCTGTGCAGTCCGCACAGGCTAATCAGGGACGACACTTTTCGCCTAAACTTGATTTTCAGTAAGGAGGGACTTCCTTGAAACTTAAAATACAATAAAAGCGGAAAGTGTCGTCCCTGATTAGCCTGTGCGAACTGCACAGGCTAATCTGGGATGACTGTTTACGCACATGCATTAGGCCCAGTTTTCTTAGAACACGACTCATGTAATTTATGTTCACGTATGAATATGTTCTTGCATTGTGTTTACCTACATGTATATCTAACACCTAACCTATCCAACATTTAAAGCGTATGCCCGCGCTCTGTGAAAGGGGGTTTAATGCATGTGCGTAAAGTGTCGTCCAAGATATGCCTGTGCAGTCCACACAGGCTAATCGGGTACGACACTTTCCATCTTTACTGGATTTTTGCGAAGAAATATCTTTCTGTACACGAAAAATATCATAGAAGCGGAAAGTTTCGTCCCTGATTAGCCTAAGCGTACTGCACAGGCTAATCTGGGACGACACTTTACGAACATGCATTAAACCCCGTTTTTTTTACAGAGAATAGTCCATATACTTTCAACGGTGCACCTTTAATATTGTGTATGAATGTTCTAACATCGTATATTCAGGTTTCTAATCTAAATGTCACCGCAAATGTTTGACATAGATTGCCATTTATCCTCTGTCAAGATTGCCCATCTAAACATGGCTGTAACAGATAAGACGGGAAACTAATAAAAGCAAACGAAGGGCAGGCTATAACAAAATTATGTGGTCAATTTAAACGTACGTCAACATGGTTAAGAGGGGAGTTTAAATAGTAACGTCATTTAAATTAATTGATTGAAGATTAGTTGGTACATTGTGATTTAGATATTCGTAAAACCCTCATTTATTCATGCTAATGCTTGTGTATATACAAAGTGATAAACTCGGTCCAAGAGCCAGATACATTTACTCCCTTTGAATTTACATGTTATGGACTTAAATAATGGAAACCAGCCATTTACATGACTTATGAAATTTCCCACAGTTATATCTGTTTTACTTAAGCAGAATTCTGTGGATCGTTGCGAATGGACACGGACAGTAATCAGTGTACATGCCACGTGTATGGAACGTAAATATTGTGCATTTAATCATATGTTGTTACATGTGTTATTGATACCTGCGTCATGAGATCGAGAATTCAACTCGGAGTTGTTGCTGGAATGGTAGGGGCAGTAGTGTTGTTGTCGGTTGTGATTTTGCGACGACCTGGTGATTTGCTTGGTGGAACATCGTGCGTCCAACCGCCGGAACCCGTTTATGGAGAGCCTCTCTTTCGGAGAAGCATTGATGTCGCAAATGACGATGAAAGTGTATCGCTTCAAAATACATTGAGGGATGAAAGGAATAAACTGTCTAAAGACCTCAACGAAATGAAGCAGACGCTTGGACGCATGGATTGTGAGGTAAATAGCAATTGTTTTTGCTTAGAAGAGACTTTCTTTTAACAGACAATATCATAAAAGCAGAAAGTGTCGTCCCTGATTAGCCTGTGCGGACTGCGGATCGCTTTTCTGATATTTTCTGTTTAAAGAAAGTCTCTTCTTAGCAAAAATCTAGCTTAGGCGGATAGTGTCGTCCTTGATTAGCCTGTGCGGACTGCACATGCTAATCTGGGACGACACTTTACGCACATACATTAAACCCCATTTTCACAGAGCACGGCACATTAATAAATTTATAAATATTGTGTCATCATTATTTGATAATTGTTTGCATGTATTTGCGGCTATTACCTCCCGCGAGATCTGGATCATCTGTTATACATCGAGTATATGTTTTGCATAAGCACAGCGTTTAAAAGCCTCCAGCGACGACTGTGGATCAGGCGACGACTGAGATACTGTATACATGGCGGTGGAAAGCGGAGAGAAAGTATTTCCCTATTTTTTATAATATACATATTGGATTGAGCAGGTTTGAGTGTGTTCTTTGAGAGCCTAAGTGAGAGGAACTTTGTGAACGTAATCCCTTCCATCCTAGTTGCTTACTTTTCAAGAAATCCGTTAGAATGTGGTAAAAAATCAAACAAAACTCACCACTCTCTCAGTCAAACTCTAATTTAACAGGATTTATACCAAAGATAAATATAAAAAACATTTTAGTGAAATCTTTAATCATGTTATTTCGGTTATTCCAAATTACCGCATCCCACATGAACACATTTTTTATCAACTATTAAATTCAAGTGGGTTTTGAAAAACGGCTCATGCTAACGGATGTGACTAATTATTAGATGGTCATGATAACGGCTACGAAAATAAAATTTTGCTCATGTATTCGACTGAGACAATGTAACAATGGCGTGATGAGATGCGGACGTTATTCCCCTCTCAGAACTGTTAAGTTGGTAATTGTGTGTACGTTCACAAAGTTCTTCTTACTTAGACCCTCAAAGAACACACTCAATCCTGCTCAAACTAATACGTAAAATATAAAGAATAGGGAAATACCTACACTCCGCTTTCCACCGACATGTATACAGTATCTCAGTCGTCGCCTGATCCACAGCCGTCGCTGGAGGCGATTAAACGGTGTGATAAGACAGCATTCCAGACAAAGTAATGTACACTTTCCTCTCCAGAATACGCTAACGACAATTGCATGTTTTGAAACGTGTCCGAAAATTAAAATATGTTAAACTAAATGTTCATATTAAACTTTTCAATTTTATGAACTTGTTTTTATCAAAAGGATACGATGCTTATGTACTTAAAAACACGTGTTTGATGGTTTTCGATTCACTATATCTTTCTTCCCTTAAAATTTGGAATCATTAGTGATATTATAGGCATTTTTCACTGTTAAATAAAATTGTGTCATTGTGTCGTATGAACAAATCTGCATGAATACTACATTATAGGCATTTTTCACTGTTGAATAAAATTGTGTCATTGTGTCGTATGAACAAATCTGCACGTAAACTACATTTGGACTCAAATCGTACATCAAATCATTTCTGTCTTCAGTTGTCAAAACACCAATATACTGTTTGATTCCAATAATGTCGCTTTAATGGAATTACTATTTTTATTCATTTGCTTCTTAATATTAAATCACCTAAACTTGTTTTATTAGTAGCACAGCCCCATTAATAGTTTTATTTAGTACTGCCCTTGGAATTTGTTCACGTCATTATGTCATTATGGATTTTTGTGACGTCATACGACCGACTTTCCCAGTTGTAATCTACATGCATAGGTCATTGGGTTTATAACGTTCCATTTTATTTATATTTTCTCTTTGATAGTCGTTTCTTGTTTGATTTAAATATTTTTAATTTGTTTAGCAGTCACATAAACAACCAAGCTATGTAATATGGGATTTTTACACCCATTATTGCTGCTTCTTCCTGTATTTGCGTGATGATTATCTGAGATATTAACTCTATGATTCTATATTCTCAAATCTTTTCTATAAAGAAGGAATGTAGTTGACAATTGTTAATAGTTTTATTTGATCGTTCGTCAAAAAGTTGTAATTCTGTTACTCTTGTATCTTCAATGCAATTGAGTAATTAAATAGTAATTAAATTGAATGCGTTTTAATTCCCTTTTATTATTGTTTAATTTGAGTTACAATGCTATGACGTTAAATTTTATTTACACTTAAATGTATTATGAATATTGCTGGGCCAAGTGTGAGGTTGAGCGCTCTATAACCAGGTTTAAACCCCCAATGCTTTGCATTGACCGTTCCAAGGCGGTGACCCCAGCTTTATTCATATTTTGTGTTTATGTTGGTTTGTATTGTGCTGTATTGTGCTGTTTTGTACTGTTTTGGCAATCGGTCACTTGCCTTAAATAAAGGACCAACTAATTGTTTAAATGAAAATTCAATACTGCTCCAGCAGCTGGAGTTTCACTTCTTTATATTGTATAAATAATGCAGTTTGACTCCAATGTCATATCGGAAACTATCCTAGTTATATACGTATTGAAAAACAACATGTGAAAGGAATACGTTGAAATGAAAAATACCAAATGTTTCAGTTGTGATTTAATGTTGAATATAGTTTATACCATGTGAGGATGATCTGATGCAGTATCATTCATATTTGCTTTCCAAAAACGTGCAGTTTCAATATATATGTATGTAATCATCCATATTTTGTACATGTCTAATATTGTGCAAATACAAGGAAATATACATGATATGATGTATACTATGTTTTGATTTATAAACTAATTTAACATGCATTTGACATTTAATACATAAACAAACATTCAATGCGGTTGATAAGGGATAAAAAATTGACAACCACTACAACAATTCTACCTTTTTTTCTATTGAATTATTTTGATATTTGAAGTGTCAACCTTTAAATTCAGAATCATGATATACGCCGAATGTATTGTGTTAAAGATATATATTGTTTCAAAGTAAAGATGTGAAGCTTTACTAACGCTTAATTTTTTTTTACCGAATTTGATGAACTATTTTCCCTTAATCATTTTTCTTTATCAAGCGAGTTGTTTGTTTCTCTTGTTTAAATATAATTTAAATATGTTTAATATTGGATGATTCTTGGATATTTGTTATTTTTCCAAACTTCGAACAAGTCTTTTAAATCATAACTTATTAATTTGTATTACTTCGCTCAATTTTATACAGTGCTTTTCTGAGTAAAAATGTAAGAGATAAAAGAGATAAAAAGAGATAAAATGAGACCAGAAAAATAACCCGCCTTTAAATCTCTGTTTGTTTTTGCGTTTTTGTCAGAGACTTATATTAATCGATTAAAAGCTGTTCTTTATTCAATTAACAGAAAGGTCTTTTTTTTATATAACCATTACACAAAATATATCGGGTGTATTATCACTGAAGCTGATTTCATTCTTACTTACTTGAGTCAACTGGCTTAAAGGGACCAGTTCACGTAGTATTGTAAATTTTGAAGTTTGTCATTACATGTACATGTCTTAACTTTTGTACATTCAAGCATATTGACTAAAAAGCCAATCTGTAATAATTTACCCATTTGCTTTTATGGGACCTTTTCACAGATTTTGACTTGTACTGAAGTTTGTCATTAAATGCTTTATATTGATAAATGTAAACATTGGATCTAAAAAGCTCCAGTTAAAATTAAGAATAAAATTAAAGAAAGAAAAAACGTAACCTTCAACTGGGCTCGAACCACTGACCCCTGAAGTAAAAGTCTATCGCTTAGACCATACGGCAATCCTGGCTCATGCAATTAGTGATTGTTTTAATACTTTTTATAAGCAATCCTTGTAGTATCACAGTTAGACACAGTTTTTGGATGCCAAAAGGCACATATCTTCGACATATATTTAGTCAACAGCTAATGAATCAATTGAAACAGACAAGATAAGTTGGTACAGCGGAGTTCATTAGATCTATGAGTCAAAACGGGGTTCATTAGATCTATGAGTCAAAACGGGGTTCGTTAGATCTATGAGTCGAAACGGGGTTTATTAGATCTATGGGCCGCACTCTGGAAAATCGAGCTTCATGTATGTGCGGAAGTGTCGTCCCAGTTTAGCCTTTGGAGTTCGCATAGGCCTATCAGGGATGACACTTTCCGCAAAAACTGTATTTAAAAAACGCACTAATTTTGAACATCGGAAAGTGTCGTGCTGTGCGGACTGCACAGGCTTATCTGGGACAATACTTTTTTCATATGCATTTATACCTGATTTTTCAGAGCGCGGCGCATTTGTGAACCGACCATCTGAACTGTGAACCGCCAGGATTGTCCTTTGCATTGTCTTTGTTTGCTTGTAAACAGTCTTAAATGACTTGTGAGTCGTCTTAGTTGGCTTCTGAACCGCACAGATTTGCATGTAAACCGCCTAGATTGGCTTGTGAACAGCGCAGATTGACTTGTGAAGTGCCTAGAATGGCTTGTAAGCAGTCTCTATTACTTCCCTGTTATTAGTCTCCCTTTAACTTACGTCATTTAGCTACGTCCAACAGTAAGTTGAGAACTATTCGTTCATACGTCTTGAAACAAAAGTAAGTGTTATGTCCGGGATATAATCAAAATGTACCGTGCTCTATGAAAAAGGGGTCTAATACATGTGCGTAAAATGTCACTCAGCATAGGCTAATCTGGGACGACACTTTCCGATTTTATGATATTTTCTGTTTAAAGAAAGTCTCTCCTTGGCAAAAATACAGTTTCGGCGGAAAGTGTCGTCTCTAATTAGCCTGTGCAGACTGCACAGACTCAACTGGGACGGCACTTTACGCACATCCCTTTAACAGAGCACGGCTCAAATGTATAGCTATTCACTTAAGCGGCGACTACATGTTCTCTTATATCTGATTTAAGTGACAATAACCGATTTCAGATAAACAGATGCAAACGTTCAAATGCACGGAAGACAGGCACTTTAATAATGAATAACATACTTGTCGTATATAAGAATGAAATATATTGACTACATAAAGTTTTTACTTAATTTTCTCTGAATTATCAAGAAGAAATACCATTTCGAAAAGTTTTTGTTAATCATACCATTGAGTTGTGAAAGCTAACTTACTGGTACAGACATTTTGAGTCTAATGAATTATAAGAAAACGGTAGAGAGTTAAATTGAATTTTCCTAACCTATTTAATGAATGTTGATAGGAACGTGTCAAAATGTCATGTTTTAAAACGTTTGTGAGATTATGTCTTAACGAAGAAAATAGTATGCATTGTATGTTTTAATAAAACGATAATAAATATTTTATCTGTCGAAATACACATCATATTATTTTAAATCTTGTAATGAAAATGAAGTGAATAAAAACTTATAACGTATTCAATATTAATAAATACCCGTTAACAAAAGATGTTAACACAAACATATATTGAAATAACGAATATATTTTAAAACAAACGCACCATTAACAACACAAACAAGAATGGTTTAATAGAAATTTAGGAAGGTGCCAGAGCACAAAACAATGAACTAGCATTCATGTTTATTATTTAGCCACGTTCTGTGAAACTTGGACTGCATGCACGGGCGTAAAGTATCGCCCAAGATAAGCGTGTGCATTCCGCACAGGCTTATCAAGGACGACACTTTCTTTTTTCAAACATTTTTCGTTTAGGGAATTCCGTTCTTAACGAAAATCCAATTAAGGCAGCATGTGTCGTCCCTGATAAGCCGGTGCGGCCTGCATAGGCTAAGCAGGGACGACACTTGACGCACATGCATTAAGCCAAGTTTTCTCAAAACGAAACTTATTTCAGAAAGAGGAAAGTAAGACCAACTCGGCCGGCGGTTGGTGCAAGAAAGCGAGCTCAGAGGACGGTGGAGAACACATGACCGATATGCCTCTTATCAAGAAACTTACCACATTTCTAAAGGGTAACCAATATTTCGTTGATTGAAGATATTTTATGCCAGCTTCTTATCTCTACAAGTCGTTGTATATTTGAAAACCACGGTGTTCTATTGAAATTTACATGTTTAGCAAGATTTGGCATCATTCCTCGGTCGTCAATAGGCGCTGTTTATTATTAATGTTGTAGATTGAGATTGTAATTTATATTGTCACTCTGATTCATAAACTTTTCGTACGCGTTTACCCAGAGTCAAACAGTTCGCGTATTAACCCATTTATGCCTAGTGGACTCTCCCATCCTTATAAATTTGATCAACGAATTTCCAAAATTAGGAATGTCTACTATATTTTTATTTTTATATTTAGAATATTTCTTACAGAAATTGCTTTTAGCAAACAGCGAAGACCCTGATGCGACGCCGCGTCATGCCTCATCTGGGTCTACGCTGTTTGCCAAGGCTCATTTTCTAGACGCTAGGCATAAAAGGGTTAACTGTTGTTTTCGTCAGCTATACAATTTCAAAGCATGCAATTGTTTGTCTATGATTTAGGCAAAAAAGTCGGCAGCTTCGGTGATGGTCCTGGCGCCTACAAACGCGAGCTCTTAAAACTGGGTGACGTGTCTTCATATGACGCATACGACGGCGCCCCCTATTGTGAAGAGACGAGCGAGGGGCGCGTCAGGTTCATGGATCTTACCGTACCACAATACGGAATTTCCATGTACGACTGGATCATATCTCTCGAGGTCGCAGAACACATCCCAAAATCATACGAACCAGTCTATATAGCTAACATTGTGAGGCACAGCAGGGAAGGAATCATTATCAGCTGGGCTAGACCAGGTCAGGGAGGGCTGGCACATATCAACAATAGACCTCTCTCATACGTGGTTAGTCTCATGGAGCACCATGGATTTTTTCACGACAAGAATGCATCTAACACGTTGCAAATGGCTTCATCATTTGGATGGCTTAGAGACAATTTAAATGTTTTTAGAAGAGAAAAGGAACACAATTTAAAATTAATTGAACAGTGGTATACATAATTCTCCACCAATAAATGTAAATGTTAAACACCCGTGTTTTCCGTCCCACCAATGTTTTTGTCCCTGTTAAAATGCACGAGGCTTCTAACGCTATCGTATGAACAAAGGCAATGATAAATGATAAACGTGGCTTTCAAATAAACAGTAAGCAAAGCTAGTTAGATCTGTTATTTATAGTAATAACTGTATGATTTGCATGACAATTACGACAATTATATTATTAAGAAGAGTATTTAAATACTTTTTATCTCGTTAAATATAAACATAAATCGGGAAGGTTGAAGAACTCTGAGGTGTATAGACAATCTGAATGTGTGTACTGGAAACAACTTAGCTGCATAAACTTATTTATTAATATTTTGGTAAACCGATCAAAAATGCATCCATTCATAAACATAATCTATTTCAAAAGCTTTGAGGAATTCAGAATGGAAAACCGCTTCTTATTATTGTGTCATTTTTGCACAATTTCTTTTCCTTTTTATATGACATATGATGTGGCAAATTTTTAAAATATGTACTAAGATATTATATAAATAACTGTGAAGCAATTTACCATGGGAATATATTGTTTCATTGCATGATAACTTACCTGTTTTGAAATATGCTATCTACATATATTCAACACTTAACATCATATTGATATTTAAAAAAAAACGAAGATTAATAATACAATGTCGCCTTTAAAGCCTTTAAAATACCCAAATACTATACCGAGAATTTCATTTTATATGAATGTCGAATGTCAACTTTCGGGATATTAATAACTTATTGTTAGCTCTAGTTTGTTGTAAAAAAAAACAAATGTGTTTGGGAAAAGATCGATACAATTTTTCTTTAAGACCTTTGTATAAATGGACAAAGTCAGAAAATATTTTATGATCAGCAGCATTTTCCTAAATCGCAAAGGATCGATTTGTTAAGTATCACATGACTAAAGGGACTTGCCAAGATTTTGATCGATAATGTCTATGTTTAGGTAGCAAGGATTGTCAAAGTCATCATAGAGTATTAAAATAATTATGGGTATCTTTAGTAAGTGATTTGTAATTCTTATGAAAACTCTGAAGTCAGTTGACTGGCAGGAGCCAACAATAAAGTCCACGTATGAAATAATTGTGTATATTAAAAAAAAACGATTGTATTGTGTGCGTTTTGAAGTTATAATATGTAAATAAAATGAGTGTATCAAAGGGATTGCCGCAAAACGTATATTTGTATCAAAATTAAACTTTAGCATTTAGTTTTTTTAATATCACTTGTTTGCTACTCGAATATTTTGTGAATCAGTTATAAATTCACCAAGTTGAATGGTTATAATTTCACCAAGAGAATTATTCTATGAATTGACATCCTGCTTGTGTTTTACTGTATCTATATGTTATTTAAATTTAATAATTTCAATAGTTATGTGATTTATGACGCATTAAAGTAGTCAAACAACACACACACTTATAATTTATTGCAATCTGGTACCTCAATAAATAAATATGTAGGTATTAATTCCCTGCGTTTCTTTATTTAAATAAATGATCTCCAAAATAGAAATTGCTTATTTGTATCATTTGAGTCGTGAATATGTGCACAGCTTACATTTTGGATATGAAGCAATATAACATATTGAATTGTATAATTCTATCAGCAAGTGATATACGTGCTTATTTCTAATTGGCTGAATTACAATCTGGAGAAGTCACTATTCAAGTATGCACACGTTAATGAGCGTTGTGGTACAAATAATAAATAATGCAAATACAGCCTAAGGCTTGTGTCAACAGCATTGTAACCCCTTTGTTGTTAATGCATACTCGCTACTGATATACTTGTCAATATTTCGTACATAAAGAAAACCCAAATATTTCACCCAATTTCTCATCATTATTTGACACAATAAAAGAGGACATTTGTTTGTCTGGCACAGTTGTCCATTTTAGTTCCTGATAGCACAGATTGCTCATTGTGATCTTTCATTATACCGTGTGTTATGATAAACTGCTCACAAATGCGGGTAAGGCAAATGTAAGCACAGCGCTACCTGGTATAATGCCATGCTTCAATTTCTGAAAAGTCACTTAGTTGTGCCAATCTTTACTAGAAAACGCGTGATTATGTAAAGTATGTGTGATATGACTTCAACTTCATGAGCATGAATGCAATCACGAAATAAGTTCATGCAAACAGTCATATATATGAACTTGTATATGTATAATGTTAACATCTGTTACTGTGCCCTTATCTTCTACGGGACTAGCCACGGGATATTTAGTAAAGTATTCACTATTGTTAAAGCATGACATTTGTCTATAAATTAAAAGCATTGCTTCTTATTCTTGATTTACTTCTTGCGGCGCTGATGTTGTCGTATTCAACTTTTATCTGACAATGAAGAATATACTCTGGGCGACCGTTGTAATGCAACGCATATAGAAGTATGCACATGCGCAATAACAGCATTAAGGTTTGCTAGCAACAGCAATACATTCCAATATTTTAACAGTAACGCATTCATGTATGATAGTCAAAGATGATATGTTAAGATGAACCCTTCCCCCAAACTCTCAAAATGAATAAATAGCAGTAAGTTCCCCTTGGTGCATCTTAACTTGTGCTAAGTGTGGTTGCCTTTCTTTGCGAACTACATATGTATGTTCTCTGATCAATTTTATTTAAAATCATACGTATTCAGCCATGTTGACTTTGCGGGTACAAGTTTATCCTAAAATATATCATACGTTTTGGTTAAATAAAATTTTTATTCAATCATTTAATCAGTGCAGTGTTTTAAGTTAAAGGTATTCATTAAATATGTTGCACTTAAATAAGTTTCAACCATTACTTAGGCATTTGTTTGATGATTCTTTAAACTATATAATCGAATTATTTACATACTTGAAAAAATGAATGAATATAATTGTAGTAAATACTTTCATTTAAATATTGTTTTGTTTCTGGAGTATATATCCAATAGTCACACTTATAGAAACTTGTTGTATTTTAAAAGTCATACAATGTTTTTAATGCACAAACTGCAATGTTTGGATATTCTAAAATTATAACAATTGTCTTTTTGGTGTGATTTTTCATATTCAAACTAAACTATAGAGCTGCATGGTCAGAAAATTCTGCCAAGTCTAGAACTTCAAATTCTTTAACAAAATTCCGATTGAGCGTATCTTTTTGCATTTATAAATAATCCGTTACACTTAGACCACGTGACATGAATCGGCTTTTAGTCACCCCGGATGACTTGTGGGCCATTTCAGGTTGACAATGACCCAATTAGCATACGTAACCATTCAGGGATGATTTAATTTGATTGGTAGCTGTGGCAGTGGATGTTAATAAGTAAGTAACCATTCAGGAGTGATGTGATTTGGTCGGTATCTGCGCCAGAGGTTGCTAATAAGTAAGTAGGCCGCAGTGGTGTAGTGGATATAGTGTCCGCCTAGCGATCGGGAGGTCACGGGTTTGATCTCCACTGTGGGAGCGTTCTTTAGATTTCCCCCATAGTCACCAAGTACTGGTTCTAGTTCCAGGAAATGAACTCGAGAGCGTTTCAAACTTGAAAAATGGCGCGGCAGAGGCCGACGCGTGTCCTCACGCCGCATAGATGTTATATTAAACGGCAATTTCGGGTGGGCAAGGCCTATTTTGGTGCGGCCCCGGGGTGGGTAACGTGGACATGGATGGTCGAGATAGACCGTGTTGTCATAAGAGATGTGAAGTATTACCTTGAATTCAATTGGTGAATAATGAAGAAGTTATGTTAAAACAAAATTTTGGGTGGGCGTGGCAGTCTGCAAAACTAAGTTTTTTGTCTTCATTGCCAATGTGGCTATGAAACTTTGAAAATATCATAGCCAGAGGAAAGTTTTTTATAGCCAGACACCAGTCGTTATATATAAATTGCAATGGGGGTAAGATTGTAAACAAACCAATAATCCAGGTTTCAAACTATTATTCCATCACATCTGACACTGAGAATTTTTTACAATATTGTAACGAGCCGAGCGGTTCTTCTTTTTCTTTTCCTTAACGCAATGTGATAGCGGGCCTACTCTTGGTGTTAAACCAACTTTTCTTTCATTAAGTTGTATTTAAACATTTTAAAATAAAATGGACTCTGTTAAAATAAACTGAAGATAATAGCCTGAGTCATTTAATGACTCTCAAATAATAATTATAATAAACAACCAAATAAAATTCAATACATGTTTATTCATTACTAACTTGCATCAATAGTACATCAATGCATTCAACAATTTATCATAAATAATACAATTCTCAAACTCACATTTACAATGCTCAATCAATCTTAAAACTGTAGGATTAAATATCCCTATACCTTAGTCTTAAATCTTATTCAAAAACTCTATTATATGCAAAAATATGAATAATGTTTCTAACTTACTTTTAATGAAAATGCCTAAAAATAATATTTATTAGAGAAAAATTTAGTAATAAGAATGTGCCTTTAATTCCAAAAAAATCAGAGTCCTTGAGTGTGAAATTAACAGGGTTTATATATTAAGGCTCCGAGCAGGTCCGAGCCTTGCGCAGTCATAACATTAATCCGAGCAATAACTCAACCGCGCACCATCCGCGCGTCTTCCGAGCGTAACCGATCACCTCAAAATAAACAGAGTTACCGTCTTAAGTTTAAACAATAAAAACTTCATTAAAATGACTGGAAATGTTTCTTTGAGTATAATAATAAGGTTTAGAACATATAAATACACATGACTGTAATTATTTGATAAAAATCAAACCTCCGCATGACGAAGAAATGTACTGCGAAAATGCAAGATAAAACCGTCTGCTGAAAGTTTTACAGAGGTCGTCAATGTACACTACCCATAATTCAACAAAAGGTCAAAAGTCACTTCCTTTAAATATGGCGTCTATCCAAACATGTGATTGTAATCACCAACAAAAATGGATTTTACACGGATATGAACCATACAAACGGTAAATTAAGCATAGTAGATATTGATAATAAGATGTTTAGTTTGAATGCAATAAGAAATTACATTTGACATAGGGTTAAAATGTAAAACATGGTCATAAAAACAAACATGTTCTCGTGACCTATTTAATAAAAATGTCAACATGGGGTCATGACAATATTTTGCAATGTTATTTTCATTATTAATCATATGAATGATACACACTGTTAGGGTTATTTCGTAATTTCAACGGTATTATTTAATAAAGACATTCAGCCGGTTTACTTAACCCTCGCACTATTATTTCATTTATCGGGGTAGAATGCAAGTTCAGTTTACCAAAAGTATTAGGACATTTTAAACCCCCGAGCCAGACTTTACACTCACTATAACATCTAAGGGAAATCACTAATGATAGAAAACTAAGGGAAGTAATCAAGCGTTGTCACTGTAAGAATTTACACCTGAAATGCGTAAATTGATTATTAATTGGTTTATTTGCTTTGATTTTTTTCCATCGCAATTCAGGCAATCTATTTTCAATTTTTCTATCGCCAGAGCCGTGATTTCATCGGATTGGCGATCAGGCTTTGGGCTAATTTTGCAGAATGGGGCGTGGTCTATGTGGGTGGGGCGCCCCAGTGTTGGTTATTGGGCCATGCATAGTTGAGATTAACCGTATTGTCATAAAAAAGTTCAGTATCATTTAACAGTGAATCGGTGTACAAATGAAGAAGTTGATGTAAAATAACCTAAACAAATGAGTGAAAATCTCCGACCCGGCCCATCCCAATCCCCATAACTTTTTACCAAGGGGTAAGATAAAAATTCCAAATAGTGCACTGTCGCACATATTGGCTTAGCTACCATGTGCTTAAGTGTCAATGTTCTAGTGCTAATAGTGTAGGAGGTAAGAGGGGGTATTGTGTGGGGTGTGGTCATTTATTAGATGATCTTTCAAAAATAAGAAGAAAATGGAAAAAACAAAATATTTATTTTATTTGAGGGGGGGGGGGAATGATTCTGGGGTGGGGCGTGAGGGATGATTTGGGTGAAGTCTATTGTGGTATGTCAGGCAAGTGTTGTTTTGTCAAAGTATGAATCAAATCTGATCATAAATAAAGAAGTTATGGCAATTTTAGCAAAATTTAATACTTTGACATTGAGGGTCAGGGTCATTCAAAGGTCAAGGTCAAATTCAATTTGCAAGGTACAATACCCTCACAATAGTAAGACAGTATTTGAAGCTTGAAAGCAATAGCCTTGATATTTTAGAAGTAAAGTGGTCTAAACACAAAATTTAACAAAAAATAATCAAAGTTACTAAGTAAAAAAAGGGCCATAATTCTGTCAAAATGCCAGTCAGAGTTACATAACTTTGCCTGCACAATCCCCTTATGATAGTTAGCAAGTGTTCCAAGTCTGAAAGCAATAGCTATGATACTTTAGGCAGGCCTTGACACTAACTTTTTTGACAGGGTACCCGGAGGGCACCCTACTTTCAATTTTTGGTGGCCCTCATCCAAACTAGGGTTCCCTCTTGTTTCAACACACAGCTACTCTCGGCGTAAGGGCAAATAAGTACAAGAAGCATACTAGTGCATATTTTTATTTCCTATATTCAAGTATGTTGCCATTTAAAGCAAACCCATTAAAAGCTCTTAACCTTGTCTTGTAAACTTTTGATATCATGTATTTCATCAATATCATCAGCATCGTCATCCTTGTCATAATCATCTTCAGCATTATCATCTTCAGCATTGCCCTTCGCCGCCAAAACTTAGCGTTTCGGAAGTTCTTATTATAAACTTTTAAGAAATAAAAGGCAATTACGCGCATTCACGGGTTTCACTGGCCCAACAAAACTTGTTGCAACTTTTTTGCGCTGTGAAAACTGTTTATTATTCCAACCTTATTAATAAGAACAATCATTTAAAGAAACCTTACTACATTTATGTCATTGCCTATATTATCACTTTAAAAAATATATTATTACATAAAAAACAATAAGTACCTTCATTTGTCATACCTTCGTAAGTCTTAATTAGCTTTATTTGTATATAAATACCATTTTTTCAACTTGATAAACAACACAGATAACCAAAATAATATAACAATGTTAACTTTAATGTATTAAACAGTATGCTGCCTAAATGTTTCAAAATTAATTATTTTAACATAGAATCACACCAATTTACATCATTTGAAAGGGAGAAAAGAAATATAAAACATCAGAAAATAAATCATCTCACTTAATTTGTTAAACAGTTATATATGGTCATTTGGACATGTCATACATCAGCTTCTGTTGTTAAAACGTTTTCTGTTAGTGGTAGATGATTTCCAGGATCAATTAAATTATAGTTTTTCACGCCTATTTCCTGACAGAAAGGCCCAGATAATTACCACCATCTATTCTAGTAGCCTGAAATAACATAAAGCATATTTTTTTTTACAAACTATCAACAACAAACACATACATGTCACTATCTTTAAAGGTCCGAATTTTAACATATCCGAAATATACTACCAAGTGAACGATATACTTTTTATTTCAGAAATTGTTGGTATCTTAATCAAATTATATCCTTCCAAGGTCGTTATAATAATGGAACTATTAAACAGAAATGCTCACAAATACCTGTAGAAAAATTGTGTATACCGGCATGTGTTTTTGTGGAGAAATTACAATTTACATGCTTTTGCCAGCCCGATCGCCTATGGTTTTGATTAAAGAAATAGCGGCCCTTATAATTATTATAATAACTGATCGTCGTGACGGTTTGTCCCAGTGTTACTTTTTTTTTTGGCTCAATATCATAATAATCCGATAATAACCCCCATAAAACTTGACAATAGCAGTAAAAACACCGTTTGTAACACTTACACGCTTCAGTGATTTCAATATACTCTGCACTGTAGGTCGCTTACATCGTCGAAAATCAATATTTACAACTGACAGACGCTGGCCGCTAATGCTCAGTCGCGTGCTTTCGATTCTCAGTACATTTTCGGATAATATTTTACCGATTTTTTTTATACGCCGCTCTTTAAACATTGTAGGCACTTTTAAAAATTCAAAGGTCAATCAAGACAAAGTGGTTCTATAAATTTAGGGTTCCCGGAGGACCACCCAGCTTGAAAGAACTGGTGGTCCTCGCCAAAATCTGGGGGCCTCGGGTCCCCGGACCACCGTTAGTGTCGAGGCCTGTTAGGAGTAAAGTGGACCAAAACACAAACTAAACAAAATTTTCAATTTTTTAAGTATAAAAGGGGCCATAATTCTGTCAAAATGCCAGTCAGAGTTACATAACTTTGCCTGCACAATCCCCTTATGATAGTTAGCAAGTGTTCCAAGTCTGAAAGTAATAGCTATGATACTTTAGGAGTAAAGTGGACCAAAACACAAAACCTAACCAAATTTTCAATTTTTTAAGTATAAAAGGGGCCATAATTCTGTCAAAATGCCAGTCAGAGTTACATAACTTTGCCTGCACAATCCCCTTATGAAAGTTAGCTAGTGTTCAAAGTCTGATAGTAATAGCTATGATGCTTTAGGAGTAAAGTGGACCAAAACACAAAACTTAACCAAATTTTAAATTTTCTAAGTATAAAAAGGGCCATTATTCTGTCAAAATGCCAGTCAGAGTTACATTACTTTGCCTACACAGTCCCCTTATGATAGTAAGTAAGTGTGCCATGTGTGAATGCAATAGCTTTGGTACTTTATGATAATAGTGGACCTAAACACAAAACTTAACCGGACGCCGACACTCAGGTGATGAGTCAATAGCTCGTTTTTTAAATATATAAGCTAAAAATGACTGTGTGAAGTTGTGAAGTTGTTGGTGCCTGGACTGTTTATGAGATGCACAGTACTTAGTACCTTGCCAGTGTAAAAAGCAAACTAGCTGAAAACTGCTTGTTATATAAGAGTTCAATCATATTGCACTATGCCACATGCACCTTTTATTGTACTGGGGTATCGTAACTACATGCTGTATTTTGTTTGAATGATATTCACATGATATTATGGCCTTGTTTAATACTGTAATATCCTTAACATGAATGCAATACTTGTTTTATGAAATGGCAAAATATGTGGTATAATACATCTATATCATTAATATGTAATCATGCTATTGTTAATAATGCTTTATGCAAGAATAACATTATTATGTCATTATACATTTTGGTTGTGGCACCCGGACCCTATTGATGACATGTGAGACAGCCACATCCCACTTTCGCCATTGCCTACTCTGTCTCTGCATACTACTTTATATTGAGACGCTAAACATTTTATAAAACATTATGCTGAAATCGTGCACTTTTTCATGATGGTGGATGTTGTTGTTGTGGCTGTGTGCTTGACTTTGAGTGTGTACTTTCTATAAAAAGGTCAAGACACACCACATTCACCAGTGTTCGACACTAACTTACCTGAGTAAGGAGTCCAAAAGGACTCCTTACTTTTGAAATTTAGGCGTCCGGACAGATTTCAAGGAGTCCAACAATTAAAAAACTTCTTATATCGTATTTTTCGGGTCATCACACGTCATGTCAACACATGAAATGTAAATTTTTTATTTTATGTTTGATTTCAATTCTAAGTGACTACCGTTCAATATTTGATATATCACATTGCAAAATATTTAAGAATTCCAGTGATATTTCAGTAATAATTAACTTAATTATTGTATGGTTTCAACATACACTATTTTCTATAATGCCTTATGATTACTTGTTTCACCTCGACATTAGGGTGAAAAACCATTATCGCAGCATCCTATTTTGTTAGTGTCATAGTTATTCAATCACATCATAAGGATAAAGCAGCCCTATATGTCTCATTGCTTTATATATATTCTCCATAATGTTTCAAAAAAACGTGAAAATTGGGAAAGGCAATAAAATTCTAATTTTATTTTTATTTCATCATTGGGTTCTTACACCATGAAAACATATAATTAAACATGTTTAGACAATATTATGCTTGAAAAGCACACTTTCTCCGAGGATTACACCCGGTTTCCATCATCAATCTCTTAAAAAACTTGCCACGATTTGATTGTGGAGGAGTACACCGTAGGAACCGATAAATGTGGTTGGTATGACAATGCCTACACACTGCAATAAAACACTAAAATCATCGATTGATAGTGACAAAGTATTATTCGCGATCAAATTATTCACAGCCGAGAAACGCAAATTACCACACTGCTAAAGTAAAGAAAACGAACACTACATGCATGATACTAAGTTACAATTCTTACATGTAATTATAAGGCCCAAACATTCACACTTAATATCATGTACCGATTTCTATAATATATTTGACAACCCTAAAAACATAATTAAATTAAAATTGTGTTTAAAAGGGATACAGTCACGGCCGTTAATCACGCGGGCCATCTCTTTTTTGCGATGCATAATTTAATGAGCTACGTCCGAGGTGGCGCTAAAGATCGGATGTTTTGAAATTTCAAGGATAATTCTACAGAGCGAGTAGATTTTATAACAATGTAAAACAACAACATATTTTGCATTATTTTCAAAATTGGGCATTGCAGTGCGATTAAGCGAAGATTATTTCATCCACACATGTACAGAAACATATAATCACAACCCATTTGGAAACGTGGGGACCTTTACAAGTTGTGCCATGGTGGAGTTTTGAAAGCAACTTTTTGCCTGTGTGACTAGAAAGTGTCCAACAGATTGATACGCTAATGATGTCAAACGATTGCGTTTAACATATACTAGTTACTACATGCAACAACACATGGACCTTTTGCGGATCTTATAGATATTTTTTTTGTAGTTTTCCAGATGGAACCAATGCCAAAGACGTGGGGCTTAGGTCAGGAGGGTGGCGCCAATGCACGATATATGACTCATCACATGACTTACAATTGGAAGATAATATTCCTTGTCATACTTTTTTTTATTTTGTAACGTATATACGTAAAACCCAAATCTGTACAGAATATATAGTACACATTCTATAAAGAAAAATATGTATATTTGTAAATATATAAGTAACCAACTCAATAAAGATGTCAGCAACCTGAACAAAGCATATTGTACGATACAAATCCAGAATATGTAATACTAAGTGGCATTCGGTTTAATGCCTGTGTTACTAAAATTGTTGTGAAGTTATGATCTGATCCATTGGATGTGGCCGCATTGTCATGATCACTTACATTTGTATGAGTACAACAAGACCAACACTAACTACTTCTGGAGTTTCCTTTGAAGGTGGTCTGGCCGTGTCAACGAGTGAGCGCCTAGCAGGTGTTTGTCTAGGAGCATGTTTACTACGCTTCATAGTAACATATAATTTGGTGGTTATGGTGAGACTATGCAACGCTTAAATCGAACCAAATCTGGTAATTGTATGCCATCACTCAAATGTGAAGTTTTTTTTCAAACAATTTCCGAAGCAGATTGAATTTTGCCGTTAAAACCTATTTTGACCACAAACACCAAAATTAATTTGTGTCTCTTTAATTGTTAATAGAAAGTCCTTAAATATACGACCTAATATATAAGAAATGTGTTCATTATACTATGATTCTTTTTCCGGTAAAACAAAGAATTTTCTTCTTCGGAGTACACATTGTTAGCCATGTCGTTGATACTGCAAGACGCAATGATTGTATCACGTGGCATGGCTATCATCACGTGGTTGGATATGAAGGCAAGGATTTGATTCAGCTATACTGGTTCCAGTCAAATCTCTGCGCAGAGGGTTTAATTTTATGACCCGCTAAGCAATTTCGCAGAGAGTATAGTCGAGATATATAGAGAATAACAGGTCCTCATCTTCTTGTAACATCAGGCAAAGCTTAGAATAATTTAACGTTGAGGCTTCCGAGCCGTTATTTTATTCGTGCGACGCTGATATATTACAAAAGATCAGAGAGTTACCTGTTGTTTTCTGTTGATCATACCTCTTATTTTAAAGAAATAATGGAAAAAATCGCTTAAAAGCTGCATTTATAGCGGAAAAAATATGCTTTTTTGTCGTTTGTGTTCCACTTTGTGTTTAAAATATATTGCATCCTGGTATCAAATTATTTGTTTTGTTGAATCTGAATCGATTTTACTAACAATGCTTACTTTATAATTGATTCCGAGTAACATGACCTATCTCCTATTATCGATTGATATTAGAACTTCCTGTGAACTGATATAAAAAAATATATCAGACAGCGTTATATCAGGCAGATATCAATGCAGCGGTATGATAAAGAGCGAATATTAATCGGATATAAACGCTTATGACTTTCTTGTCGATATTGCTCGAAAGTGAACGGCATTTGCATAATTACCTAAAGTAATAAAGGGTATAAAACGCGAAAAATAACTGTCTCGGCATGAACGTCGCCATCTTCTTTGTCACGTTATTACCCCCTTTGATTGTACAATAAGAAACAATCCGTACCTCGAACGCGTGGCATTCGGTTAACGTGTTCTGTGTTGATAGAGTGACCATCACCTTGCGTGTTCTAGGTCATGTCATAGACTATTTCTGTCTCCGGATGCTTACATTTATAAATAACATCATTTTAACTAACAGGCACTGTCGAATTAGGGTCGAAAATCAATGAGTTCCGCGTTAATTCTCTTCGCATAATGAAGTTAATAAAATTAAATTTAACAAGACAACAATCAAGTATATAGAGGATATTTGTTGGATTCGTTGGAATTCGATTTTAATTCACGAGTTATCATCGAAAATGATGCGCCACTTGTGACAATATATTTTGTTTTATGATCACTCGTGAATTAAAATTACCGAATTCAACAAATTATTTTTATGTCATGCTTCAAATGATTATTTTTGTATTTTTGCTCTTCCGGACAATGCAGTTCCCTGTTTGGCGCACCGTAATATCATTACATGTATGTTCGATGGAAGATAAACCGTATGTTTTTATAAACATTCAATGCAGAGTAGTCGCCCTTGGTAAAATTGGGGTTGGGGTCTTAATGGGGGAAACCAAACATATCTAAAGATAGTTGCGGTCCAACAATAAACATTAAATCGAAAGTTTTCACTGCTAATTTTTTAATGTTTGAAAAAGTGATTTATCAGCTTTAAGTCACAGTTATTTCTCTACAAACCACCATATTCATTAAATGTACACGTACAATGAACAACTACAACTACAACAACAAGATTGATTAACATATATCATCAATCACCCTACACTTATAGCATAATGCACTTCGGTTTCTTGGCTTGCGTAATTCGATATCAGATGGGCATTACATTTGTTTTCACTTTCCGCCAAATATTCTTGTCTTCTCCTTACGTTCTCATGCAATAATATTGAAATGCCGTCACTAAAGAATTCAGTAACAGGAATAATAAAAGTAATTATTTCCAGAGGATGAAATTCGTATAGTCTTAATTTTGATTTGCGTGTTTCGCATGAATATTGGACGACCAACGAGCACAGAAACGAACATATATATAGGAATAATTATTGATTGCGTGACGCCTTTAGATAAGGAAGCTTTTAAAAACGAACTCTCCTGTTCGTTATTCATAAACGAACATATTTTGACCTGTATATATGATATGTGGAATGTCATGTAGTTTGAATAGTACCATCGTTATACTAAAACATTGGTGTTGTTGTTAGTAAAGATGCATGTATGCAGATTCTGATATGAAAGATACATTTTCCTTCTTTAGCATAGTGATTGCTATTCCGATTCTATTGAAATAACGATGGTTTGAATAACGCATGAACGTTAAAATTATAATATACTTTATTTTCAATGGATACCACATCGTGAACGCATATAAGTTACATCAATATCAAAGCAATCCGGTTTCAGTTTAAATAGAGTTATAGTCTTAACGAATCACATCAAATCACCAGATCAGCAAACACTCAAGACTGTGTTGTTTTTTCTTATTTTCAGAGAAACAGAATACCATTGACATTGCGACTCGAAACTTGATCATGCTTGTTAAGAAATTTGCTTATGTTAGTGCAAGATACGGTTGTGTTATAAAGGAGTTGCAATCAGTTTTCACATTTTTGATTTGCTGACTAAATTAAAAAAAAAATATGACATTTCTTTGATTTAATTAGAAAATGTAAGTAACGTTTCGGCATTACTGAATATAAACCCGAAATACATTTTTACAAAATATATATTCGGAACATTATGTGTATGGTCTTGCATGCAATAAACATAAAATGCCTTTTTTTGCCCTCCTGTTCGTGTAAGGTTATTTGCAAAATAAGATTATTTGCATAATGCATAATGCAATGATATGCAACTTTTAACCGCATACAACATATACACTTATCGAGTATATTGACATAAGAAGGCAACATAAGGAACAAGATCGTGCCGTATATTCTTGTGGTTATATGTGGTATTTGCAGGAAACATGCATTCGCCTTAACCCTGTATAATTATTCTATAAAGTGTTATATATTTCCACTCCAACCATATAATATTTGCATGTAAATGTGATTGACGTCGTTATTTGAGCCTGTTCAATTCGGACTGCCATTAGCTGCCCTCAATAAAACGGATAGTGAGTAGATGCACATAACAATGTTCAACTATACGTATGATAATGCTTTTGATCTGAATAATGAAATGAAACTATAAAATGAGAAGAAATACGATCTTTCCTGGACGTCACTTAAATTCAGTATCCTTTTAATATAATTGCATGAAGATATAAAATACATTCTTAATTCATCGTGAATTGCGTGTCAAACGTTGCAAAATTCAATGTTGCCCTTTTAATGAGGTATATTGTATATATATATATATATATATATATATATATATATATATATATATATATATATATATATATATATATGTGTGTTGGCTATTTCCATTTTTGTGTGGTATAAATGCATAGGTCGTATTTGTCATACGTCATAATTTCGTATTTATGTTCGATATTTTCATATATATGTTCTAAAAATTCATATATGTATGCAATAGTTTTATATATGTGTGGTTTAATTATGATATTTGTGTGTTGTATAATTTTCAAATTAAGTGTGTGTGTGTTTTATAAACTTTTATTTTTGTGTGCACAAATTCTATGTTTGTTGTAAAATTGTCATATAAATGTTCTATAATTTGCATCATGGCAAATATTTGTATCTATTGGAAAATATTCAAAATAAAACATATCAGGCCCTTTTCGTTTATACAAAGCCCTGCCCTTGGAAAGGGGCACTTCCCGCAATTCAGTCATACCGATTTAGAACGAAGGATTTCATTTGACGGGATCACAATCATCCCTAAAGGCCACATTTATTTCCAATCTTCATGAAATTTGGTCAGAAAATTGGTCTCAATGATATCTTGAATGAGTTCGAAAATAGTTATGTTTGCTTGAAAAACATGGCTGCCAAGGTGCGGGGCATTTTTCCTTATATGGCTTTATATGGCTATAGTAAAATCTTGTTAACACTCTAGAGGCCACATTTATAGTCCGATCTTCATGAAACTTGGTTAGAAGATTCATCCCAATAATATCTTGGAGGATTTTAAAAATGATGTCCTTTGGTTGAAAAACATGGCCGCCAGGGGGCGGGGCATTTTTCTTATATTGCTATATTAAATATAAAGAAGTGAAACTCCAGCTGCTGGAGCAGTATTGAATAAAACAAGTATATAATATCTATGGCTTAATTAAAGAGCTTACCGAATCGTCGAAAATATATGTTATTTTATATTTGTGACAAAAAATGTAATCTACGTATTTATGCAGACATCTTGGCGACCTTCATGGCTTTATACCCTTAAGGGAGCAAAGCCTTTCAAAGAAAGAAGACAATGACCAATACAATAAAGAACTTCATAAGTTAAAATAAAACCTTTATAACATGCAACAGGAGCCTCCGCTCCTGCTTAACCCATTTATGCCTACCGTCTAGAAAAAAGGCATTGGCAAACAGCGTAAACCCTGATGAGACGCCGCATGATGCGGCGTCTCATCAGGGTCTGCGCTGTTTGCTTAAAGAATTTCTGTAAGAAATATTCTTAATATAGAAATAAATATACTAGACATCCCTTATTTTGGAAATAAATTGATCCCATTTAGAAGGATGGGAGAGTAAACTGGGCAATAATGGGTTTACTAAATGGTCGGTTGCACATAAGTGTGTGTATTTCGAAGTTTTCGAGGTCCTTTCACGAAATTTGGGACGAATAAGGAATTTTAGCTGCAATTTCGTTGTTACTGAAATATTTAGTTTGTTCTTGTGTTGTTGGTGGAAGCCGGAGCACATGCGGGAAACCCCATATATCCGGTATGGTGACCACCAACCAAGTTCATTTGCTTCCGTGAACGGGAATTGAACCCGGGTCGACTAGGGGAGAAGCAGTGTAGCAACCACTGCGCTAGCAGGACAACCAAGTCCATTGCATAGTTATAAACTTTCATTCAACAAGAAACACGGATGTTTTCCCTAGAAAAAAACTGAAGTCACCATATATTTTTTTAGTTTTTTTACAGTAGAGTATTTTTTCTATATTCATCTTTGACGAAAACTTATTCATACACGCATTATTTGTATAACATTCTTTGCCACTTTGGCCGCATTTTTGAGTACCAAATATCCAGTAATTGTATAATCTCAACTAATACGTTCGAATTGTGGGAATTACTTGTCAATGCAGCAATCACAAATCAGACAAATTCAATTCCATCTGAATCTAACGGATGCAACTCTATTACCGAATTTGGAAAATAGAACATCGTCTGAACGTTTTTTGTTTGAGTACATCGTCTGAACGGTTTTGACTAAATCATCTGAACTGCTTCTGTTTTTACTTTTAATGCGACGTTTATAATAATAAAATTGTAATAACATCTGTGATCAGCCAATAACTTTATTTATAACGCTAGTATTCTTTTAATTGTACTACAAAAATTAATAGGCAAAGAAATCCTTCATGCCCATCTGTGAATGTGTGTTTTTTTCAATGTGTTAAAAATGTATTTGAAGTTATATTGTCAACTGTATGCTATTATATTTAAATTTCAGAACTGAGATCAGATTGTACTACACAAGGCTCAAGAAGACTTTACCATGTATGCCAACAGCAAATCGATTCTGGTAATTTTCTCTCTACATATCGATGGGCAAATAAATTAAGCCCTCAATATGAAGTGCATGTAAAACATAAAAGAACTTGAGTTCAGACATCAAGTGTTACAGACACACAGGGGTAAATCAAATGTCTCTCAAACCACTTAAGTGCTGGGAGACATAATCTTTATCCAGACATTTTTTAACAGTGTTAGATGGGTGGGCCTCCTATTTAACCGTGTTTGAAATCCTACTAGGTCACCCTGTTGGATGGGTAGGGTTGCTGAGGATGCCGGAGGTGCCGGAGAGATGAGAATGACTTCAAAGTGTTCAATAAATTTTCTTTTCTTGAATTTAAAAAGTACAATGTGAACACAATCCAATGGTTGTGATAGCAGCAACCGACTCATTTTCAGTTGGTTCATAAGTTGTTTGTTACTTGTTCCAAATGGATTCAAGTGTTGCCTGTTGGCGTTCCATTTTAAAAATGATTTAGTTTCATACTAGCAAAGTAATTCTTAATTGTTTTGTCCTTTTTTATTTTCAAAAACTATGGATGAACATCAAAGCAATTATCCCAATTTGTAAAAAAACAACAACAAATTAATTGCCATTCATAAATTGTGCTGTTGAATTTCACTGGCAATAATTTTTTTCTCAAAAGGGTTGTTAAAAGGATTGTAACTCTCAAGAGCTTATATCAATTATATTCATCAAATAGACTTACCAAAAATAATGATGAATGTCCATTGCGTTATTGCAATATATATCCATATTAGGAATTTGGTGGCCATGTTTTTAAAGCAACCGAGACCATTTTCGAACTCATCCAAGATATCATTTGGATGAATCTTCTGAACAAATTTCATGTTGATCGGACAATAAATGTGACCTCTAGAGTGTAAACAAGGTTTTCACTTCTTTATATTGCATTGCACAACAGTTTCATTGTTTGGGATTAATAATTGTTAAATCAAATTAGTTGGGCAACCCAAATCGTGTGTATGATTGTTTTCGAAATTTATGAGTTATTGTCTTCCTGACGCTGCATTATGTTGAAGGACATGACATGAAGTGGGTCCCATTACTGCTACCAAATTAAATTAGTAGACGATTTGGCCGATATTTAAGATTTTTTATGTTGGTGGGGTTGTGTGTAGTCTTGCTTGTGTGAGTGGTAGCCGGAGTACCCACAGGGAACCACAACTGGTAGCCGGAGTACCCACAGGGAACCACAACTGGTAGCCGGAGTACCAACAGGGAACCACAACTGGTAGCCGGAGTACCCACAGGGAACCACAACTGGTAGCCGGAGTACCCACAGGGAACCACAACTGGTAGCCAGAGTACCCACAGGGAACCACCACTGGTAGCCGGAGTACCCACAGGGAACCACAACTGGTAGCCGGAGTACCCACAGGGAACCACAACTGGTAGCCGGAGTACCCACAGGGAACCACAACTGGTAGCCGGAGTACCCACAGGGAACCACAACTGGTAGCCGGAGTACCCACAGGGAACCACAACTGTCCGTCCTGTGACCACTAACCCAAATCATACGCTCAGGAAACGGGGGTTGAACCCGGGTCGCTTAGGTGAGAAATGTGGATAGCAACCACTGAGTCAATCGACCAGACCAGCAAAAATTTGTGATACAATTATTTTTTTAATGGAATATCTTTATTCTTGAAGAATGTGTGAAGAACTTTCGACTGATAAATTCAATAACATACGTTTTATATTATGACCATATCCAGATTTGTATTTAAATCGGCATTATTGTAACAAAGTACAGTGTAGAAAAAGTTCCCCGAGTAATATGTTTTATGTACAATGTTTCTCATCGGCCCGGTTCTACTGATTTGTTTCAAATAATGGTCACTAAGCGAATGTGCTTTTTCGGTTATAAGTTTTTGATTGGAAATGAGAACATGTATTCATGTTGTTCTTAAATATGTTAACAAATGTGTCACAAAATTAGCGAATCACTATCGATTAGTTAAACGTACTAAATAACCCTTAAAACACTAACAATAATGTGTAGAGAAATTTAATTAAGCATCGCACCAAACTAGAGTAATTATGACCTTCTTTCCACTCAGCACAAGCAACCTCCCGAATGGCCATCCTAACGTATAAAAATGCACATAAATTATAACTCTTAAGTATGGTATCTAGAGCATTAACAGGGCAGCATTTTAAAAGGTTATTTACAGTTGCATCATTTAACTATCGAACAGATGAGAAGGCGCGCAACACTGAAAACACGGGGTAAGTGTAAAAAGAAAGTAATTGGGTACACCCTTTGATTTGGTATATTTTAAGCTGTCTTTAAGAGATTTTCTTATGTATTTTTGTTTCACTGATATTCACATAAAATTGATTTCATAGTTACTACCCTTGTTAATAATTTAGCCACTAATTTAAGTTCGTCAAAATATCCATGAAAGAAATCAAAAACGGTCCAGTAAGTTAATTAGGCAATTCTGGGACACACGCCGGTTCCACACGTAATGAAGGTCCTGGCGTGAAAGGTTCTTATAAAAAGTCAAAATACAAATACAAATAGATCAAGGTTGTTTACTTACTAGATATCAGGCAAAGGCAATCTTTATTAAAAATGCTGTTTTTTCTTCAACAATATGAATAGAAAGTGCGTGTACATGACTATATTATGTTTGCTTTGTTCACAAGTGGTTCAGCAATAAATATACGATATGGTTATGATAATCAAGTATTCCGTGTATCTATTTTATTAAGAGAATAAATTAAGAAACATTTTTTGTTTATCAATACACTTTTGAAGGCTTGTAAACGCAGAAAAAAACAACACTTGCGTTGCATTTAATCTTTCATTGTGTATCTTTAATACAAGTACATCTAAGTTGTGCACGCATATATCCATATTTAAACAACATAAAACTCAATAAAAAGAACAGTCTTTAAGTTACTGGCATAGTCAATATTCAATATAATATATCGTAACTTCCCGTGTAAACATATGAACTTCTTATTTAGGAAACAATAAAAAACCTCATTTTTGAAAATAGATAAATTCAGTGGTTCGACATCATCGATAACACTAATTAAATACACAATCGAACGATTTACATTCACCATTAAACAAATAGATCCCCAAAATAAAAACTATACCTGACTTGGTTTTTTGAATGAAAATATCGAATCATGTGATGCAAGATCATCCATATAAAAATCTTTGTCGAATGTGCAAGTCGTTTGAAACACCTTATACATGCAAGCGAAAGAAGGAAAGTTTTAAAATTGTCATAACAGAAATATTTCACACTAATCTTTCTACATTCTAAAATAAACTGGAACTATTTAAGCAACATAATACACCAATGCATTTTGAACACAAAGAATGAGAAATGTAAGGAATAACATAATTCATAGAATTGTTTATACAAATCAGACGTATAACACATTGAGAATAATTTACTCTCCATGTTATTAACATGTGGCAACATAGAAACATACGGTAAGGTTTGTTCAAACGTTACCCTCATGACGATCCTTTAACCCATTTATGCCTATCGGACTCTCCCATCCTTCTAAATATGATTAATTTATTTCTGAAATTAGGGATGTCTAGTATATTAATTTCTACATTTAGAATATTTCTTACAGAAATCCCTTTAAGCAAACAGTGCAGACCCTGATGAGATGCCGCATCATTTTAAAAATAGAAAAAGTGCTCAACCGCTCATAAAAAACAACAACATTGTTTTAAAAATTTAAATAATTGTAATGGGAACAATAGTAATGTTCAAAGCGCAATTCGATTTCCATTTATACCATTTGTTTATGTTATATATCGAGGGGTGAACGGAAGACTGTTGTAACTCATATTAAACAAAGAAGGAGATACAACAGTTTTCCGTTCAGCCCTCGATATGTGTTCAATACTATGTGAAATAATAATTGTGATGCAAACACTCCTTCAAAACATTTTACAATAGATGAGTTATCATTTAAAAAAATCAAAAGCACATTAATATTTAAATTTGTAAAATAATTGAAGATTTAAAGTAAGCACAATTTATTGTTGTTTCCGACTGACAATTTCTATTTCGTTTTCGTCGGACTATTATTTTAATATTTGGAAGTTAAGCTTGCATCTCTTACATAGATCGTACAGTCTTTAAGTAACGCTGTAAGGCGTTCAATGACATGGTGACTAGTATTTAAAATGTATTTATTATTTACTAACAGTGTATACTTGTATCGTTGACAATAGTGTTGCTTCATCATATGAAGAAAAGAAAGATATATGCATTCAATAATCACTGTTCAGCAAGGAACTCGATAATTTAACTACTTTGCCTTAAAATTCTAATTGATTTGGTGATATTTAATCAATTACTAATGGTAATATCAGATAATGTTTGTACAGTTATGAACATGTTGCTATATAAACTTTGTTTTGTAGATGAATTCCCAATTATTGTGAAGAGGTTATGCGTGTATATGAAGCGTCGTTGTTTCATCGAAAATAATACCATTAATGAGTATTTATAAAACAGAACAAATATAGTTGTGCAGGAAGGGTGTCACTTTTACAGATTTTTCTAACAGTTTAAACGAAATGAAATAAACGAAACGTTACCGTTTAAACGGTATCCCTATGTCCGTTTAAAAAGCATCAGTACCATCGCATTTCTAAACGGAAAATAGTATTTTATTTCCGGAAGTAATATTCAGTGCATATCCCATTCGCGCAATGATGTCATATTAAAACCATAAAATATTGTAAAACAGACCATCCGAATCACCACATGTGTATTCGTCATTCTATAAAAACAATTTAAAGAACATCGAAAATAATGTAAAATCAATGAAAAATACTGTTTCCAAAAACGACACTACCGCGAACCAATCAGGTCATAATATACTAAATAGTTTCCCTATATAATTCAATGTAAACGCGACAACTTTAGGCGGCATATGCTCTGTTTCGTTGCCAAGTTGTACGATTTTCGGAAAGTAGCGAAGATTTTCCGTTAGTTTCCGTTCATGCCTGTTCCTACCGCGAACCAATCAGGTCATAATATACTAAATAGTTTCCCTATATAATTCAATGTAAACGCGACAACTTTAGGCGAAAATAAACGCAACATTTTGCACATATAGACCCCCATAAACATACCTTTTCTGAAAGCCCATTCTAAGCGGAATCGATTTATGCAATAAAAAAGATATGTCATGTTCAAACCAAGAAAGAACTTGACACTAATCAAAATCGATTGTTTTTGCAACTTTTTTTTCGGCCGTTTCTTAGTGGAATGTAACCTTTTTCACTGTCCAATGCTTTTCTATAGCCTTCAAGTTTATCGTATTTCAGGGATTCAGTAGTGAACACCTATTCATGCCCTACCATTATCTCCGAAAGATAAAACCCGAACAATAGTTTAAAGTGTAAAACATGCCTTCCTGTCAACTATGCTATGTTTTTTAGAGAGTACAGCCCTACATGAAACGATTATTTAGTATACTGTAGCCTATAACAGAAATACATTCCTACATAAAACGATTATTTAGTATACTGTAGCCTATAACAGAAATAAATTATTGCCGAATTCGGTAGCCCGGATTTACCGCAGGTACCTGGATTTCGCAGTTTGTCATCGATATACTTCGTACGGCTAGTCGGCTACGTTATTTGCACCCCAATATTTATTATATTGATATTAACTGTCGTTTAAACGTTTAAAGTTTTGGTAAACGTTTTTCAGCAAAACACGAAACGCCACCGTTTAAACGTTAAAACGTGACACCCTTATTGTGCAGTATATTGCATTCTAAGTTGCATTCATTAAAAAAAAGGCACTTATATTGAACATCTCGTGTTGGAAGAAAACAACAACAACAACACAAAACGAAACACGCAAGGAGCGCAATTTGTAACATTAGGCAATACTTTCATGTTTATTAGAACACGGGTCTTCATTCAAACTTAAATCTGAAAAAGACTCTCTCGGCAAATATCAGGACTAGCAGCAACATATTGGTTTTGACGTAGGCCTTTTTCAAGGACATCATGATAGGATGTCCTCCCGCTCAGCAAATGTTACTGTCACATTCCGCATCAAAGCTAATCGGAACAGACAAGCCAGTTGAAGAAACGCACGTCTCCGATATCGGCTTGTTATTTGACTGTTGAACAATGTTAGTGGATTTAAGTCAACGCAGATCAGAATTTATCTACTGAAAGTAAAAAATAATTCTGTTTCGTGTTTAAAGTATGTGTGCAGTTACTTTAACGTTTTAATTCAAATTTAGTTCAGTGGTATATCAAAATCACACCGCTGATAATAGACAAAAACACTGTTATATGATAACATATGATATGTTTGGATACATTTATGATGTCATGCGTGTGTTGTATTATAATAATAATAATATAATAATAATAATAACTTTATTTCACGAAGATAACACATTTTGAAATAGCATATCTTTTTTACAATGTGGTCTTCAAAAAACACAGTATATGTAAATATAACTCAACAATGTCTAGCATACTGCAATCAGCCTTAAAAAAAATAAAAAATAAAAATACAGAAGCATCATATAATGAAAATAATAATACTAATACAAATAATATTAATAATATAAAATAATATTTATAAAATTACAATAATGATAATAATAATAATAATAATAATAAAAAAATAAAATACAAAAAATAATAATAATAATAACAATAATAATAATAATAATTATAATAATAATAATAATAATGGTTATTTCATTCTTTCATAACAACAGACAATCACAAAGCAAAAAGAAGAAGAATAAAATACCCAAAGGCGGTATTTTAATCCATACAACCCACAATATCAAAAAAGGTTTTGCGTTTGTAGCAAATGATTTTTAAGGTGCCGTTTAAAGGAAATAATTGTAGGTGCTTGTCTTATATTATTTGGAATAAGATTCCATATATTTCTCGCACAAAAGAAAAAAGTACGCTTTCCGTAATTCGTTTTAAATGCAACATATGATAAATCGTTGTGGGTGGTGGACCTAAGAAAGTATGTATTGTTATTTGATACAAAAATAACGTCATTAAAATAAGGAGGCATTGAGCCATCTAAAACTTTGTACACTATAGACTCAACAAGAAATTTACACCTATTTTCAAATGACAACCAGCCCAGTTTATTGAAAATCGGAATTGAAGGAGAGGAAAACGGCTTATTCATTATTATTTTTGCAGCACGTTTCTGTATCGAAATTACCTTCTTTAAATTTGATCTTGTGGCTGAGCACCATATTGTACAACAATAGTCCATATGTGGTAAGATGTATGAATTATAAAACAACTTCATTGTTTCATAATTTAGATAGGGTTTAATGCGTTTTAATAAGGCTAGCTTTGAGTTGAGCTTTCGACAGACGTTATTTATATGCAGTTTCCAAGTGAGATGTTTGTCAACAGTTATACCAAGTAAATTATGATGTTCAACTTGATCAATAACAATGTTGTTGATTTTAAGTAATAAGGTGTTTGCAGACTTTTTAGCACTGGAGAATATCATGCATTTAGTTTTGTTTGGATGTATTAACATATTGTTAAAAGAGCTACAATTTGATATTATATCTAAGCCATTTTGCAAAGTACTTTGAATGCTTTAAATGTCAACATCAGCTGCATGTAAGGTAGAGTCATCTGCATAAAGATCTAACGCTCCCTTTTGAAGGAAAAACGGCATGTCATTAATATATATAAGGAAAAGAAGAGGGCCTAAAATAGATCCTTGAGGTAGCCGGGCTTTTATAGTTTGAAAAGCTGATTGTTGTGTTCCGACTTTGACGCATTGTTGTCTGTTAGATAGGTACGACTGCATCAAGGTAAGCACACTCTCAGAGAAATGATACATAGAAAGTTTTTTAAGTAAAATATCATGATCTACTAAATCAAACGCTTTCCTAAGGTCAAGGTATACTGTCCCTACAATTTTTCCAGAATCTATGTTTTTTTAGCCAAGAATCTATAAGTCGAATCAATGATGACTGACAAGAATGATTTTGACGAAAACCAGACTGGAAAGTATGCAACAATTGATGTTTTTCAAGAAATGACTTCATTTGATTTGAAATGTGTCTTTCATATATCTTAGAAGTAGTAGGGAGTATGGAAATGGGTCTATAGTTGTTTAGGTCATTTTTATCTGATTCTTTATGCACAGGCAATATATATGCATTCTTAAGCCTGTCCGGAAAAATTCCACTTTGAATGCTTTTATTTATGATTGACGTTATTGAGCCGACAATGGTATCACCACAATGTTTGAGTATATCAGAACCGATATTGTCAAGGCCAGGTGCTTTATTGTTTTTTAAACAGTCGATTATTTTACGGACCTCAAATACTGTTATTGGTGCAATTTCAAATAAATGTGTTTTTAGTTTATCATTGAGATATCTTTTGAATTTTGTATAATTATATGGTTCAAATTTAGTTTTGGTGACCAAATCGGAGATGTTAGTAAAATGTGTGTTGAATGTGTCTAAGATCTCAGGAATGCTGTCAATGGTTGTATTATTTACGTCAAGTGTTAATGGCAGAGTGAGGGAAGGATTTGGATTTGCAAGGGAATTAATTGTTTTCCATATATGTTTTGTTGACACATTTTCCTTTACTGAGTTATTATAGAATTGTTGTTTATATTTTCTTATAAGAAACGTTTCATGGTTCCTTTGTTTTTTGTACTCGTCGATTTTGTGATGTTTTTTCAACCAGTCTCGCATTTTAATTGCATGTTTAATTTCGTCTGAAAACCATCCAGGTAAAATTTGTGACTTAATTCTTTTTGTTTTAATAGGTGCATGGATGTTAAATGTTGATGTTATGGTATCAAGTAAATAATTGAGACATGTATTGGGATCTGAGACCATGTCAATCATTTCTAAATTTGACATTAATAAATCTTTTTGAAAAGTGTGTTCCTTAAAATGTTTGAATTGCCTATATTCTTTAGATATATGCTTGTTCTTAGGTATTTTTGTATGCATTTGTCTTGTAAAACATACAGGAAAATGATCACTAACAGTATACGATGAAACAAAAACATTGCTTATACGATCGGGTCTATTTGTATATAAATGATCAATAATTGTATACGATTTCTTTGTAATTCTTTTTGGTTTCGTTACTAACTGTTTAAGACCATTTGAAATTACAAACGAATTCCAGCGGGAGTTTTTGAATGTTTCTTTTTCAGATTGAAAGTTCATATTTAAATCACCTAAAATATAAAGTTCTTTACTCTTACAGTTAATAGCATTTTTAAAGCTGATTTCATAGGCTGATACCCAGTCATTTGCAGAATCCGGTGGCCTATAAATAAAGTTAATTAGAAACGATTTAGCGTTTGGGAACATAATTTCAATCCAGACCGATTCTAATGAGCACGTATTTAAATCTAATCTATGTTTGAAAGGTATATTGTCTTTTATGTAAACAACTATGCCACCACCCTTACGATTATCTCGGTCACGACGAATACAATTAAAATTTGGAATTTGTATATTCGAATATTGTATTTCATTGATTAAAAATGTTTCGCATAGTCCTAAATATGTATTTTTGAATGTGAAAGTACATATTTAATTTCATCTAATTCAGGCATTATGTGACGTATATTAAGACAAACAACATTTAACCATCTATTAGAAAAATTGAAGTCTAAATTAGGAGCAGTATTATTGTCACACTTGTCAATAGCAATACGCCTGTCAATATTTGAAATACATGTATTGCAATTTGTACTTGAACTAGATTTATCAATATTCTTTTTACTAGGTGTCGAATAATTTGAAAAATATGATGTTTTAAAAAGAGAATTGCTCTTATCACATTTGCAGACATTACTATTACATTCTATACATATATACGTAAGTGTATGGAGCCTGTTTGGAGAAAGGATACTGCTTGTTTGTTGTATATCATGCGATTGTCTGTTAAAATTGTCCTATATTGGAAACATCGTTGGAGCCATTGCTCGTCTCTGTCCTCGGTATTTCCTGTGGCGCCCATGGTAGTACGAGTAGCCGCCGGCGCCCCATCGATTTTGGTAGCAGTCTTCGGCGCTGTGATTTCGCAGTCCACACACCGTGCATTTGTTTCCCTGTTGCCATCGCGATCTGTTAGTAAACGAAGCAATTTGGGGATGTTCGTTCACACTTCCTTTTCCGGACCCGTGCCTCGTTATTGGTAGTTGTTGATTTATGGCTGTAACAAGAGCACTAGTGCCTTTTGCATTGAGATGAATGCCATCTCGATGGTAGTAATGGCGGGCTGTGTTCCCATTGCCAAATACAAACGCCTGATGACAATCAATGATGCGTGCGTTCATGTCTTCTCCAGTCCGCTTCAATAATTAATTGAGCGGAAGTACGTCAGTGTCTATGCGTGGACAAGCGGTACACAAATATACTGCGCACGATTCCGATTTTCTTCTTATGTCCAGGATTAGAGATTTCACGTCATTGTAGAGCGTCGATCGAGCAGAACCGGAAGCAGCATCATTTCCCCCAGCATAAACAACGATGTTATTGTATTTCGTAGCGATTTCTCTACTCAGATTTGACTGGATTTCATTAAGTTTCTTTCCTGGGCAAGTAAGAACATCCACGTCCGTCTTCAAGCCAGACTTGTTTATCCCTTTCAAGATGGAGTCTCCTATGATTAGCGTCTGTCTGGTTACTGTTTGGCTGGATCTTTGATCTTTATTTGGTGTTTGTTTTTTGTATTTCAGAAACCACAGAGGAGCTGTCATTTGTATTTTCATTATTGGAACTTTGATCTTTATTCTGCGTAGAATGATGATTTTCTTTCTTGTGATCTGTAATAGCAGACAACTGAGTTTTGATAGAGTCGGTAAACTATTGCCATCTTTTGAGAAGTTCTTCATTTAGTACACTCATTTGGGTTTTAACTGACTCTGATTCTTTAGCAACGTCCTGCATTTTTGAGGAAATATCATTACAGCAAAGACTATGGTGTTTTTTGAGGCCGCAAGTGATGTCTTTAAGTTCTTCCAATTGAGCCGACGTTTTCTTTACGTGTTCTTTTAATTCATATTTAAGTTCGAGTATTTGTTCAGAAACAGATTTCATAAAGTCAGTCAAAATACCCTTGATATCTGATTCCTGGCTCTGGATAGAATGACGAATTTGCTTCTCTTTGCGAACAACTTGTATAGTCTCATTCAATTTGCGCAACTCATTGTCATGGACATCAGACTCATGGTGGTCACTCGAGGGTTTTGCCGTCTTGTTATTTACCGGCATAAGAAGTTGTTTTAAAGAATTGTTTATATCTGCTGGTGTTATTTATTCAGGCAATAACATGTCTTCTATGTTCTTTAACATGATTGGAAGGTGAACGTCGGTGAACTTCTGCGCATTTTTTCCATTAATCAGACATGAGCTTTTTGTGTGGTATAAGTTCAACGTGTAGATAGATTGTCGCCCTGTACTTAATTTGTACTGTGTTTCTACCAAATTCCCTTGTTTATCATGTATCGGTATTTTGCAGCATTTAAATGGAAGAGAAGTGTCACCAAAAAATTGATCAACCGCAAACTTGTAGCATTCAAACATACCGGTATTTAGTAATAATCGCAGTCCACCTCCAGTCTTGTACACAACAACATCTTGGTCCGTAGCGGCAAGCTTTTTCTGCATCGATTTACTCACGTTTAATGAATATGTTCTCTCCTGGTATCCGCTTTCATGGCTTTGTGGAACTTCTGTTAAAACCGCTGTTCCGGGACTTCCCACTATTTCATCCATTTTACTTCGTTATTGGTACGGGATTCCCACAAAATTTACATCATTTTATTCACTGACTTATACAGAATCATTTCTACATTTTCACAAATTTATATCTCGTTTTTAAAACTTGAAAATATAATTACAGTTTACCTTGAAAGAGTTGTGTGTTATATATTTATGTTCGTTTCACGAAATGGTTTGTCGAGTTGTTATGTGACTTTTTATATGTTTTTTTTACAAATATATTCTATACATCGGAACATAAAATCAAACAACAGAAACACATTCAGAATATTATTTTTTGCTTTTAAAGGAATAAGTTTTAAGGAAGAAATAAATATGTTTTTTTTTTCAGAATACATAAGGCTTGAAGCCCATGATTACACATACATATAACACGCACTATAGGCAATAGTGGTCAATGACATACAGGCATATACATATATAATGTTTATCAATATAAATTTAGAATTAACAATTAAAATAATGTGCAACTCTAAATACATACATATTGAAAATAAACAGCTATTTTAACATGTATGTATATTTATAACACGGTATTTCGTTACGTACTAATCTAAGATTGGTATGTAATATGCATATTGTAGAGTCGTATCTTATTCAAATACACTTGAATGTTCTAAGAATGTGTATTTATAAAGCGTTTATTGCTATGACTACAAATAAACAATAATTTACGGAGAGAAACTATTGATAGTACAATTCAGTTCTCAATTTAGCTGCTTTGAAAATAAATGTTTTTGCGTTTTATGTTTGTAAGTGGTCGATACATTTTAACATATTGTTTGTGATTCCAATACTATCTATGTATATATTGTTTTCTAAGACTGTTAACAATTTTTCAAGCTCAGAATGCCAGTTGTTTATTCAAATCATTTGCCGCTTAACCCACGTATGCCTAGTGTCTAGAAAAAAGGCCTTGGCAAACAGCGTAGACCCGGATGAGACGCCGCATGATGCTTAAAAGAATTTCTGTAAGAAATATTCTAAATATAGAAATAAATATACTAGACTTCAATAATTTTGGAAATAAATTGATCCAATTGAGAAGGAATGGTGAGTTCACTAGGCATAAATGGGTTAATAAGTTTACATACGCTCTGTATCCTTGTGTTGTCTTGAACTTATGTGAACTTTCACACGCTTTTACACAAAATAACAAGAACATAGCCTTGGTCACAAAGAGTGTGCTTTTTGCGTTTTATTACACTTTTGTAGCGTGTGAGATTAATTACCAATTTCTTGAAGAATGGTATAGACACAATCGATGTCTTTTGTTATGTGAACGTTTTACACAATTTGACATGAGTTTGCATGTTAACAATAAAAAAAGTGTTTTAATTGATAATAATGATAATTTATGGGAATCAAAAAATTAAAACCAGCGCATATTGTAGATACGGTAATACAACAGATTTAATAAAGATTTAAGTTACGAAATTACACAGTGATATTGGATGACTCTTAATTAAGTACTTTGTATTGAGTTCATAAATCATAACATAACTTTTTTATTTCAGTTACTATGGCATTTAATTCTTCAGACGAAGGATCCAATTCAACGACTGTTAATGATGGCATTATAAGAGAGCTAAACTCCAACGAAATGCACCGCATCGCTGCGCCAGAATTATTAGTGATGGACAGGGTAATAACGCCCATCTTTTACTTTGTCGGACTAATAGGAAATCCATTGAGTGCTAAGATATGGCTTTCTAAAAAAGTCCGGAAATCAAATTCTTCGGCAATTTATCTCGGATCAATAGCTATCGTCCACACAATCTTCATATGCATTCATATATGGATGGAATTATTGCAGGCATGGGGAATAAAAACATTCAACAGACCCTATCTGTGCGAGGTGTTTATGGTGCTAGCTATGACTGTGCAGTATCTGGCACCTTTTCTCATTCTTGGGTTTACGTTCGAACGATTTATTGCCATTTGTTTCCCATTTCTCAAAGCCAAAGTTTGTACCGTTCGGGGCGCAGTGTATGCAGTTGTATGGCTGACACTATTTGCTCTGGCCATTGGCCTTCTACAAGCGTATCTGTGGTCATACAATCCATTCAATGACATTTGTGATCTTCGTCCAGGGACAGTGACATTTAATTCGATTTGGACATGGGCGTCGGAAATGCTAATATTTGTTGGCGTTCCATTAACCGTCCTTGTGTTCAGTATTCTTGTCATAAGGGAAATCAAGAGGATGACCGTTCTAACGAGCTCACAAGGCGTGGAAACAGGTAGAGGAACCAATCACACATCGACTGTGACACTTTTATCGGTCTCATTTTATCTCATTTGTACGTTGTTACCTGCAACCATTGTGTTTACCATTCAGTCAAGCATACCATACGGAAATTCCATGACACCCGCGCATAAATGGGTGAATGACGAGTCTTGGGCTCTGTATTTGACTTACTACCACATCCGGAGAATAATCGAAGAAATCTGCATGTCAAACTATGCGTGCTATGTCTTCATATACTACGCCACTAGCACTTTTTTTTAGAGAAAGCGTTCACAAAATTTACAAATATGTATGTAACATACTAAGCAATAATTCAGATTCTTCTTTATCTGTAGTTAACGCGTATAGGAGACCGAAACACGTTGTTTGATGTTGTCTAACATATACGTTTGATGCGCTCATATATAATATTAATGAAGCATTAGTTATATTGATTGCGTTGCTTATAGCTTTACCGCATTTCATAGAAACTCATTTGACTCATATATTACCATTTCTCAAATATCAAATTGCGGCGTCTTTTCTGGGTCTACGCTATTTGCCGAGGCCTTTTTTCTAGACGCTATGCATAAATGGGTACATTTGATAAAAGAGTTTCACCGAAACCATATGCATTCCAAGGGTACAACTAATGGTTGAAGGTATATTAAATTACTTTTAAAACTGGATATTGCGATATATGTTCGCATCCTCAAGTGACATGCCTTTTTGTTTATTGTCACGTTTGGTTCGTGCTTAATTCCTAGAGAAGTGTGATATTCGGCTAGTCATCAAACAGGTTTTTAATTCCCAATGCTTTTCATGAGCCATTTAGGAGGTGATTCTAGTTTGAATTACTTTATGTTTATAGTTGGTGCTCTATACAAAGTAATAGTGGGTAAGAACAAAAATCTCTATCTCTAGTTTTTTAGTTGTTCTTGTTTACATGAGTTTATTTAATTTATAGTTTATTTGTATTAAAATGTTAAACAGCGTTCAACAGACTAAATACATTTTGGAATTTTAAACTAAAGTAATCAAAACGACAGTTCATGTATTCAAGTATTAAACGAAAAGCATGTATACAATTTTGAACAGCCATAGTCCTACCGATCAACACTCATCCACTTTACACGTTTATTTCATAACATTTGCTGACCATGACCATTTAGGGTCCGGAACCTATACCTGTTTATAAAAAAATATGTCACAATATTCATTTGAGTAAAACTTAAGCCGCATTAGAAGGATATAGTTCTTTTTAAGGATGTGACCCTTTAATTATAAAAGGAAATCTATTGCCAAACAATATTGACACGAACATAAAAACACAACTACACATCAAACATGCACACACATGAACACAACTACACATCAATCATGCACACACATGAACACAACATCACATCAAACATGCACACACATGAACACAACTACACATCAATCATGCACACACATGAACACAACTACACATCAATCATACACACACACATGAACACAACTACACATCAAACATGCACACACATGAACATAACTACACATCAAACATGCCCACAAATGAACACAACTACACATCAAACATGCACACACACATGAACACAACTACACATCAAACATGCACACACATGAACAAACATGAACACACATGCACAAACACGAACACACATGAACACAACTACACATCAAACATGAACACACATGAACACAACTACATATCAAACATGAACACACATGAACACATCAAACATGCACACATATGAACACAACTACACATCAAACATGCACACACATGAACACAACTACACATGAATACACATGAACACAAATGCACATGCATTAACACACATGAACACAACTACACATCAAACATGCACACACATGAACACAACTACATATCAAACCTGCACACACATGAACACAACTACACACCAAACATGCACACACATGAACACATATACACATCAAACATGCTCACACATGAACACAACTTCACATCAAACATGCACACACATGAGCACAACTACACATCAAAATGTACACACATGAACACAACTACACATCAAACATGCACACATATGAACACAACTACACATCAAACATGCACACACATGAACACAACTACACATCGAACATGCACACACATGAACACAACTACACATTAAACATGCACACACATGAACACACATGAATACACATGAACACACATGAACACACATGCACACAATCGGAATCACCGCCTGGAAACAGTAAATTTAAAGGTGCAAACAATACGGCCAAACGTAAGTTCAGACTTACAACAATACTCTTCAATAAAATGTGCGTTGATAATAAGCAAAATATATTTGAATAAACTGTTTAAATTCGGCCAAATAAGTTTAAAGTCACAAATGTTGAATTTCAATTTTATCAACCTGGTCTTTCTTGTTGAAGTTTCATTTGGATTTATTAAGCCGTACTAATATAATATAACTACTTATACATGTAAATATGGCACGCATTGACTGTGATATGTCATAGTAATTTGCATTTCCACATTTTGATTGCAAATAGTATATATTTTCGCTGTTTCAATTCGGCCAAATAAGTTTCAAGTCACAAATGTTGAATTTCAACTTTATCAACCTGGTCTTTCTTGATGAAGTTTCATTTGCATTTATTAAGCCGTACTAATATAATATAACTTCTTATATATGTAAATATGGCACGTATTGACAGTGATATGTCATAGTAATTTGCATTTCCACATTTTGATTGCAAATACTACATCTTTTCGCTGTTTCAATTCGGCCAAATAAGTTTAAAGTCACAAATGTTGAATTTCAACTTTATCAACCTGGTCTTTCTTGATGAAGTTTCATTTGCATTTATTAAGCCGTACTAATATAATATAACTACTTATATATGTAAATATGGCACGTATTGACTGTGATATGTCATAGTAATTTGCATTTCCACATTTTGATTGCGAATACTACATCTTTCCGCCGTTACCAACCCTGCATTACGAAAGTGTCGGTATCGTATAACTAATAATTGAAATTACAATATTAACTCTTGACGTACAATTCAACAAAATAACACATGTCCAGTACACACAATATTTATGTAAATTACATATTATGCGTTTGTACCTAACCAATTATACATGTGTCCATACTTAACATATGTACAATATTTAGAAAAACACGAGGATCATCAATGCTGGAAACGAAAATAAACATATATACACATACATTATAATGGGTTGGAATGTTGGAATATAGTGATGCTTAACTGTTGCGGCTTAGTATGCAATAATAGGTGTGCTTTTATCGTTGAAATATGGTCAATAATATTTTTGTGTGTGTATTAATGAGTAGGAAGAGCATTCTGTTGTTATCTGTGTGTTATAACGCTTCAAGCTTTAAGATTTAAACCGATTAGATCATAGCCCTTTAGTAGCAAGTGCAACATGTCTTCGTTGCGTTCAGTTTTACATCGGGACCCTGCAAAAGTGTATTTGTTATATAAAGGGATTGGTCTTTGTAACTATACTTTAATCGTATAAAAGGGAAAAAGATAGGACATTTAACATAAGCTGTTTCATAACAAAATTAAATAACTTTTGTCAAACAATACTGAAGGAAAAATACAACGCATTTACAGAAAGCCGTTTTAGTCAGTCAATTTAGGATTAAAGATTATTTTGGTTTCGTTGATGCGAATATGTACGCAATGGTATAATTGGCTATTTTCATGATGCGCACTAGACAGGTTGTACAATTTTGTTTTTAGTGCTTTCTACGCATATTTCTCGTGGCGTAATCTTATTCTTCATCCAAGATTGAGACAGATTTACCAAGCCAATAAATTGTCTTAGACATTCCAAAACAACAATCCACTATCGTTTTTCCCTATATTTCTCTGAACCGATTATTAACAAATTTCCCTCGTTTATGAAAAATAGGTACTACTTAATACTATTGCTATGAAGTACAACAACATCGGAACAATATTAATTATTTCCTGACCGATTTATTTAGTTTACAAAAATGCACGTCTTGTTATTTATACTTGTAAGCAGTTTATGCTATTTTAAATTTCAAACAAAATATACTCTTAAGTTATTTTTTTTTCTCAACTGCAGTATAGAAATAACTATTTCATTTGCGGAAAACGTGTGTGCCCTTGCAAGTGAAGCTTGAACGATAACATGTTTGCAATCAAAATGTACTATTTTATGTTTTAAATTCATATGTTAAGGATGTTCAATGGTCTTATTGTCCATCTGGCTTTTTTCAATAAAGGATATAGCATGGGCCATGTCTTTGTTCACAGTTTGAATATCCTTCAGCCATTTTTTTATACATATGATTAATGACAATAGATATGCATTCTGTTGTTAACCGATGGGAGATAACAACACCTGTGTGATTGTTTTTCCCTTGAGCCATATGTTACACCATATTTACAATCATGTATTCATATTATCTTGATCAATATTAATGTTCATAGTATTGAAATTTGTAAATGCATAATTTAGCATCAATGAAATTGGATTTTTTTTCTTAAAGGGAGATTATACGACTTTGTCAAATATTTATAAATTTATATAAAATGTGTAAAAAGTTATTATACATATGTTTAAATATAAATTAAAATAACAGTTAAGAAGAACATGTGTCGAAAAATGCGAAATAAGCCAGATATTTAATTCTGAAATCGAAACTGTCTGTACAGTTGAATTCGCCAGCATGTAATCATGCATGTTCTATGTGAATCTGAATTTAGTTTTACGGATTATTTTAATTTCTTGCAGCGATATCTATTCATACGACACACGAACACTAACTCCATTCCGAATAAAAAGACGAATGCTTCGGTTATTGTAGGAAAATATGTACGAAATATTTCGTCACAATCGGCTCGGAGCGCTAATTTGTCTTTGCTGCATTTTATGAAATTCGTCGTCAATGTATAATTTTTCTTGCCTATGTTGTGTTATTGTAACATATTTAATCAATATATTACAATTTAACACATATACAAATCGTATAATCTCCCTTTAAACTTAATAAAATACATTTGTTTGCCATCCAGTATTTTTTGCTTTATGTTCAAGGGACTCGGCGAAAATGAATGCCGCAATCTTTATAAATCACCTCGGTTAAGTTTGTATTGTTAAATTATTGTTTGATTATCTATGATATGTTTTTTAATAACTGAAGCAACACGGAACAAATAAGTAACAACCAAGTTTCTTAGGTATATCGTTATTCATTTCCTTTAGTTAGTGGGTTGGACGTTTTAAAAAATATTAAGAGACATATACAAGCAGCAAATGGATGAATTTAACATTTGAGTCGCGTTCTGAGAAAACTGGGCAGAATGCATGTGCGTAACAGGCTAATCAGGGACGACACTTTCCGCCTTAACTTGATTTTCGGTAAGGAGGGACTTCCTTGCAACTACAAATACCATAAAAGCGGAAAGTGTCGTCCCTGATTAGCCTGTGCGGACAGCACATGCTAATCTGGAACGACAATTTACGCACACGCATTATGCCCAGTTTTCTCACAACACGACTTATTTAATCAATATATAAACAGCCCTTGAAGTTACTTTTAGCTTCAAAATACGATCACACCTTACATTACTGAAAAAGGTGCATGGTTGTATTTTTTATGTTTTTGGTAATATTCAATGAGTTCAGATCTGTCATTTATTGATTTGCACTTTAACCTGAATGATAAAATGAACTTATAATTGGAGAAATCCTCAAATCATGGTGAATATGCATTAACCGGACGGACTCAGTAAAATTGCGGAATTACATGCAGACAAAACTGAAAATCGAAATTGTAATTTCAAGACATTGCTTAATCGGCAGGTATATCAAACATTCAGCAATATGTACGATTTTGATAAGTTGATAAAGCAAGCATGTGCTTTGATCGATAGAGAAAATGCTGCAGTTCACAGTATATCCACAATTGCTATTAGCGGTCGGAGACTAAACAATCAGACAACCTTTTGCAATTAGTTAAAATACATTTTGCCCTAAAATCCTTGTTCATGGTAAACACAACCGATTCAATGCCATCCACAACACTCGGTAGATTTACATAACGCTTATAATTCGTGCACCCATAAAAAGTCATGCATCAACCAATAAGATTACTGCTAGTGAACAAGTAATTGTACAGATAACATATCACTGACGTCATCAATTAATAGGCTACAATACAATGTACTGTAGTTGCAATGTCGCGGAATAAATGCGCATGTAGATTTATTTAAGTCACTTAGATAATAAGTTCGAAACGAAGAAAAAACGTGCCACAAATCAGAATACAACATCTGGCTCTTCACAAATATAATTTCCTTAAAATAGAACACTTGTTAATAAAATATGCCTTTGAAAAGACAATTCATTTATTTGATAAGGAAGGCAAACCATGTCCCTATTTAAATGAAAATGGAATTTAAAAATTATAGTGTGTTGTGCACTAATAAATAAAACTTTAAATTGCTTTTAATTGCGAGCGCTGGGTATTAATCATTATATTATTTAACAGATTACAAAAATTGATATTAAGACATATTTATTCTTGAACTTTTATACGTATTTGAATTATAAAGCCATACAGAGTCAAAGTGTTTTGTTATGTATAAATGTTTGTATAAAGCAGGTCTTGGATAGCCTCGAATACAGTGTTAAAAACGTTGTGAATAAGATAAGTCCATCAATACAATATTAATTCACATATAAATAATGACTTGCAAGAGAAACATTATTGTTTAATTTTGCTAGTCTTTTATAAAAAGGATTTTGAATTAGATACCGGGACATCGGAGTCCCTGCCTTGGAATGCCCAAAGTATTTTAAAGAGGGAAGGTGAACTCAACCGTTTAATTAAACCAATTGAACAGTTAAACACACTTAATAACAACACGTGTGTTATATACCTGTAATTTGTAATTTAACAACTTGAAATAATGCATTGTGGGCAGTCAATCTACATGAAGTCAAAGTTCTCTTCAGTTTATTTTTTTATAAACGAAAAACATAATCAACATTATTATAACATAATCATTTGAGAAGAAATGCACTGTGAAATGTAGTTGTATAGTGACAAATTACCATACGACACTTATAGTATCAGGCATAAAACAATAAAACAATATTTTGGACATGTTTGCTTATTGTCAATGAATACTTGTCATGAATACATATTTACGTATACATTAAACAACTTTTTTTCACATGTGACGTTTAGCTTTCGTTTATCAACTTAACTTTCGACACTTCATACATACCTCACCGAAAGCGCATCTAAGGGTCTGTATACTATTGTGTTTCTGTTTTCAGTATTGTTTTTAAATAAAACAAGAGATTTCTGTACAACGTGTTTACCCCTCCACACCCCCCCCCACACACACATTGAAATAAATAATGGATTTCATGCTTATCACATCATTTGCTTGAAGTCCAATATTCAGCTGGGCTTTTATAACAACTTCAACTCTTTTTCAGAGACGTTGTGTATGAACATTGTGATACTTCAATACCTCATATTTATGTCATGTTTCCTACGGCATTTTATATGGCATTGACCATTGAAATGTTGACCAAAAAATCGAATCGCGTTTTCCTGTCCTTCCCTAAAATCACCATACGAAGCATAATCTACATATCGTACTCAAACAAAGTTATCAACAGACCGACCTTCCAACAGACAAGTGCAATACGATAACATCCCGCTTCTTCGAAGAAGGAAACGTGATTGGCTATGCTAACGTTTTTTTTTATATTTTGTACATTTTACATCGACATATAATAAATATGTTTAAGTGAAGGTTGTACGTACACATTAAAGGACTTTAAATGTTGTCCGTTTAAATGCATGTCACAAAACAAGGAATTGTTCTACATTGGTTATTATTGTGCATTAAACCGCCTTAATGCCGTCAGATGCATATTTTGTCAGTATCTTCACAGACAAAACACAGTGCTCTTAGGACCATTAATTTTGGAAGAATTGCGATGTTATTGCAGGCAATATTAATGAACCTGTCATGAAATTGGAAATGAAACAAACATTGCTTCTGTTTATTCTGCAAATGAATTGTGTTTATTTCAGACAGTGAATAATGTTCGTAGTATTAATTTAAATAACAGTGTCATTGCCTATCCTTGTGGGCAGTTTTAACCAACCCGTGTTTCATAGTAAGTTATATCACGATATGCATTTCCTGAGTTCTAAAATGTGAGTTAAAATGCCTTTGGATAATCTTAAATAGCATATTTGCATGGAACTAATTTAAATATACATTCGAACTTCATTTCCGATTTTCATATTAATAAAATTCTTCTCAAGTCACATATTCTTATACAGTATTGTACTCACGCCCTGAGTAGTTTGCGTTAGTTTATCAAACGCAACGAATTCAACAGAAAAGGTCCATCCCCCACATAGTTGAATCCATTAGGACGTTTTTAATGCTATTATCATCATTATAAACCAAACATTTTTCTTAAGCGCTCTTAAATTATATCGATTGTAGTCTTAAACGTCATAAGCTAACGTCATACAACGAACTGGCGATGGGCTGAAATTGAACGTAGTATTCTTGCAGCTTTGATATGAACTTGTAGTAATACGTATCTGTCGTTGTGTTATAAACCTCCTCTGGATGCTATATTCTGACAAAGGGGATTGTTTGAAATATTGATTTGATTGCGCATGGATTTATTTGTAAAAAATAAAAATTTTTTTTTAGAAAAGTAAATCGATCGCTTTTTTTCTCCTAGATGTTTTCCACACGTTTCGTATAATGTTGCAGTTTTAACTGTAAAATATTTATGTCGTAAAGAAGTGGAACAACAAACGAATCAATAACTTCGTTTAATCAGAAATAAACCATATTGTTTAGCCTTTATGCATTGTATACGAATATATATATTGATATCGAACATTAATTGTATTACATATAAACATGCATCGTGGAAACTCACAGTTGTGTTAAGTATTTAACTGATGTTATCCTGTTTCTTCACATGTTCACCATTCTATAGTTTTGCATTACATGATGTGTATATTTATTATTTGTATATTTGTACGTGATATCGCGAAGATTAATGTTTTTTCGTGGTACATATAAGTGTTTTCGTTGTAGCTGTTAGTGCAAACCGTTTCAGCTCTCATGTCCTTACCTGTACATTGTGGTAGGAACATCTTCAATGGGTTCGGAGCTGTTTATTTGCCCATGCAGTCATTGCTCATCTCACAGTCAGATCCTATATATATGTAGTCGCCGTCCCGATTCGTGTCCAACGTTAATACCCATTTTGGATTATTATGCGATTACACGTACATTTTTAAGTAAACTTTTTGCTCAATAGACACAGGCCATGTGTTTGTAAAGAGTTAAATTGATATGTTCGATAAGAGCATTACAATTACAAGCGTCACGTCGCTTTATTCAGTGATGACGTCAACATATCGTAAACACCAGCATGTAAAATCTTATCAATCCCATAGAGTTAAAGAATAATGTTAATCGCATTCATCATTTCAATTCACATTGATTTGTAAATTATATTGAAGCTAGCTATTGGTGCTGTCGAAAAAGATTTACATTCCAATAAAAGGAACATTTTTAACTACCCCTACGTACTTTCGTTAATTAGATCTCGTGTATCATTATAAAGGTATAAACATGGACTTGGACTTCTTTGCGTTTGAAAATACGCTATAAGTTGAAAAAAGCTTGTGAAGTAAAGTAACACATTTTAAACTTGTAAAAAAACATCACTTTCATAAATAACACAATATCGACTCAGATGGATGTTTTTTAACTGCATTTTAAAATCCGGTGCATTTAAGCAGTTACACAGAATTATGAACACTCTTGAATATATTATGAAGTATGTTTTATATTCCATTACATTTTATGAAAAACATAAATTATTTATCATCTAACCATTTAGAATAAAAACAAACACATTTGTTTAGGTGTCATGACAAGCAGGGTATTTTATTTCTTGAAACACACGCACGGAGTGGGTGTTTGTATCTGACAGGGCTTTCTACACATAAATGCAAGAAACAAATCTTCTGACGATCGTATGTGTTCAATGAGCAACAGATATCGACCCCAATGGCACCGCTCAGTGGAAGAGTCTCGAGACGTCAGTAAACGTTGCGACATCCTTCTCATATATTTAAGAACTGAAACGATACTAAATCCATTCTGTAGAACACGTCGTTATACGTATCATTTAACATGCTCATGCGTTACATGTGAATACTTGAATATTATTAATACCCATCAGACGTCAAGCCTAAACTCAAAATCATACAATTGCACAATTTAACTACACAATTCAAAATCACAAGCCCAACCAAGGACGCCACGGCCCTAACAACCGTCCGTCCGCCGCCCATGCCCAAAGCGCACCGAGGACGCCCCCTATGCCCATCCACAACGCCTATTTGCGAAAAGTACATAAAGTGAAGCATAAGTTTTGATAAAAGCAGCTGCGATAATTACAGGATTTATTCATTACCATCAATTAAGAGAAGTGCACATGACTTCACGTACACCCCAAACAATAATCGGTGGTAACGAACGATTCAGGTGTAACCGCGAGCGGGATACGCAACCCTACTGCTCATTTTTTATTTTTCTTTTAATGGCAGGGTGACGTATGAGGACCCATGGCTCAAGACCGGTGTCTAGGTGCCTTCATCACCTCCTGAAACCTCTAATTTTAGAGAAATCTACAAATAATCAGCTGTTACTATATCGTAAACGTTAAGTATTCTTTTTAGAAAACCATGTAAATCTAATGGTAAAATGTCCGGAACCAATGCCCCTTTCTATCTCAAGTCAGTCATCCGTCTGCTCTCATAAAACTCACTGAAACACATAAAACATAATATTAACATCAACACACAAACAGAGCATAAATAAATAAAACGATTTAAATAAAGTCCTCGCTCTACCCTGCTTGCCTGTCAAATGACTAAACCTACAAATCTGTGCACGAGGAAATCTTGATTTCCGCACCATTGGACATATATCACCTTCAAAAACCTGTATAACCAGTTTATTCATTCACACAACGATAATAAATACATGTATGTGTATGTGTACTCATAGGCTTTAAGGCTTATGTATTACAAACTACAACCATATTCGAGGATTAGAAGATGTTTGTATTCCATACGTGACAAGGTTATATTTGCATATTGACAAACAATTAACCCATTTATGCATAGCGTCTAGAAAAAAGGCCTTGGCAAACAGCGTAGACCCAGATGAGACGCCGCATGATGCGGCGTCTCATCAGGATCTGCGATGTTTGCTCAAAGGAATTTCTGTAAGTTATATAGTAAATACAGAAGCAAATATACTAGACGTCGCTAATTTTGGAAATAAATTGATCCAATTTAGAAGGACGGGAGAGTCCACTAGGCATAAATGGGTTTTTAGAAATGTGCAAGAAGTCTGATATAAGCAGGGGGTATTACATGTTCCACTGGGTGTTATCGCACGAGGTGGTCGTGTGATGAAGTGCTATACGAATGCGACATAATACTTTGAATATCAGTTATTCTAACAATTTTCTCGTATACATAAACATTATTATATAATTCATTAATTAAATATATGTACATACCTTTCTAGCTGAAACACAATGAATACGTCTGTGTACAATATATACGTCAATAGTTCGCATATTGTTAACATCACTGTCTAATGGGATTACTTCTCGGTATCATGTTTACGGTCATAGTCGTTTGAAAGTATATTATTTAACTCGGTTTCAAGAAGATGCTATGACATTAAAGTTCAAGCGATTTGGTGATTTTAGTATTTTATGGGCAGGTTTTTACTTATTATTTGAAGACATTTCAGTTTATTTCCAAGTGTACTTTACTGTAAACAATCTTGTTAGCTTTGTATGACGAACACACTACAGTGTTTTGTGTCGTTTACAAACAACAACAACTGGTTTTACCATGTTCTTCATTTATCTTTGGTAAAGAAAAAGCGGTCCGTCTTTCATTAAGAAACAATACATACGGGCATTGGTAATGTTGACATTATTAGTAGTTAAATATATGTGTTTTCGAGAACTGGTGAAGGACATTTTGTAAAGAGAAATCCAGTCCCAAATGTATACAGATGTTGTCATAGAAAAAAACAAAGCATATTATAAAAAACATACGCTACTTTTGAACATTAAACTTTGAATCGCGTTATATTTCCAACGCGTCGTATTCAAATTATAATGAAGTGTTCATAATAAAGTCTTGATCTTAGGAAAAGGTTAATCGGTAACGGTACATCGAGCATTAATAATATATTTTAAATGGAAAAACCTGAACTTGCAAAAATGCGAATGGAACAGCATCAATAGACCGTCAATCAATGAGTCCTGTTTGTTCTTATATGTATCTTAATTTATTGTCGATGGTTCTTAATTGAAACATATACATTCAAACTAAATCAATCGCTATATTTTTTATTATGTTTCGACAACCATGAAAACGACATAAACTATGTCTATACGCATCACGATTGAAAGACCAGAGTAAGTATGATAGCAATATTATCGATTGTCGGGAAATTGTGTTTGCTGGGGACGATAATCCATTATTTTCATAGTGCTAATAATTTCATCTTCCATGGAGAAATATGCCAGTTTGCCTAGATGATTTGTTTCTTACAATTCTTCAGTTCGACATGAAACCTTTTCTTTATGTCACTCATGAAAAAACCAAACAAACTATGCTTCAAAGGAAGAAGGTGTTATATAGAGCATGGAAGGTTTTAGAAAAACGGTTGGATGGAATCCGATTCCTGTTTGTTTAGTTATAACGTCATTGTATTTCATTCTTTTAATACAAATTCTTAGCGAAAATGGATGGTTTATTCAATGCGCCACTTTTAGAAACCATGAGCAAATGTAAATAATGTGTACACTAAGAAAAGTGGTATAAACAGTAAAAACAACTTAAGTTCTGAAAGGCTGTATTACTCCTAGCAAATTGTTAATGAATGTTATTTAGCGTCGAATATTTTCCATTATTCATATCTGATGTTTCATGTAATAAACATACATGAATTGTATACACCAAATTATTTTCCTTTTCATTTTACGTAAGGACGACCATTTTACATTTATAAGTGTTGTCATAAATCGTAGATTTTACATTAAAAGACTTGGTTTAGCCGGACCGATATGATGCCAATTTAGGCTTTGTTTAAAGCTGTTGTTCCAAATCATAATTGCTGAAAGCGGAAACGGTGACCAACTGGTTATAAAAATGATAAATGTAGATGCCCGATGATTTGATGTCAGTACTTAAATAACAAAATGTAAATAGTTACTAACAAGTGGTATGTTAAAAGGAGCACTTGCATGTACGCAATAACGTTTTGAGATGCAGTTGAATTAATAACATTCTTGTATGCATAATGAGAAAACATTATTTAACCCATTAATGCCTAGCGTCTTGAAAAAAGGCATTGGCAAACAGCGTAGACCCAGATGAGAAGCGGTATCATGAGGCGTCTCATCTTGGTCTACGCTGTTTGCTTAAAGGAATTTCTGTAAGAAATATTCTAAATATATAATATATCGAAATAAATATACTAGACATCCATAATTTTGGAAATAAATTGATCCAATTTAGAAGAATCGGAGAGTCCATTAGCTATAAATGGGTGAAATACGACACAATGATTCTAGTTCGACAGCAGCAGATGCTGCAGCAACGAAACGAAATGATCGAACAAATTGATGTTTAAACAATAACATTTCAACGAGTAAACAGACTACACAGTTTTTTTACTGCAATCATAGGACGATTATAATAATTACAAATGATTATGATTATTTTTCTTCTTAATAACTTAAACTATTTGTAATATAACCGTACTGCGATTGTTCTCAGAATGTAGGTCAAGATTTCGTCTCCTGCCAAATTAGCATTACTTTGGGTGCAAAGAAGTCCATCTTCTCAGATTCGACAAGTACGATGTCGTTCCATCAATTATCATCCGATTCTTGGAACAAATGTCTGATGATAAGATAAAGGCATGAAAGCAATTATGACGCACAGATGATGCACTTTTCATATTTGATATCAGTAGACACATAAAAGAGATAACAGCAGACGCAAAAATATTTAATCGAGTTCCGTTATAGCGTTCACATTTTTTTTTCTTAAACTCCAATATCAAATCTGCATAAGATCAATGCCTTGTTTGGATCGTAATTAAACATGTTTTAAGGTCATATTAACGTCTAATGGAAAAGTTAAAGAGCTCGTTTTTGCAGCAACAGCTACATAGGACTGATTCATGCATGCTGTATCAATTAAATGTATAAATAATGTGTGACACTAAAATATGAAGAAGTGAAACTCCAGCTGCCAAGCAGTATAGCACTGTCATCACACTTGGTCCTTTAATTTTGGCAAGTGACAAATTGACTCAAGAAATGTTTGTGTCCGATGAACGATTGAAAATACATTTGTCTTTTGGAAACATTTCAAGTTTCAAATATACTTGTTTAAATGAAAAATACAGTCGATATGACTCTTCAATAGCTTGTTACAAGTACAGCGTCATACCATTTTGTCATTTTATTGACATAACTTGTCTTTCTTGATCTACAGCCTCTGTGGTCCATCTCTATCTTTTTGCAATTGCTGTTGATACTTTGTAAGTTTATGTGAATGACATCATAATTGTTTATTCAACTCAATTCTACAATCTGAGATGTTGTCAATAATTTATTTTTCGAGTACAGCAAACATATAATATAATTCGCATACATAATAATGAATAATATGAATTTGAAATGCCTTATAAAAAATACATTTTCCTCATTTTTTGGCAAAAGTCATACTTTTCTGCATGTGGAACAAATATATTTAAACAAGTGCTATTAAGTTATGGGATTGTATTCATCAACGTTTAAAGTCTAAACAATTCGTATACAAGCTTAGCAATCAGTTTTCTAGAGGTAGTAAATCATGTTAAATTGTTCTGAGAAAACTGGGCATAATACATGTGCGTAAAGTGTCGCCCTAGATTAGCCTGTGCCGTCCGCACAGGCTAATTAGGGACGACACTTTCCGCCTAAACTTGATTTTCGGTAAGGAGGGACTTCCTTGAAACTAAAAATACCATTAAAGCGGAAAGTGTCGTCCCTGTTTAGCCTGTGCGGACTGCACAGGCTAATCTTGGACGACACTTTACGCACATGAATTAAGCCCAGTTTTCTCAGAACAAGACATAATTAATGAAAATTGATCTTTATGTAGTTCTTTTCAAATTGAATGTGGACGTTTTGTGATAAGACTCATAGGTACAACGTTTTTTGACTTTTATGAAATAACTTGATTTTCTTAAAAGAACGCTTCTGCGGTGAGGTCTCTGTAACTGTTTCCTGACCCATTTCCTTCATACACAACATGTGGCTGTGTCATCGTCACATGTTCGTGGAAATGTCTTGCCTCTCTAATCTATTGTAATGCAGAATGACACACGCGACTGTTATTTTGGCCGCTCTGTCAGGTTTCACAGTATGTCCATAATGTAGACATGGAAACCTACGCTTGAGAACGCCAAAAGCTTGCTCGATCACCACTCTTGTTCGACATAAGTCTATGTTAAATCGTTTCTTTAGGTCAAACAACATACGTATAATATTGCAATGTTTAAGCATTCAACTTAATGTTAATAACTGAATCTATTTAGGTGACATTACTTTATATCTGTGAGTAAATATTAAACGTTTCCATGATGATTAGCATTTATATATATATATGTTATGAATTTTAGAATTGTGTGTTTTTTCCATATGTTTAGATTAAACATACTGGTCAAAGAAATTAATATGATATACTATTATCCATTATTGTTTGATAGCATATATTGAAATGTTCTGCATATTTCTATAACCAAAAATACCTTATGTATTTGTTTTCTTAAATCTAGGGAAACAACATATAATTCTGAATAAATGTGACTTTGTTTTAAAGATACATTTAATAACCAAACCTTACAAGGGCTGTCAGTGTTTTGATATGGTGTCATAAGATACCTCTTGCATCCATAGCCCGAGTCACCAAGCAGACGACCGTCGATTTCACCTGTTATAATAAGAAAGAATAATCCTTTTGCAGCACTGCTCCGTTTAACAACGATATATATATTATGTTGTTTAATAAATGCACATTTATGACATTGTTATAACGTTATTGTTGTTATATGTTGTTTATGATTCATTTATATGATTGGGATATTATTAACTGTGATCGTTTTGAACGATGTGATATAAATGAAGTTCAATATTTATTGTTGGTATGAATTATTTATTGGGCTGCTGCGACTCCTATTCAATTGTGTCATTGCGTTAATAAGTTGTGTTTTAAGTTACTTTCATTTTTCAAATGTAATATTAATACATGTTATCGTTTTAAAAGCTGTTATATTGTGATATTAGTAACTGTGATCGTTTTGGATGATGTGATATAAATGTCGTTTTGCCTATAAATGGTATTGTTAAATTTTATTAATTAAAAGCCCCGTGAATTGTCCGGTTCAAAGTGGTGGCCCCAGATGTTTTCATGACTGTGTGGTTGATATGCATTTGTGTTTCACGTCTATTAAATGTGTCGTATGTCATACCGTTAGGCTTTTGGTGCTATGCAATTAATATTGGGCCAGATGCTATTATAATATTTATCTTCTGCTGATGCAGCTGAAGTTTCTATTTATATATGGGCCGCGCTCTGTGAAAAATGGGTTTAATGCGTGTGCAAATAGTGTCGTCCCAGATTAGCTTGTGCAGTCCCCACAGACTTATCAGGGGCGACATTTCCGCCTCCATTGTATTTATCGTTTAACGAAAGACTAATCTTGACGAAAATCCAGTTTAGGCGGAAAGTGTCGTCCCTGATTAGCCTGTGCGGACTGCACAGGCTCTTCTGTGACGCCACTTTACGTACATACATTAAACCTCCTTTTCCCATAGCGATGCTCATATATATATATTTGGTACAATTACTTCAATGCTGATTTACTCAAAAGTCGTCACTATTGAAGACATGCTCTTCTCACTCTTCACAAGTTTTAACAACATTTATATACCTACAGTATATAAAGATGTTTAAGTTTGATTTTTAATGAACATTTGAAACTTGTTTTGCAAAATTAACATACTGCCGGACTGCGGGCGACTTTAAATTTGTTTAAACCTATTTATTTATGCTCAATTGCATAGAAAGTACTTATTACTTATTTGAAACCGTTTCCTGGGACTAGAACCAGTACTTGGTGTTTTTGGGGTAGATCGAAAGAACGCTCTCACAATGGGGATCGAACCCGTGACCTCCAGGTCGCTTGGCGGAGACCATATCCATTACACCACGGCGACATTGACTTCAAATAATACACTGATCTTCGGAATACGCCATGCATTTTTGCTTGATTATCACGTTATACCTCTTTTGACGAAGTAGAATTCAAGAAGGACATGAATATATTTGTTGAAGGATGATAAACTCGCGATGAAGTATGCGTCCATAATTGTGTGAATGTTGCTTTTATACGATTAGCTCATACAGAATGTTTAATAATAGCCAAATGTCTGCTTATTTCGAAATAAAAATATAAATGTTGGTAAACACAAGCCAAACTGCCGCGGTTACGTAAGAAATGCAAATGTTGGACGTATAGTATGATTTATATAATTTATGTTTTCTGATTTCATGCTTTTATTATCAATTCACACGTTTGTATATATATTTTATCAAATATATAAATAACGTTTAACTATTTTCATGAGACATTTTGACAGTTGTTGCTAGCAGTAGGCTATGATTCAAGCATAAATCCGTAATTAAATTAAAATTCTACTTCGTATATACGCTTAAATGCATTTAAAGATAAACACGCTTTCGTTATTTGCAAAGAAACTTTCTCACGTTTATCGGTGTTTTGCAGTCTTGTATATCAATTCTCATGCACATAAATTAATTTTGATATTCTCATCCTGGATTTGACAAAAATCTGGTAAATTTATACTTTCATGTATTATACTATCTTAACAATGTATGAGTGTCATGACCATATTGCGTTATTTAGACTGATTAATAATTAATTGATATATGAACTTGCAAGTGTGTTACTTTGTATCTCTATCTTTGATCTGATTTAATAAATATATATAGCTAAAAAGACAACTGTTTTGGTTTAAACTGACATTACGTAATATACCCCCACGCTGCGTTGTCTCAGGAATAGCAGCCATACGCATAGCTAATTTCAAGAGAAAAATCCAACAGAAATAAATGCAAACTGCGCACGTGGACATTGTATCTTGCAGACAGAGATTTATAGTGGAGATCATTCGTAAAGTTTTTATTCAATAGCTTGGGGGAATGTAGAAGTAGTTCCATAAACTTTATATAATGTTATGCGGAGAAACCGACAAAACAACTCACCAACCGACCGACAGAGTGACTCCAATATACTGTCTGTTAAACATGGCTGGCGGTGGTATACATATGGGTGCACATATATTGTCGAATATTTTATTCAACTCTTAAATGTACATAATGAAAACATAAACACGTTCTGTTCATAATAATTCTGAAAAGCCCACAACTAAGGCTTTACTTAGACACAATCGGGCTACTTGTGTACGACTTGCAGCTTATTCCTTAGTGCAATGCTCTTTGTTGCGATGTACAATCAATTAAAACAAAGCTTGATATGGTTAATTGGCAAAGGACTTATTTTTACCAAACTAGCTTATTTCCTCGGACAGAAAACATTTACACCATAATCTTTTAAACTAATTCACTGCGATCAGTATCAACAACAGCTCTTTACTATGTTTACGAAGAATAAACCCTTTCGCCGCATGTAATCACAGGTGGTTAGCGTGTGGCTATGATATTAATTAGTGAAAACATCATTTTGAATGATAAATAATCATATTATAACGAAAAATTAACTTTTCTGAAAAAAAATATTTCACTATCAAATATATATATAACAAGGTATGCAACTCAAAATCAGCACAAAACGGGGTGCATCGCTTTGAACAGCCATATCTTCATCAATTTTGCAGCGATTTTCACGATCTCGGTCTTATTCAACGCAGAAATGAATTTCCTTTCTGGAAATGTATATGTCTTGCAATATTTTTACAAATGCTGGGTCAACTTTTAAGAAATAACACGATACACAACACGCATGACCCAGTTGACAGTGATCATGTATTCTTTATGAATGAAATCTCCAGTTGTAAAGACACACCTCCGCATTGGACCAATGAAATCACTCGTATGTTTAAAATGTCAGTTAGTTGAAATGTATGTAAACAAAGGTTTCAAACGGCGCTGGACAGTTAGTCTTGATGCAGAATGTAACGACAAGAACGGTAATAATGTTTTTTCATACGTTTTATTGAATTATGGTATCGAACTACATGAACTTTGTAGGGAAGTTGCCCTTTACTCCGTGAAGATTTCAGTCTTAAAGACAGCATGATCACTGTCAACTGGGTCATGCGTGTTGTGTATCGTGTTATTCATTAAAAGATGAATAAAAAGAAGATATGGCTGTTCAAAGCGATGCACCCCGTTTTGGGCTGATTTTGAGTTGCATACCTTGTTATATATATATTTGATAGTGAAATATTTTTTTCAGAAAAGTTAATTTTTCGTTATAATATGATTATTTATCATTCAAAATGATGTTTTCACTAATTAATATCATAGCCACACGCTAACCACCTGTGCATGTAACAATATGTAGATCGTTGATAAAAAAGTTTTGACCCTCAGCGTGTGGACAATTTGGCTCTAGGGACATGATGTTAACACATTGTGTTGTAGAAGAAAATGCTATGTTACATACAAAATATCAAATCAGTGGCCGTGTGTAATCAGAAAAATAGTTAAAACTATTTTTCTATATAAGTCTTCATAACCTTGTGATATCCATTGTGTTGCCAGTGTTTACCCTATTGGCATAATCCGAAAGGGCCATAGTTGTGTTGCAATTGCGATAAAGACCTTTTAAATCTTGAAACAAGGTACAATATGCCCTGGTATATAATGTTGTTTGCATTGTGCCCTTTTCACCTTTCACCTCCCCATAAGATTATACGATTTTGTAAAATATTTAATAATTTATATAAAATGTGTAAAAAACTTATTAAACATACATTTCAATATAAATTAAAATAAAAGTTAAGAAGAACATGTGTCGAAAAATGCGAAATAAGTCCAGATATTTAATTTTGAAATCAAAATTGTCTGTACAGTCGAATTTGCCAGCATGTAAATCATGCATGAGCGATTTAAATCTAAATTTAGTTTAACGGTTCATTTGAAATTACTGCAACGATATATTTTCATGCGACACACGAACACAAACTGAAAACACGAATGCTACGGTTATTTTAGGAAAATATGTACGATATATCTTCGTCACAATCGGCTCGGGGCTCTAATTTGTTTTTGCTGCATTTTATGAAATTAGTCTTCATTGTTTATTTTTTTCTTGCCTGTTTTGTGTTTTTGTAACATATTTCATCAATATATTACAATTTAAAACATATACAACATCGTATAATCTCGCTTAAATGAATATGTCATAGTGCAGGATGAAAATAAAAATTTGCCTTAGAAAATGTGTGCACAAGTTTCGGGCATGTTTAATGTGTCAATTGTGCGTTGAACAAGAGCTAGTATTACAATGAGCAAAGATCAAAATAATACATTTTATAGCGTACAGTAAAGAGTCGATTAACAAAAGGTAACAGCATGCTAAATTGCTGTAGAAGTAAAATGGGTGATATAAATACGTTATGCATGTTTTTATTTATAAGCAGAACTTACAAAAATATAGCATAACAATGAACACAAGTAAGAAATACCCGTGAGTAAATTAACATAAACTATTCACGTGCTCATGCACAAAACTATATTTTCTTTCTAAACTAAACATAATAAGATTTTATGTTTACATAAAGAAACACGTTAAACGTTAAGTATAAACATATACAGCATAACGGACAATGACAACGCTGTGCACAGTATTTTTACGTCTTGTGTTTATATAACATGGTTAATTAATGTATTTAAATACACATTCTTTCGAAGCTATTCGCGTACTCTTGCATAAAGACTATGAATGGTGTCATGCTCAGCGTGCATACTTTTACAGTAAATAAGTCAATTAACATAAACTAGTTAAATGCACATGCACAACAACTATCGATGATGACTTGCTCAGTGTGCAAACTTTTATACAAAAAAAGTCGAGTCAATAACCTATAATGGCGTATACATTTCATCACAATTTTTAAATACGGACAGTAAGTTTATATAACGAACATCTTGCTTATGTCCTTTTCATAAAACAAAAAAAGATTAATAACTATATACAGAACATTTAAAAAACTTTACGGAGTTGTTAATGGTATCCATAACATATTTTAAATGTATGTCTTTATCAACAAAATTATACATAATACTTATTAAGCAAGTTTGTGCATATCACGTTCATTAAAATGTCTGTCAATGTGCCTTATGCATAAATTACTTATGCCGAGCCTATGAATGTTCTCGATTTTTTCAAATTATATATGTTGATCAAAATGCATGGATTTGCATAATCAACATAGTTTCGAATACAATACAAATAATTGTACACACAGCGATATAGAAAAAACACAACGCTGATTAGCAAAATCAACAATGCAATCATTTACACTAAGGTGTAAAGATAACACTGTGTCGATACAGGTTTAAAACACAAGGAATCGTGGTTTACGCATGCGTTCGTGAGATAGTGTTCAATGAAAGAAAAGGTTATTTATGTTATGCTATAAACCTGTATATCAGCTTCGGCCAGTCTGCTCCCATCCAATGTTTGTTCTCTTCGTAGGAATTAGCCGGACTACACCCTTCATTGATTTGTTGAATAGTTTTCCGTCCCACAACCAAACAGCTTCATTTTCAGACAATGTCCTTTTAATTGTCATCAGTACCTTTAGATTGATGTTTGTACAGTCTTTATTAATGTAAATGTTTTATCCTTTAACCTGCTTTCTCTTGGTCATTAAGATATTCCGTTTATTTCTCGCCACAAATTTAACAATAATCGGCCTTGTATATCCGTTTTTGACCTTGTCTAACCGATGTGATATATCAATGTTGCCGACTTGAAAATTGAGCCCTTCGATTGTCTGGTTTAAAATGTGCTACTACTTTCTGTGTTGTAGTTTCAGACTATTCGCGTGATGTTTGACCACTTTGTGTAGATTGTGCTTCTTCCGGTATACCAAATATACGGACATTATTTCTTCGGTTGTGTTATTTTGTGGAATAAAGTTAATCAGACTGATAATGAACATATTCTTGAATGTTAATTAAATCTGTTTTTGCTTGTTAACGGTTTTGTTCAACTTGTTTTTCTAGCAGCGTGATTTTTTCTTTGAGTTTGTTATTTTCCTTTTCCTTTTCAAATTATTTTCCTTTCGTAATTTCGATTCTATTTTCTACTGATTTTAGGCTCGTTCTTAGTTTGATTAAAGCTTAAATCTTTTCTGGAGAACAAGTTTTCTAGTTTTGTAGTTTTGTCTGCTAGTGCGTTTTTATGTCTGCCATTTCTTCAACTTGTGCCTTGTCAGCTTCAAATATGTCCGTTTAAAATATTTCACCTTTCGTTTTCTGATTTAAATCTGGGTCCCCTTCTTTTTCTGCGTTATTTTATTCTCCTGTATGTTAGTGTTGTTATTAGATTTAAAGCTCATGTCTAGCTCACTACTGCTGGAACCGTGTTTTCTTTAAGATGCATCAGGCATCTCATCGTTATGATCGCTGTACTTTTTTCATAACTATACTGTCATTTTGCTTTTGTATTTATAAAACTGGGCATGATTTACTCGTGCGTTGAGTCGAGATCGAGATACGTGCTCAATGGCCGCCTTTATCCAACTACCCTTTTACATTCTTATTATTCGTTTAAAACAATTAATTTCATTGGCTGAAATCGAGGTTCTCCTCTGACGTACCTGGGGAAAATCTTACCAACCAATCCGATGCAATTACGCAGGCGTTTACGCGGGTTAAATCCTCGATTTCATCGGGCATCCTGCTATAAATTCAGACGCTGGAGAAGGAAAGGGAAAGGAGGTCTACAGCCACCGATAGTTCTGCTTCGACGAGAGGTCTAAGTTATTCAACAGCCAACGTCAACGCGTATTCAAACCAAAGGTAAAGCTTAATTGTTTTATTGTTTTGCTTATAAATGGTATCGTTTAATTTTGTAAAATGCGAATTAATTGCTATTCTTTTCGTTCAATAAAAATGTGTGTTTACTAATGCACAGGGTGTTCGTGAGTTTTGGCGGGTATAGCGACATTCGAGGTCCGCTTTCAGGAGAGAACGCACGTTGTGGTTCAATATATTTTTAGCAGTAATTATTATACTCATTTTTAGTTTGAGAATATTAGTATTACTTCAGGTTTCAACGTACATTTTTCATATATAATTGTGCTGTTGGATGGGCGTGTTTATTACCGTGTATTTTTTCTATTTGACTAGTACGGGTTTCGCCCAATACTCGGCAACATGACATTTGACAAACGGGCACAGTTTTCAAGAGCTTTTTTTCTAGACATTCGAAAAAGAGGTTTTATCTGCTTGTTCCTGGGCGAGTCATGTTGCATTTGATATAAATCCTAGTTTAAGAAATAATGTGTTTTTTGGAGTTTCTTTAAATGCTATGCTTTGTTTGTGTGACAACATGTTTTAAATAGTTAAGAATGATTTTTTGTCCCTGGGTTTTGAATAATCTCTAAATGTACTTGTCTACTTACATAAATCCTGTTGGTAAAACGGCAACAATAAAAGCGGACCGCCTTCTACATTTGGTGTTTATTGTAATGTTTGTTGTCACTTGTTTGCCAGTAAGCAAATAAGTTATTTATTTTCGGACTAACGAAGTGAAGGAGGAAATAAGTATGGAGAACATGTCGTGTAAGGACACATCACTTCCTGAATGGTCAGAAGTGGGTGGGGTAATGTGAAAAAATAATTACTTATATTAACATTCTATATTAAGTAAGGAACACTATTGCCATTTACAATAATATATACTTCAGTGATAAATGAACTAGTTCTAATAAAATCTTTAAAAAAGAATGAATATCACCTGTTTTCACCGCATAAACCGCTTTCTTCTTGGGCCATTAAAGCCACACACCCTGAAATGAAATACATGACATAGAAAATTTAAGTATAAATAAGAAACATATTTTATCTATGCCAATTATAATATATCTGGTAACAAGGTAGAAATCAATCTCTTTTGCGCTTGTAAACTGAAAAAAATCGCTTTTGTCGAAAATGGACGTATACGTCTAGAAATCCTACTTTTGGTTTTAAAAACGTACCGTTTGAAAAATAATAAATTACTTTCTAACTATGCTATAGATTTAATTTGTCATGTAAAATGTCAATTAAAATATATCGGGTGGTTAAAAGGTAGAAATCCGTCTTTTTGCGCTGTATAACTTAAAACTAATCGCGTTTGCCGAAATGAACGAATACGTATAGAAATCCTACCTTCGCGAGTTTAAAATTAAAAAAAACTTGCTTACTAGGCTATAGATTTAAGGACAATTTTCACACTTTCAATTTGCATGTATATGTATTGATTAACAGGTACTTCATTTCAAGGTGTGTGGCTTAAGTCCTTATTTTCTTATTTTATTCATAAATCCACTGACACCAGCCGGAGCCTACACCACTAGAAGATAATGTTGGAGTATTATAAATTATAACGCACTAGAAACACTAAAAAAGGATCATTTTTGTAAGAAAAAAACGAGTAAACAACTAAGAGTAAAAAATAGTAAACTTGTAAAAGTATGGTTGGCCAGAAACGGCTATTTTAAATTGTTTTAATTAAATAAACAGAAATATTGAAAATATTAAAATAACATCCCTTAAAATGTATTGATTATATTAATGTATATAATGATATATATAAATGTGTTTGTTAGAGTGGTGTTTTACAGTTTCCAAAATGTTTCAATCAAACTTATATTTGTCTTTTCTGGGCAAACATACTTTTGTCATACTATTTTGTTAACTAAAGTTGCGAACACTTTTTCTTACAAAAGGATCCTTTTTTAAGTGTATCTAGTGTGCTCTATGTAATAATACTCGATTAACACTATGTTCTACAGTGGTGTATGTTCCAGCTGGTGTCGGTGGATTTATGAATACAATAAGCAAAAGAGGACTTTGAATGCCCAAGAAGAAAGAGGTTTATAGGTGAAAAATGTCCTTAAAATACTCTTTTTATGTCCCCACCACTATTGTGGGGGACATATTGTGTTTGCCCTGTCTGTTGGTCTGTCTGTTGGTATGTTCGTTTGTTTGCTCCAACATTTACATTTTGCCATAATTTTTGCAATATTGAAGATAGCAACTTCATATTTGGCATACATGTGTATCTCTTGGAGCTGCACATTTTGAGTGGTGAAAGGTCATCCTTCAAGGTAAAAGGCCAAATATATAGCTTCAAAGCGGCACAGAAGAGGACATAGTGTTTCCGACAAACACATTTCTTGTTGAAAGATTTAATTAGAATTTGTTCAGGTTTCACTAAAGTATGTTATTTTAGTTGTGCATATTGTTCCATACTTTGTATGTGTGCTAATATAAGGAATAATTCGTGAACATTACCAAATCCACTTCTGACCGTTTTAAAAAGTGTCCGTTATGCTTTTGTTTGTTACAAAACATATATTGCTTTACTTAAAGGCAACCGACGCAGAAAACATTAAAGGTCGCACAAACTGGTCTTAAAAGATGAAAATCTTTTCATAGACCTGTTATCATATGGAGCTTTTTAAAGAACTTATTTATGTACTAAGAAAATGCACTTGTTGAATTAAGTATTAAACACATTTGATCGTTTTGGGGAATGTATTAATGTTTAATTTTACATATCATATATAACTTGCATTAATTTTTTAAGACAGTGGCCAGGTCTATTATTTTTATACTCCCGTTTTTAAAAACGGGACGTATTATAGTTTCACCCTTGGCGGGCGGCGGGCGGCGTCCACAGCAGTTTCCGCTATCTAATTCAAATAGTTTTCATCCGATCTTCACCAAACTTGGTCAGAAGTTGTGTCTAGACAATATCTAGGTCAAGTTCGAATATGGGTCATGCTGGGTCAAAAACTAGGTCACGGGGTTACTTAGTGCATTTCAAGGCTTAAGCATGGTGTCCGCTCTCTAATTGAAGTAGTTTGCATCCGATCTTCACCTAATTTGGTCAGAAGTTGTGTCTAGATGATATGTAGGATAAGTTCGAATACAGGTCATGCCTGGTCAAAAACGAGGTTACGAGGTTACTTAGTGCATTTGAAGCATTTAGCATGATGTCCGCTCTCTAATTGAAGTAGTTTTCATCCGATCTTCACCTCATTCGTTTACGAATCAAAGAGAAAATTGTTTATGTTGATGCGAAATGACTTTTGATTCTCCATCCTGACATTTGCAATTATTAGCTCGGCTGTTTTCGCAGAAAACCAGAGGTATTTCATAGCCAGCTCGTGTCGTCCGCCGTCCGGAGTTCGATGTCCGTCTTGCTAAACCCTTTACATTGGCTCTTAAATCAAAGTACTTCCACCTACAACTATTAAGCTTCATATGTAGATGCTTCATGATAAGTTCTAATCGCCACACCCATTTTTGGCTCACTAGGTTAAAGGTCAAGGTCACTGTGACCTCTAAAACAAGCTTTCATTTATAAAAAACTGCACCCGCAGCCGAGCGTTGGCATCCCGTTATGCAGTGCTCTTGTTCATTACTATGTTTACATCCTTATGATCACAAAGGATATGTACACATGCGCATCTGTGCATAATGCAATGCTAAACAAAATATTACTATAAAATACAATTTCATAATTGTCTTACTATCGCAATATGTGCGTATATGCCAATTAAGTAGAACGTAATTATCATAACACGATTACAATCAGATCCAGACCTGCTTCCTCATGTCTAATTTGAAAGATAAATACTGTTTAACATGTATAAAATTCAAGGTTTTTTCAGAGTTTTATAAAGCGCATCCCAACGTTTTTTTCCATATTTTTAATGTAACTGTATCATTTCTCATTTTTTGAACAGACAGCTTTCAAAACAAAACTAATTATACTTACCCGATATAATCGAACAAGAAAAGATCATTTCCAAGCGTAAAGAAAAATAAAACAAACTTGCCCGAATGAAGCCGTACATACTGGAGTACACTCCCATTATGAATGATAACATGAGCTAACATGGTATAAAACACTTGAGTGTAATCGTCTTTACACGACCTTAAGAATAATCCCCTGGCATATACGTGTATCTAAGCAAAAGTAATACTATTCAGTAAATGTGTATATATTTGAATGATTTGCAGGACAAAGATGCTGTTCGTGCTGATTTTAGCGATTGCCCTCACATCATGCGTCATGTGTGAGAGAAATGCTCTGGGCTTGGGTGCCAGAACGAACGAGGACATCGAACAACTAGATCACTCTCGCCGTTGGCTTGTGGCTCTTTTCAAGGGTGCCGTGCTGGGCTATCAGGGCGGCAGAGCCACCGGTTGGTGGAAAAGGGGAGGCGCTGATGTAAGTACAACCAAGTTATGTTTTGGTCAATTATGTTTTTTTGTGTATTCGGATTATCGCAGTTTTCTTCTGTATTTCAGTCGAATCACAGCAGTCAGATAACCTGCTCGCATTTTCCTACGATATCTAGTTTCCCAGTTTTAAGTACACATAAAAGTAACTTACAACATCACTACTTGAAATAAAGGTAAGGTGTGATTAGCCGTAGAAAGGATATCATAAAGAAGTAAAACTAATCACCCCATAAGTTATGCGGTCGCGCCGGGGATCAAACCCGCAATCCTCAGATCTGTAGTAAAGCGCTCCAGTAACTAAGCAAGGCGGCCCGAATTAGTCAATTATGTCAACCTTAAAATCGAGCTTTGGCGCCTTGTGTAAATTGCATAGTTTCTGCGATACAGGACTCGGAAAGAACGTCCAGACACAGTCGAATATTGTAAGAAAGGATTTTGTACAATTAAGACCTTTGTATAGTAATGGAATTGTTTTTTTAACGAATGAGTCTTCTTGTAAAACAATATTTAATAATGAAAATCATATATCCGAATATAACGAAATACACATATTACATATGCGTTTAACTTTATATAATTTCTAACATAGTTTATAAATCAAGACTGTTATTTAACCTGTAACGGTCAATTACAAAAACATTGCTTTGATGAGTAATCATTCAATCAAATGGTGTGTGCGTGTGTTCGAGTAAACCTGATAAAACATTGGACATTGCAGGGGAGGATGGAGCGTTTCAAAGTGATGATTCAAGCGAATCCGTGCGCTTTCAACATTTACGATGCAAACGGGGATGGCGCGATAACATGGGAAGAGTTCGAAGCGATTTTTGGAGAAGGCGAAACAACACACAAATTGGCCGAGGCACTTGACGAATCCGGTGAGTTAATCTGGTATATATTTCAACCTCATAAGTCTTGCTCTATGAAAAGGGGGTTTAATGCATTTGCGTAACGTTACGTCTCGGATTAGCCTGTCCAGTTCGCACAGGCTAACAAGGGTCGAAACTTTCCGCTTGCATATAGTATTTTTCGTTTAAAGGAATACTCTTCTTTGCAATAATCCTGTTAAGGCGGAAAGTGTCGTCTCTGATAGCCATGTACGTACGCACATGCAATAAACCCCCTTTTCACAGAGCGAGGCTAATGTACACAAACTCAAACTCTCGTACACAATGTAACACGTCTTACACTGATCGGTCGCATAGAAATATTCCACTTATAATAATGCGCCTACTAGCGGAGCATATGTCCACTATTTGAGCTGTACTTTTATTATGATATACCATAATATATCATGTACATGTATTGTATAAAGCGATGTATATTTCCTTTAACTGGTCAGTGTTAAGATCGACAAACGATTTTTACAAAGCCGCAGTTCATATACTATATTAAAACATCGAAGATTGGCAATTTTAACTTCAATATTGTTTATTTGTTTTTAATACGTTCTTTTAATGCTCGAAATAAAGCTCTTTAATTTTTGTTACACAATTGTTGGGACATATTCGAGCAATATGTTTTTTCGATGAACATGTATCTTTTAATATCTCGGCGTTTAAAATTAGGACGTCATCAGGTCGCCGTCCGGCGTCAACAAAGTGCGAGTTTGTAATACGTCATGGACGACTAGTTAATTTATTTAGTTATTAGCTCATCTATTTTTTGAAAAAAAATTATGAGCTATTGTCATCACCTTGGCGTCGGCGTCGGCGTCGGCGTCGGCGTCGGCGTTGGCGTTGGCGTTGGCGTTGGCGTCGGCGTCCGGTTAAGTTTTGCGTTTAGGTCCACTTTTCTCAGAAAGTATCAATGCTATTGCATTCAAACTTGGTACACTTACTTACTATCATGAGGGGACTGGACAGGCAAAGTTAGATAACTCTGGCGTGCATTTTGACAGAATTATGTGCCCTTTTTATACTTAAAAAATTGAAAATTTTGGTTAAGTTTTGCGTTTAGTTCCACTTTTCTCAGTAAGTATCAATGCTATTGCATTCAAACTTGGTACACTTACTTACTATCATGAGGGGACTGGGCAGGCAAAGTTAGATAACTCTGGCATGCATTTTGACAGAATTATGTGCCCTTTTTATACTTGGAAAATTGACAATTTTGGTTAAGTTTTGTGTTTAGGTCCATTTTATTCCTTAAGCATCAAAGCTATTGCTTTCATACTTGCAACACTTACTAACTATCATAAGGGGACTGTGCAGGCAAAGTAATGTAACTCTGACTGGCATTTTGACAGAATTATGTGCCCTTTTTATACTTAGAAAATTGAAAATTTGATTAAGTTTTGTGTTTAGGTCCACTTTATTCATACAGTATCAAAGCTATTGCTTTCATACTTGCAAGATTTATGAACTATCATAAGGGGACGGTGCAGGCAAAGTTATGTAACTCTGACTGGCATTTGGACGGAATTATGGGCCATTTATACTTAGAAAATTGAAAATTTGGTTAAGATTTATGTTTTGGTCCACTTTACCCCTAAAGTATCATAGATATTGCTTTCATACTTGGAACACTCACAAACTATCATAAGGGTACAGTAAAAGGACAAGTTGCATAACTCTGGTTGTCATTGTTACGGAATTATGGCCCTTTTTTGACTTAGTAACTTTTAATATATGGTTAAATTTTGTGTTTCGATCCACTCGAAGTATCAAGGCTATTGCTTTCAAACTTCAAATACTTACATGCTATCATGAGGTTACTGTACCTGGCAACTTGAATTTTACTTTGACCTTTGAATGACCTTGACTCTCAAGGTCAAATTATTAAATTTTGCTAAAATTGCCATAACTTCTTTATTTATGATTAGATTTGATTGATACTTTGATGAAACTACTCTTACCTGACATACCACAATAGACTTCACCCAAACCATCCCCCGTGCCCTCCCCCCCTCCCCCGTGCCCTCCCCCCTCCCCCCCCCCCTAATTTTTTTTTTTTTTTTTTTTTTTTTTAAGATCATCTCACAAATGACCACCACACCCTCACACTATACCCCCACCCCACCCCACCCCCCCCCCCAATTTTTTTTTTTGATTTTTTTTTTTTTTTTTTTTTTTTAAGATCATCTCACAAATTATCACCACACCCTCACACTATACCCCCCCCCCATTTTTTTTTTAAAACGGTTATGTTTGAAATACCGTCCAACCATCGCACCCAAACCCCCCCCCCCCCCCGATTTTTTTTTTTTTTTTTTTCGCTTTTTTGGAAGATAATGTAATAAATATCCACAACCCCACACTATACACCCCTCTTCACTCCACTCCTCCCTCCTTTGTGATTGAAAATGAGAGTCCCTTCACCTTTAAAAAGAAAATAGATGAGCGGTCTGCACCCGCAAGGCGGTGCTCTTGTTAATTGAATTTCTTACTATTTAAGCTTAATTCAAGATGTTTGCTTTAGCAAAATATAAGAAATTCTATGTATATGGCTTAAATTAAGTATACATAACGATATGTTTTTATATACATAACCATTACTGCTGCTTAGTACTGAAAATGCATGAAGATGATCTTAACATTTAATAATGTTTTGACTCTAAAGCGTTTTTATCAAAGGCGAGATGTGGGTGGTACTTTTGTAAGTTTCATTTGATCGTGCCTCAATCAGTTATTGCCTGTTGCTCTGGTTTGACCATTATGTAGTTTAATTTGCCGTGAATTGTCCGGTTCAAAGCGGTGGCCCCAGATGTTTTCACGACTGCTTGGTTGATATGCATTTGTGTTTCACGTTTATTAAATGTGTCGTATGTCATACCGATAGGCTTTTGTGTTTTGCAATTAATATTGGGCCAGATGCTATTATAATATTTATCTTCTGTTGATGCAGCTGAAGTTTCAATTATGTATGGGCCGCGCTCTGTGAAAAATGGGTTTAATGCGTGTGCGAATAGTGTCGTCCCAGATTAGCTTGTGAAGTCCCCACAGGCTTATCAGGGGCGACATTTCCGCCTCCATTGTATTTATCGTTTAACGAAGACTAATTTTGACGAAAATCCAGTTTAGGCGGAAAGTGTCGTCCCTGATAAGCCTGTGCGGACTGCACAGGTAATCTGTGACGCAACTTTACGCACATGCATTAAATATACCAATATATTTGGTACAATTACTTCAATGCTGATTTACTCAAACGTCTGCACTACTGAAGACATGCGTAATTAAGATACCCATTTGAAACTTTTTCCAAAAAATTAACATACTGTTGGGACTGTGGGAGATTTTAAATTTGTTTAAACATATTTATTTAAGCTCGATTGCATTGAAAGTACTTACTACCTAATTGAAACGCATTCTCGTCCGTTTCCTGGGACTAGAACCAGTACTTGGTGTTTTCTGGGTAGATCTAAAGAACACTCCCACAATGGGGATCGAACCCGTGACCTCCCGGTCGCTACGCGGAGACCATATACATTACACCGTGGCGACATTGACTTTTAATGATACACGTATCTCCGGAATACGCCACGCATTTTTGCTTGGTTATCACGTGATGCCTCTTTTGCAGGTGACGGTATGGTGGACGAAAAGGAATTCAAGAAGGACATGCATAAATTTGTTGAAGGATGTTAAATTCGCGATGATCTATGCGTCCGGAATCGTGGGAAAGTTGCTGTTATACAATTATTTCTTACAGAATTGTTAATGATAACTGAATGCCTTATTGTGTCGAATGTTTACTTGACATTTTGACAATTGTTGCTAGCAGTAGGCTATGGTTCAAGTATGTATCCTTAATTCATTTCAAACTATACTTTGTATGCACACTTAAATGCCTTTCAAATGAATAATGTATAGTCACTTACATTAGCCACTTAATCATTTGTGCTTATTAAACAGAAATGCGCTTTTGTTATTCTTACGTTTATCGGTGTTTTGCAGTCTTATTATTGTATATCAATCCTAATGCACATAAATTAACATTTAAGATTGTCAAATCCGGGTAGCGGGTAAATTTATACTTTTGTTATGTATTATACCATCTTAACAATTGATGATGGTCGATACCATAATGTGTTATTTTAACTTAATAATTAATTAATGCATTAACTTGCAAGTGTTACTTGGTTACTATATATTTGCTTTGATTGAATAAATATTTAGCATTAAACTTCTGTTTGTGTATCAATTGACATGCCTTTATATACCTTCCCCACACTGCTTTGTCTCTGGAGCAGCAGTCTATAACTATAGCCAATCACAAGAAAAAGAAATCGAAAATAAATGAACTGCGCACGTGTACATTGTATCTTGCAGACCGAGACTTCATGGTGGAGAAATGTTTGAAGTTTTAATTTAATAGCTTATGGAATGTAGTAGTTTCATAAAAAATATATAATTTTATGAGAAGAAATCGACATAAAAACCCACCGACCGACCGATAGTGACTCCCAATATACTGCCTGTCAAACATGGCTTGTGGGGGTATAAACATAGATGTACATATATTGTTGAATATTTTATAATCTCTTTATAATGTACATAATAAACACAAGCAATTACTGTTCATATTTTGCAAAGCCGACAACCTAGGCTCTTAGTCACAAATTGGCTACTTTTGTACGACTTGAAGCTTATCTCTGGGTAAGACTCTTGGTTCATGGCGATGTTCACTCGATGCAAAAAGGTGATACGGTTTATTGGCATGTGCCTGTTTTTTTAGCTCGGCTGTTTTCGAAGAAAACCAGAGGTATTGTCATAGCCTGCTCGTCCGCCGTCCGCGTCGTGCTCAAACCTTAACATGGTCTACAACTTTGAAACTTCATATGTAGATGTACATTCATGACTTCTACACTTCACACCCATTTTTGAGTCACTAGGTCAAAGGTCAACGTCACTGTGACCTCTAATATAAAACTTTAATATAGACTCTAAAATCAAGTGCTTTTCTTCAGACAAGCTTTCATTTATTCAAAGCTGCACCACAGCCGAGCGTTGGCAACCGCTATGTGGTGCTCTTGTTTTGTTTACCAAAGTAACTTACTTCCTCGGACTGCAAAATTTACGTCATACTCTTTAAAGCTAATTCACTATGGTAAGTATAAACAAGAGCTCTTCATTATGGATCCGAAGAACAACCTCTGACGCCGCATATAATATGTTGTCAGATGATTAAAAGTTACTCTATCGGCGCGGCCAGTTTTGACCTTGACCCTACGCGTGTGGCCAGTTTTGACTCTAGCTAGGGACATGATTTTAATAAATTGTGTTCTACAACAAAACGCTATGTTACATACAAAATATCAAGTCTGTGGCTGTGTCGATTGAGATAAAAATAGTTTAAACTTGCTATATACGTCTTCTTAACTTTGTGACATCCTCGGTGTACACCATGTTTACCACATTGGAATAATGTAAAAAACGATTGAGGACTACTATACGATGTTACACACCGAATACAAAACATACTTATATAATGGTTTCAGAGAGGTTCCTTTGCTAATAGTTTATATAAAAAATCATAAAGTCGTACAAAATCTTACGTATAAAAATGGATATAACTGTTGACATTTTTAATGAACGATGAGTTAAATGGCACATGAACAACTTCATTTCATACGAAACAATCCCTGCAAGAACAAGAACACGCCTGATTAAAAGATTGTGTTTACGTCAAGACAGATAGGAAGACAGACAAAAAGACACACGATCGGATGGACAGACGGAAAGACGTCAATGGTGTTTCCTGAATACCCCCTGTACTTGGTAATGGGGGGAGTATAATCCCTCCTTATCGGGAATTACGAGCCATGGTTGTCCTTAGGCAATCACTAAATTTCACGAGCACCAATTGTTGAAGACTTTACCTGATGAACTAATTATGTTACCACGTTTGACCCAGATTCAAACAAAGCCTTCATATCGTCAAGATGAACATTGAAACAAAGCTTCATCATGAGTCCTAAATGTCGCCTCTCCAGTGATTAAACGCTTTCTTATATTTGACTATGATGACCTTGCTTTTGGACTCTCCTGACCCAGATTGAAACTTATTATAGAGATTGCCTAGGGAAACATTCTGACTCACTAACCTAAATTGTGTGCAGAAATAATAGTTTATTTTTTTACGAAGTTTTTTTAAAAATCCTAAATGGCAAAATAGTACAATGCTTCACTTTGTAGACGCGATTATATTCATAAATAATAGGGCTACTCTCGTTTATTCCATTTAAGAAAGTTCTGTATACAAATACATTTTTTTCTTATTTGTCTATTAAAAGCAAACACATAATGTCTTAGCAACATATATGCTTAGTAAAGAAAGGTATATATTTTTTTCTTAAAGAACAAAATAAATATATTAATATAATGTTTGACACGGGGATTATTTATTGTTTATATTTTAAAACATACGTGAGTTTTAAAAATAAGGACAACACATACATAATTTGTCCCAAATCAGGAAGGGGCATATTTCTGTTGCGATTGCGATAAGTATCTTTTAAAAATTGAAACAAACAAACAACAACATGCCTTGGTATAGAACGTTGTCTGATAAATGCCCTTTTAACCCATTTATGCCTAGCGTCTAGAAAAAAGGCCTTGGCAAACAGGGTAGAAACAATGAGACGCCGCATGATGCGGTGTCACATCAGGGTCTGCGCTGTTTGCTTAAAGAAATTTCTGTAAGAAATATTCTAAATATATAAATAAATATATAAGATACTCCTAATTTCGGGAATACATTGATCCAAATTACAAGGATGGGAGAGTCCACAAGACATAAATGGGTTACTGCCCTTTTAAAGTTACGCCCCCCATACGCAAATCGAGTTGACATAAATCATCATTTGTAAAACACTTTTACACACACGGAAACATTTTTGCGATTTTAAATTGTTCCTGGGCATATATATTTATGTAGAAAGAACGGAAATACAAATTGTACTAACATAAGATGGGAGTGTGTTTAAAAAATTCACGGAAAAACGCGAAACATCACCATCATCATTATCATCATCATCACCGAACTTGTTTTGAATGCTCATCACCCACTTTCGAATTCGACCTAAAATGTCATAAGGAAATTCTAACCAAATGTCATCGAATGTTTCCACTTGTTTGATTACATGATTTTATCTAAGATTTCACCAGGTGACCTAGTTTTTGGATGCACATAATCCAGACGTAAACTCAACTTAGATAATGCCATTGTAAACATTCTAACCAATTTAATTAAGACTGGGGCCTAGTTTTGAGACGCACGTCAATTAGATTCCAACATGATATTTTCAAAATTAACATTGTGATTTAGTTTCATCAGGATTTAATTAAAGATGTCTCTACATTGCTAACGAGCTAAACGTTTACGAGGAATATCGCACATCGCACACCGACGATTACTTACTAATCATAAAATAAGGTAGAAATTACATGACTATTATTGATCGTCGATGTTTATAATAATTGTATATTGATGGTGCACTTTTTGTTTACAAACGTTTATAATTTATAAGTTGCCTTATAATAAAGTAGGAATCTACGGACAGCTTAAACAAAGAATCGGACAGTCTTAGTCTTCGCATCGGAAACTGTCCGAACGATAGAATTTCTATGTAAGGAACGAAATATGTTAACTATTCAACAAATAATTAATTCAACTACCAAACAAAGCTTTAGCAAGGCGGCTACAACAACGTATTCGTAAGTTAAGAACTTACACAACAACGCTTCGAGCTAAATAACTCGGCAAGGGGAAACGGGTCGACAGCTGGTGGTTTGTTTTCGATGAGGTCATATTTAAGGATAAGCGTTAATGGTCCATTCACTATGAACGTGTGCACACTGACTCTCACGGAGCTGTAGTCGTCTGTTTTAATTAAAACTGTCTTACCACTAAACATCGCAAATTTATGTGGTAATTTTGTATAAAAAAGTAAATGTTGTAAACTTAATGTAGTTTCATGAGTATTTTTTATTGCATATAACGTAATATGAGAAATATATGTCAGCCGTTTGTGGTTAGATATATGTATGCATCAAACGCACATTCGAAACACAAATGATTGGTCCGTTCAGAATATAAAAGTTTTAAGTAGACAAAATATGTAATTTATTACGAATATGAAGCTGTTTAAAATGTAAGCCGAGAAAACTCAACATCTTACATTTGAAACACAAATAATTGGTCCGTTGAGAATATTAAAGTTTTAAGTAGAAAATATACCCAATTGTTAAAATCTAAACATTTAAAAGCGCGTTCACTAGTATTCTAACTTTTGTATGCGCCTCTTCTTTATAAAGTATTCAATGCAAACGAACTTTATATAGAAACCACTGTTTTTTTATTTACGCTTTCGAAACTTAACGTTTTCATGTTCTTTAAGTAGAAAATTAATGCAATAATTTACGCCATTAGGATAAGTTATGGTTTTATAATATTATTTTAATCGTTCTTAGTTGACTACTCCATTAAAGGTTACGTTATTGTTAAAATCATAGTTTTGACTGTCAGAAGTACATTATGTTGCAGTTCTTTTGTCATTTATCTGCATATACTTACACATACAATGTTTGTACAAGTAAATGACATTTGAACAGTTACCGTGCACAACCGTGACGTATTTTAGATCAGTGTTTATAAAAGAACATACCTAAGGATATTAAAGTGTATATATTATAATGCCATGCAAACACGTGCATCCAATGTTTTATTAAAAAGAGCAATTCATATTATTTTAATGGTTTCGTGTGTTTTTCTTCTCTGTATCTATGGTCTTCAAATAAGGGTTTAATATGCAAAACATTAAAGTACATTTGCCGTATGTTGGTTTATCTGCAATATGACTCCATTTAAATGGTGTATGTCTCTGGCTAAACGAAATATTATTCGAACGTAGCAACGCTCCTTTGTGGACCTGGTAAATTACAACGTTTTGGTTTCTAATTATAACACATGTCTAAATAAAGAGTTTTCATTGGTTCGATGTTTATGCTGACACTTGCAAATTGTTTGTGCATTTGACAAGATTTTAAAGAACGCATTGAAACAGCTGTAACTGTAAGAAACAAACTCCTCTATCATTATTTGAAGATGAAACAATGTTTGAAATTGAACAATTTATTTTCTTCAGACTCGATTTTGTTTTACTTGTTCAATTTCTTGTGTAAACAATAAAGTTCCTAAAACATTTCCACCCACTTGTTCACATAACCAACGTTCTCACTGCGAGTGTCATTTTCAACCTTATGATAATTAACCGGATATTGGAGCTGGGAAATGTCGTCTCTATGGTAATTATTGCATTATCTTTTACTTTGACTGGTGTGGATTTTAAGAATTTGATTGTTATAGCATGCTCAGCTTACCCGTACATACCAATCTGTTCCCCCGGGAAAATCTAACTTCAATAATTTTATGTTAATTAATTTTGCATTAATAATAAAAAAATCAATTTAATTACATACAATTCCAGTGACTTAAAACATTATTATCACACCTTAGATTATCTATGGAGTTTATCTTATATTAATGAATCGTTAATCTTACTTTAATTTAAACATGCGTATGCATCTTTACATGGTCTTATAAACTTTAACCTGCAGCTGTCATTTTTGTTGTCATGGAATGGAGCTATATTAATGAAACATAATATTCACGTATTTCCAGAGCAGATCCAGAACACGGCATGTCGATATCACACGCCAAATATACGTGTATCGCGTACTTCATTATCATTAAATTGGTAAATTGGTAAATGCTTAAATTTGACTTTCAATTGCGTCAAATATAGGCGCTTTATTTCACATCTTGGGCACTATTATGTTTTACAAATTCAACGAATTTTTGTTAAGTTACGAATGCGTTTTTTGCGGGTTAACAGTAACACACTTTATAACATGACCTACGCTCTAGAAGTGAAATATCTTTATGCTCAATTTTGTTTATTACACGGGTGTTATTACACTAGTTATATAACTGTGAAATGACGTCATTATTTCGACGAAATGACGTTATTATTCCAGCAAATTTCTTCAGTTTCACTGTTTTACAATGTAAATAAACGGTGAAAAGAGCATTAAATAAAAAGAAAATTTGTTGGTAATGTTATAAATAGAATCTTAGATTCGTGGTCACTTTATTTAGATGACTTGTTTAATAAATTCAAAACAAAACGACCACTCATGTGATAATCCTATATTAACAGCCGGAGGTTATGGCGAACTAAGTAGATTCCCATTATATATTAAAAGATACTTATAACATTACCTACGCTCCAGGAGTGAAATAACGTAATGCTCAATTTTGTTTATTACACGGGTGTTATTACACTAGTTATATAACTGTGAAATGAAGTCATTTTTTGACGAAATGACGTTATTATTCCAGCGAATTTCTTCAGTTAAAGTCTATTACAATGTGAATAAACGATGAAAAGAGCATACAATAAAAAGAAAATGTGTTGGTAATGTTATAAATAGAATCTCAGATTCGTGGTCATTTTGTATTGAATTTATTAAACTTGTTATCTTTGTTAAGATGACTTGTTTAATAAATTCAATATAAAACGACCACTCATGAAAGATCCTATATTTAAGTCTATTGAAGATTATTTTGGCTATTTTTTGTTTCTATAATGATAAGATAAAATAACTTACAGTGCACCAAGTGGAATTCAATGCTTGAAAGAAGGGACACTAATTCTGATTCGGTTTACAATAGAAAATTACAGGAAAATAAAACTTTTAGCATTACAAAGTAAATTATGGGTAGCGTAACAAAGTAAATTACCAACACAAAGAAATTCAATATTATATTAAATATTATTATATTAAATATCAAACGCATTGAACAATAATATACAACGAAAATTCAGTGTAATTGGCTGGTTCCGAAATTGACAAAGTCCCACTATACGCAATATTTCTCATTCAAAGAATAACATCATCATGGCGCGCGGAGAGTGTAGCCAGAAGAAAGATAATGCATTGATGAAGGGTGGTTGTTTTGATTGGCATCAAGATGTGGATACCATAATGGAACTTTACGATAAAACCCGTCTATGTATGTATTTGTACGTAATGAACGGACGGGTACAGGACTTGGAGCGGTGACAGTGTTGCATTTATACCGAGATTCGCAATTAATAGATAATTGGACACACATACTAAAAGGCCAGATAGCAAGAACATGTTTTGCCTTCAAATTATAGACGTTACTCAGCTACGCAATGCACAAATGATACATGCCTAAGAGCGATGCCAGATGTCCTGTACAGATGGTATCTTGTAAATAGAGACGTAACTGGGCCTATATAATACCTACCCAAAGACATGATAGTTCAGTTGTGTTAGGAAATTTGATCATTTTGTAGAATCTTTAGAATTAGTATTAAACTTTGAAATAATAAATTGTTATAACATTGAATTTGAAATTCATAGAAATAATATTAAAGAAAATTAACCTTTTAATGGAATTATTTGTGTTTGATAGAACATATAGAATTAGTGTATAGATCTACGCGATACATGTCGAATTTGCGCCGCTGGCCTAGGATTTGAAGCGAAGTGCAACTTTCCCAGACGACCACAACAGACTTGAGTGCGACCAATAACAAACAGTTCAGGTAAGTGACATATTTATGTTTACTAACACGAAGCTATCGAAATAATGGCAGACCAATATCAAGTAATCCTGCATTTTGTCCAAAGCTAAAGTGATAAAACTAGAGGTGTTACAAACGCGCTAGGTACTCAGAGCATTTCATAAGTAGTTCAATCATTTGATGGGAACACAGAAGAATTTAAAAATTGGATTAAAAACATGGAGAAATTCGGAACGCTTCCAATTTTACCAGTAGATCAATTTAAATTAATAGCATATCAATCAAGTAGGGGACTTGTACGGGATAACATTCGACGATACCTATCTGAAAAACCAGGGGAGACGTGGGCATTTAAAAACCGAACTTAAATCTGGATTTGTGATATTCAGGATACACATTATTCCATAGAGCTACTCAAATGAATTAAACAAAAGCCTTACGAAAATGTTCGCGGAACGGCCTTCTCTCTTTAGCGAACGAAGCTTACGAAAATTTTCAAGGAAATTTAGAAATTATTGAAAGACAATTAGTTGTGCATTTTATTGACGGAGTACTACAATATTATTTGCTAATTAAGTTAATGCGCGAAAATCAAGCAACTCTAACGGCAGCTGTTATGAGCGCGATGAATAAACACAATGTAAGAGCTATATTGGAATTGAGATCGCAAGGAAACCGAGCCTCTAATCCTCCCAACTATCAAGAACAAATTTCTATGCAAATTGATCATATTAGGCCATACAATGTTTGCACATATCGTTATCCAAGTTTGTCGGCGCACAAAACCCGAACTAAATGCCTTTACGGTCGGACAACGCAATAAGGTTAATCACGGAGAATATGACACACCTTGGAAAAACACAATTGTGTGTTGGAATTGTGACAAACTACGTGAATCCGGTATAAATTGGGACATTAATTATTCAATACTATAACTATTTGTGCAGCAGAAGAATTCTTCGGAGAACCACAGGCCATCCAACTGTCCAGACGCGGCGATCGCCACCGGAAGTAGCAGCTTCCAACCGGACACTCCGTCACAGGCGAAATGTCCCGCAGCGGCCGTCAATCCTACCAAGCGTCTCGCCCGCACAGCCGGAGGATACCATAACGAATTTTCGACAAACAACTGTATTGTTATTCTTCATTTAAAATGTTTCTTGAAATTGTCACTTACTTTGGTTTTCTTTATCAATATTCGTCATTCTTTCACGGATTGTCTCGATTCGAGGGCACCCATTATTAACTTTCAATATCTATTTTTTTACTCTAGTTATTTTAAATCATTATTTAAATTCAATGATTATTCTTTTGAAAATTTAGAAATGTCAGTTCCGCATTAAAATCAAAACCAATTACACCAATATAATATTCTACTTACACACATTTCCGACAATGAAAATATTGCAAAAACGAACTATAAAATCAAAATTCACTTACATGTTTGCCTCTTCCAATATTTCTATATCAAACTTAGTTTTTGCAATTATATATTTTGATATACCTATTCTCTACCACCACAAGCTCTACCACTTCATTAAAGTAAACCACCCGTTAAACGTTCAACTATGTAAAGAAATTATCACTACTTTTGGAATAGAGTAAAATAATTCTCAAATTGCTTATGATAGATTGATAAATTCAAAATTTCTACCCTCTATTTATATTCTCTCTGTATCACTGATATTTCACAAGCGGACATTCACCAAAGAAACAAACACATGAAACTACATTTTCAACTTTACTAATATTATTATACCGGATTATAAAGCGCCTTTTTCATGCAAGAGTGCACGTTCAAAGGCGCTTTACATAAGAACATTTGACGTATCGCAGATACGAATACATTTTGCAACCCTTTTTTAAAAGAAATCGATCAAAACTACTCAATTATACTATAAAACTACTCTATTATACTATAAGTACTACGTAAAAACATGCACAGTAACCCTAGATTAGAAAGATCAACAAGACATTATAAAACTACCCTATGTGTTTAAGAAAATTAATGAAACAATAAAATCTAAAACTTAAACAATAAGTACTACGTAAAACAACAAAAACATGAACAGTAACCATAGATTTGAAAGATCGGCAAGACAAACCAGAGACAAAACAGAGACAGAGACAAGGGTAACGTCAGGATACCATTACCACGAGCCCACAAACGCCCAAAGGAATAATAATGCTTCCTTTAAAAGGGTCAATTCAAGTTCATGCTGACTGAGATAAGGGTAACGTCAGGATACCATTACTACGAGTACACAAACCCTCAAAGGAATAATTATGCTTCCTTTAAAAAGGTTAATTCAAGTTCATGATGATTGAGATTTTATATAATGAATTGAATAAACCACTGCTTATATTGCATAAGATTGGAGGAAGAGGTGAGTTTTCAGAGCCTTTTTGAATGAATTCAGGGTTAAAGAACCTCGAATGTTTGATGGAAGTGAGTTCCAAAGTTTGGGAGCAGCGTACATTAAACTTTGCTCCCCGTATGATACGGATTTAATATTCGTTTGAATCACTAATGAAGCCGCTTCGTTCTTTGATCTTAAGATTCGCCTTGGTTCGTAGATTTCAAGTAGGTTTTTCAGATATACAGGCGATTGTCCATTTAAGGCTTTGAACGCATTGGTAAGTATTTTGAAGTGGATTCTTTTTTCTACTGGGAGCCAGTGTAATTCTTTGAGGATCGGTGTTATGTTACTATTGCGGGATGTTCTTGTGATAACACGCGCCGCAGTATTTTGAACATTTTGTAGTTTCTTGATAGCTGATGTTTGTGTTCCATAAAGCAGTGCATTGCAATAGTCTTGCCGAGACAAGAGAATTGACCAAGGATTTTGTGACATTTGGTGTAAGATATTGCCTGTTATGACCTATTTGCCTAATCTGACCGAATCATGATCTACTTAAAGCATTAATATGGTGTTCCATGTTCATACTTGAATCAAACCATGCACCGAGATTTCGAACGTATTGCGATGGTTTAATTGTCGAGTCCCCTACTTTAATAGTTAACCCATGTACGTACTTGGCGTTGTTATGACATGAAAATACTATGACCTCGGTTTTGTCGGTGTTAAGTTTGAGCATATTTGTTTTCATCCATGAGATAATATCGTGGAGGCACTTTTCAACTCGATTTATTGTTTCGTCTTGGGCTGCTCCATCGGTGGGTTCAAAGGAAAGGTAGAGCTGCGAGTCATCGGCGTAGAAGTGATGTCCGGGTCCATGTTTTTTTTGCAAATTTCCCCAACAGGTTTAGTATACATGGTATAAAATTTTGGGCCTAACACAGATCCCTGGGGTACGCTGAAGGTCAGCAGCACTGGTTCTGATACCTTGCCTTCAATGCTCACCGTTTGGAAGCGGTCAGATCGGTAGGAAGCTACCCACTGTAGTGGTTTTTCAGCAAAGCCATACTATTGTTCGAGGCGGTTTAAAAGGGTAATGAGGTCGATGGTGTCGAAAGCGGCAGAGAGATCCAGCATAACAAAGACAGTGACCTTTTTCTTATCTAATGATTGTAGGACATCGTTTTGAACTTTTAATAAAGCTGTTTCTGTTGCGTGAAACTTCCTGTATGCAGATTGGTTTTCTTCATTTAAATTGTTTTCTGTCAAATGTTCATATATTCTTTTGCTGACAACTTTCTCCAATAATTTTGAAACATATGGCAGATTCGAAACCGGGCGATAGTTTTGTAGGGTTTCTTTATCTAAGGTGAGCTTTTTTAATAAAGGTGTTATACGTGATGTTTTAAAGGATCTTGGCACACTTGCTTTTTCCATCGACAGATTGATGATTTTTGTCAGTATTGGGAGCAGTTTAGTTTTGCATTCTTTCAGGAGCCAAGTTGGAATAGGGTCAAGCTCGCAAGATTTATTTGGGGATTGCATAATGATTTTTTCAACTTCTTCCTTAGTTGTCGGACGGAAATGTGTCAAACTGCATGTTTGTGCTGTTGGGTTATTATCATTACTCTGTTTTGAAATTGCTTGAGATAGGGAATGTTCAGAGATATCTTTTCTGATACCTTCAACTTTATTTATGAAAAAAATATTGAAATCTTGTGCTAACTCATCGGATGTTTTGCCAGACGGGAGAGCTATTTGAGATGGGCCATCTAGTAAGTGTTTTGTGATTTTGTGCATGCTCTTTTGATCACGGCTACAGGATGTTTATTTATCTGAATAAAAATCTACGCGTGATTTGTTCAACATTTTGTTCATTTTGATGCAGTGGTTTCTATAAATTTCATGATCAATAGTGAGTCTCGATTTTAACCATTTTTCTTGAATATCTTAAATGTCAATCTATACCTTTTGATTGTGATCCTACCTATTGTCGAATTTGTGATGCTTCACTAAATAATTCCAAACACAATTAAAAGAGATTTGTCGCATAACAAGATGGATTATCAAGTTATTAAATTGAATATAATATATGTTATAATAAATACTAGTTAAATATTATATATATTAAAAGACTTAATATTATAAACATTGGAAATTATAAAAAACAGAAATTCAATTGGCAAATTCCCTCTTTAACCAATATCGAACATACAAAGATAAAACTGGCATCGTGGTGCATGGAAGTATATTCAATCGAAAGACAATACACCAATGACGGGTTGTTGTTTAGATTGGCAATCAGATATGAAGGCCATGATGGAACTTCACGATGAAACCCGTCGCGAGTTGTAGTCGTACGTAACATACGAACGAATATAGCTTGGGAGTGGTGTCCATATACCGATAATCACAATAAAAAATAATTGAACACGAAATACCTAAAGATCAGATCGGTAGGGCAGTGAACCTTCTTATTATACCCATTTAATAAATCAAGGGATATATGTTTCCGTATGATGCCAGATGTCCAGTGCATGCAGCTCGGCCTATATAATACTTACCCCAAGACATGATACGGGACTAGTGTGAGGAAGTAGGGTAGTTTTTTTATGTTATTTTATAAATCTTTAAAAAATATCAATTATTATACCTTGAGATTGTGAATTAGTAGAACTTTATATTAAATTAAATAAGCATTGTGAATTGACTAAGTTGTGTTTTATCATACTTTTAAAGTTCAGGTATAGAACTACATTACACAGTTCGTTACTCTCGCTCATCTATTATTATATCGAACCCCTTGTTGCCTAAGACCGTACCATATGTTTTGCTCCTATGATATTGTACGAAATGGTTTAAAAATTTGTAAATTATGCCTTAATTCTCAAACACTTATCAACTATGGCTTAATACGTAGACCTTGATTCATGTATGTGTATATGTATGTGTAAATAGTGCAGTGTATGTTGGAACACAAACGAACATATTTTAACAAAATAAATGAGTATTTAAGTTTGGTATACTTAATATTAAGTTATTAACTCCTTTAATTATAACAAATAACACTTAACACGTCTTTTGTTTTCCAATAAACAATATTGTGTATATTAACTAATTCGTAATCATTGTGTATTTAACGTTGTATTTGAAATATTGTCTTAGTGTTGGTTCAAATTGTGTCGCTAGTATTGATTATATAATATAGTTTATTTAAGAATCCTTTTTAAACAATCTGTTTATTTCAACCGTTTTGACTATAATATTCTTACATTTATATATGCATTCAGTAAACCCAAGTTCATATTATATGCCCAACAATTTTCGGATTGTTTTAACAAAAAAATAGCCCATTAATTATCATAGGAATTCTAATTAAACTAGTGTCCTCAAAATCGATAGGGGTCATCTGCGAGTCATGATCAATGTACCTATGAAGTTTCATGATCCTAGACATAAGCGTTGATGAGTTATCATCCGGAAACCATTTTACTATTTCAGGTCACCATGTCCTTGACCTACGACCTAGTGACCTCAAAATAAATAGGGGGTCTGTCATCTGCGAGTCATGATCAATGTACCTATGAAGTTTTGTGATCGTAGCCATTAGCGTTCTTGAGTTATCATCCGGAAACCATTTTACTATTTCAGGTCACCGTGACCTTGACCTTTGATATTGATGTGCCCCGCACATTGTTTTTGTTCAATAGTTTACCATATGTATATCTTTTATATGTAACATTCATAATTTGTTTAATGTACTTACCTGTTTACTTTATTTCCTGAGCTACACATTATCGAATTTATCTGAGTGTCCACAGCTCCATTGTTTTGTTGATAGTAACAACTCACAGATACATTTTTACCTCAAGAGCATATTGTATAATCAATCATTTAGGCAAAATGTAGAGTGAATTGTGTTAACTTTTCCAATGATTTTGTCGTTTCATATTTTACACTTGTTGTTTGATAAAGATTCTTCGTGTGTTTTAAATATACGACGCTATTCGCTCAAGTTTTCCATAAAGCTAATAATTATACAGATAACTGCTCAGTGTTTATTGTGAAGCACTGTATTTTACCCTTTAAATCCAATGTTATTGTCCGTAAGTTTACGTTTGCAAACATGTGTTCCACCATTTTGTCTTGAATGCTGGGACCGTAGGTTAAATTCTACCTTATTTGCATCGTCTGGTCTATTGTAACTTGCGGAGAAAACATGAAAAGATCATTCTTTATTATGAATTCAGTAGGTTTCACCGTCAGATATTGATTGTTTAAGTAATTAAGTTTTGATAGATTGTTATCAATTTCCAATATGGCGATTGTGCCTGCCCGTTTCCTTCTGGTATCCATGGAGCACGTTCCATAAATGGGTTATTTTTGGGACTGAGCGTTCTTTTTGTTGGTCGTTATTTGGGCATTTTTGGGGATGGGACAAAAACGGGTTTTAAGTGGGTTTTATTTGGTCTTAGTCCAGTTTTGGGTTTTTGCCCATCCATGGGTATAAAAGGAGCGGTTTTCACTATTCAGGACACACTTAAAAATTTCATAACTTTAAACACTTGTCGCATAACATCTTAAGCGAAATATTAAAGTAACAGAAACGAACATTGATAAAGTACGTTTTATTGATGAATCTGAATAAGAATAAGAAACATATTTAATTTAATTGTAAATTGTTTTACGCTTTTTGCTACTATATTATATTTAATAAGCCTGTGTCATTGCACTTAATTTATTAGTGGACTGTAACCTTTTTAAAAGACGACGTGGACACTCAAATCGTTAAGACACATTGTTTATTTGTTAACATTTTATGCCAAGAACTGTAACAGTTGAATTTTGACGCTATATAACAAGCCATTAAATGGCAGAGAAATAAAAAGTAAAGCGTCAAACAGACTTGTTTTCCATTTATATTGACGATATGAAATAGCAATTACAAGCCCTATAGAGCTGGGCGCTACATTATGGTGTCTTGGAAGTGGAATCTTTATAATAAATAAATATTCAGTGATCTGAACCTACACATAGTGGCATACAATAAAATTACAGTTAACACTTGGCGTAAAGTTTGAAAAAGTCTTATTGACTTTATTTAGTAATTTTGAAAGAAATAACTTGAAAAATATAATTTGTTGTCGATTTAAACATTCTGTTTAATTATGGCAAATACCTCAATAGATAGTGAGGGTGAAATAACACTTAGACCAGGCTTTTTAACTGGGAATTTGTCAACCGAAAATGATGACAACGGAAACATTTCTGATGACGAAGCTGCTACGGGAACTGAAACAGATGAACGATTTCCTCGCAGTGGAACAAACAAAGGGCACAGCACTGATGAAGCCAACCCCTTTACAGCGAATGATGTGGCCAGTATTTTGCAAACAGTTGTTCAAGAGTTAAGACAATTAAAGCAGCAAAGGCATTACAGCCATGGTCCACAACAGAGAGATTTGGGATACGGTACTGAGGAATGTGGTGACAGTCATGCACAGTCATACAGAAGAGATGGCAATAGGGACCAAGACTTCAACAACTGTCAATTCAACGATAGACAAGACATGGTTAACAGACAATTAGGTTACAATAGGAGAGATTACCAGTTTAGAGCGAGACAGCAAAGCAGAAGAAACAACGCACCATTACCAAAGATACCTCCATTTACGGGAAAAGAGGACTGGAATGTATGGCACTCTAAATTTGAGGCCATAGCCAGACGGTATGGCTGGGAGGAGGAAGACAAGCTTGACAATCTGTTACCAAGGCTTGAAGGTCAAGCAAGCGAATTTGTGTTCACACAGCTACCATCAAGAATACTTTCAGACTATGAAAGTTTGACAAGCGAAATAACAAGTCGTTACCGGGTGATTGAAACGCCTAGGTCATTCGCCGCCAAATTCAGTCGAAGAAGCCAACGACATGGTGAAACCGCCGAGGAATACGCCGCTGAACTGAAGAAATTGTATGACAAGGCACACGGGTAAAGGGATCGTTTGACAAGAGACGAAGACCTTGTTAGAAGATTTCTTGACGGGCTGCTCGATCAAGAGGCTAAGTTCACGGTGGAGTTCCACAAAGAACCTAGAGATATAGACGAAGCTGTATTTCATGTGGTCAACATGATCCAGACGAAGAATGCTTGCCGATCTGATAGAAGCAACAAGAATTCTCTGAGAACAGTAGCCACGACTGAAGATGGACTTGAAGACAGTGACAGCGAATACCAAGAGCCAGTGAATAGAATACCCTTTAAACAGACAGAGTCAAACAGTGGTCAACAAACGCAGAATCCCAGACAACAACCCTTTAAAATGGATGAAACAATTAACCAGAATGAACTGATAGCCAAACTTCTCAAAAGGATTGAGAAGCTAGAGGAAGCACAGCAAGCCAAAGACAGGAAAAGGTCAACATTTAAGAGAGGTGTAGAGTGTTTTGCGTGTCATGACATAGGACATTACGCCAGAGATTGTCCTAAAAGAACATGGAGCCAACCAAGAAAGGAGCAACCGGCTTTAAACATGCAGGGGGCTTCTCTCGAGCCCAGAGGGAGGTCCTGTTAGAAGAAGTTAAAAACAGTGTTGAGGGCAACGAAAAGCGAACCGAGGTCAGCGAGGTAAAGGCGGATGCAGCCTGTTTAGGAGTGAAAGATGGAAAGGTGTTAAGTACTGGCATTTACATTAAAGGTCTGATTGGTAAAACGCCAGTGACTTTCACGGCCGACACAGGTGCATCTAGAACTGTAGTTTCCAGTCGAGTATACGACCAACTAAGTCCAGTAGACAAACCAGTCTTGAAAGGGTCAGTCAAGCTGCAAGGTGCTGGAGGTTCACCTATCAGGGACAGGGGAATAGGCATATTTAGTATGACTTTAGGCCCTGTTGAGGTGACCAAAGAAGCAGTGGTAGCTGACATTGAGGATCAAGTACTGTTAGGGTTGGATGTACTGGCTGGAGGTAATGGGGAGCAAGCAGATATTTTCCTTAGCAAGAATGTCATAAGTTTAAGAGGGAAAGAGATCCCATTGGTGAAGGAAGGCAAAAGGCTGAGGAAGGTTACAGTTGCAGAGGATGTTACGGTTCCAGCGCTCTCGGAGTTGTTGGTGGACGTGTATGTGGAACGCCGAGAGGCAGATGACTACGACCAGGAGGCAAATTATGTCATCGAGCCAGCTAAAGGGTTTTCACACACATACCCACTGATAATGGCAGCTACACTTGTGAACATTAACAGGGCTCTTACATGCACAGTAAGAGTACTCAATCCATTTTCATCTAACGTTACACTGCGGCATGATGCAAAAATTGGGGAAGCTGAAAAGATTGAGAAATGCGCAGGAGTTATAGCAACAGAAGAGAACTTAGAAGAAGAAGGCAACCTAGCAAAAATACGACGTGTACAGCTCAATAATGTTAGCGCACACAGTTGTTCTAAGGCTTTACTAGTTGCGAACGAAAATGATGTTCCACCACACCTGAAGACCTTGTTTGAGCAGTCAACTGTTAATAAAACCGAAGAAGAAAAACGGGTGGTAGCTGGTCTTCTGGTGAAATTATCAGACACTTTTTCAAAAGATGAGTGGGATCTCGGGCTTACCCATCTGGCAGAGCACACAATCAACACAGGCAATGCAATTCCAGTAAAGCAACGCCCAAGGCGTGTTCCTTTAGCGTATGCAGAGGAGGAAAAGAAAGCGCTAGATGACTTGCTGCAAAAAGGGGTCATACAGAAGAGCACCTCACCATGGGCGAGTCCAATCGTTCTAGTGAAAAAGAAATCAGGCGCTATACGTCCATGTGTTGACTATCGTCGTGTGAACGCTCTTGTTAAACCAGATGGCTTTCCCCTTCCGAGGGTTCAGGACTGCCTTGATGCTGTTTCAGGTGCTAGCTACTTCAGCACATTTGACATTACATCAGGCTACTTTCAAATACCTTTAAAGGAGGAGGACATTCCAAAAAGTGCGTTTTGTTGCAAGTTTGGTCATTACGAAATGACAAGAATGCCTTTTGGACTTAACAATGCTGCAAGTACTTTTCAACGCACAATGGAGTTGGTTCTTCAAGGCCTTCAATGGATAACCTGTCTAGTGTATATAGACGACATTGTGGTGTTTGGTGCAAATTTTCAGCAGAATATGGAACGGGTTACAGAGGTTGTCGAGCGAATTCAAGCAGCAGGTCTTAAACTGAGACCAGACAAATGCCACCTCCTTCAATCGGAAGTCTTGTTCCTTGGCCATATAGTGTCGAAAGACGGTGTCCGCCCAGATCCATCGAACGTAGCGAAGATAGTCAACTGGCCTCAACCCAAGAATGCAAAGCAAGTCAAACAGTTTGTTGCAACAGGGTCTTATTACAGAAGATTTATCAGAAACTATGCCAAGGTAGCCAGACCACTGTCAGCTCTTACCAAACTTGGTGTCGAATTCATCTGGGATGAAGAGTGTGAGCGGGCTTTCAATTCCATAAAATCGGCCCTCACCAGTCCAGAAGTCATGGGATATCCACTTAATGATGGTGGCACTTTCTACTTGGATGTAGATGCATCCGGGCAGGGGATAGGGGGTATCCTGGCACAATTTCAAGAAGGCAGAGAAAGGGTATTGGCATATGCCAGCAGAGGACTCAGTAAAGCAGAGAAGAACTACTGCATTACAGAGAAGGAGTTTCTAGCAGCTGTTTATTTTATACAGTATTTTCGCCAGTACCTCCTTGGTCGACCCTTTATTGTACGTACTGACCACCAGGCTCTCGTGTGGCTTTTCACCTTAAAAGAACCAAGTGGCAAAGTTGCACGTTGGATCGAGATCTTGGCAGATTTCGACTTCAAAATAGAGTATCGTAAAGGAAGCCAACAACCCCATTGTGATGCCCTTTCCCGGTCTGAGTCCCCGCGTGACTGCTGCTGCAGTGATGTAGACACGAGCGAGCCCCTCAAATGTGGTCCATGCAGAAAATGTAGACGTAGAGCTGAAATGATGCAAATAATGAGTAAAGATCAGCATGGCAACGAAGAACACATAAATGGAAATTTTTACAGACAAGAAGAACCAGATATAAGTTACCAGTGGGTAAATGATATAACCCAACATCATGCAATGTCATCAAAGCAAGAGAAAATAGCCTTATGTCAATCTGCCAAAGCGGTTCAAACCTACGAAGACCAACAACCTGGTACTTCAAATGACAGTGCACCAGTCGTCACCAACCATTCATCAAATACATGGGCCAGCATGTACACCCGAGAAGAAATAGGCAAAATGCAATTAGAAGACACATATATAGGCAAGATTTATATGGCGGTACAAAGGGGAGATAAACCGAGTGGTAGCGAAATGTTAGCATTACTGGGTCATTTGGGAAGAGCTTACCATGAAGGATGGTGTACTGTACCGAGCAAGTAGCCGGTGTAGTGAAACTGACAACTCTCTTCAAATGATAGTACCACATCAGCTGCGCAAATCTGTTTTAACTCATATGCATGATGACCCCACATCGGGACATTTAGGAATGAAAAAAACCAGGGCAAGGCTGGCATTGAGTTTTTATTGGTACAAGGTTAAGTCAGACGTTAATTTGCACGTTGAGAGTTGTGACATTTGTGATGCAGACAAGAGACCTCAAAGAAAACCAAAGGCCCCTTTAGGAACAATCCACGCAGGAGCACCATGGGATGTACTCGCTGTAGATTTCACAGGTCCTTTCCCACTAACGCCCAGGGGTAACCGGTATATATTGGTGCAAACCGATGTTTTCTCAAAATATGTTGAAATTGTACCTCTGCCGAGTCAGACAGCTGAAGTTTGCGCCCAAATAATAGTGAATGAAATTGTGGCTAGGTGGGGCACTCCCTTGTCCATCCATAGTGATCAAGGAAAAGCGTTTGAGAGTACATTATTTAAGCAACTCTGTGAGCTGCTGAATATTAAGAAAACAAGAACAAGTGCTCGACACCCATCAGGTAATGGTCAGGTAGAACGGTTCAATAGGACATTACTTGCTATGATAAGAGCCTACCTCGTTGACGAACAAGAAGATTGGGATCTACATCTGCAATGTTTAGCCGGAGCTTACAGGTCATTCAAGCATGAAGGTACCAAACTCTCTCCAAATTTGATCGCACTTGGAAGAGATGTGAGGCTGCCGGCAGACATAGTGTTCTCACATGCAAAGGCAACACCAGGTTCAATAGACAACACCAGCCAATATGTGCAGGAGCTTCAAGCACGAATGTTGAAGGCACATGAGGTGGCACGAAGACAATCGAAATCAAGCACTTCTAGAAATAAAGAAACATATGATGTTAAATTATCATTTAACAAATATGAAAAGGGGGATATTGTGTGGTGCTTGCACGAAACAAGACAAGTAGGAGTAAACTCTAAGCTTGAAAAAACCTATGACGGGCCATTTGTCATAGTGGAGAAACGTTCGAATGTAAATTTCATTATTCAATTAAATCTGGAAGGCCAAGTAAGACTGGTTCACCATGATAAACTCAAGAGGTATCGTGGACGGGAAAAACCCAAGTGGATACAAAGTGTGTTAAAAAAGTTAAATGAAATTCAAAAGAAACAAGAAAGAGCATAAACTTGCGCCAGTGTCATTTGTTTTGTAGAAATTAACTGTTCCTCAAATATTTAAATAATAGGCAATTTTATAATACCTTGCTTATTTTTCTAAAATTCTAAAACTTAAATATCACAGTGAACTATTTAAATAACATTAGTATCACAGATAGGGAATATCACAGTGAACTATTAATATCACAGTTAATTATTATCACAGACAGTGTATATCACAGACAGTGAATATCACATAGTATCACAAACAATGAATATCACAGACAGCAAGTTAATAGTATCACAGACTGTAAATATCACAGAATATATTTTCGCACAAAATTTACTAACAGGACGGTTTAGTTATAACATCCATCTGGAAAGCAGGACGTGACAGGCAATTCAAAGTGCAGTGACACAGTTTACATGACGCTTGTTGATGGTTAGGTGAAAATTATATTTTCCAGGGGCAGATGATGGAAACGCAGACAGACAAAAGGAAGTCCTGGCGATGCAAACATTGTGGTAAAGAAGATCGTAAGGGGCGACTAATGGGCCACATCCTTAGGCACCATGTAGTATTTGACCGGGTGCCATTTAGTTGCAGTCTATGCAGCTTCAGATGCAATGACAGGAAGACTCTGGTCGACCATTTGAAGAACTACAAACGACATCTTGCAGAGGTAGCCGACCGACAAGGCAGAATTAGTTTAGACCGGGTATTGCAACGTTCTGAGAACCCATACTGGGTGAGGCAGAAGGACATGGAGCCTGTACTAGGTTTATATGGGTGTTCCATCATGTCCGAGTCACCAACAACAGGGAATGCAGGATGTTACGAATACGGCCTCTCCGAGCCTCAGGAGGAGGATGTGCTGCCAGCATGGCTTCTAGACAATGCCACCACTTCCTCTGCTCCAGAACCTGCAGCACTCGCAACTCTTCAGCCATTTCGACGAGTGATTCCAACTGGTCAAGGTGCATGGTTTCTCGATTCCACCACTCCTGCTGCTCCAGAACCTGCAGCACTTTCAACCCTGCAGTCATTTCGACGCGTGACTCCAACAAGTCAAGGTTTCAACGCCACACCTGTCAGAGTAGGCCAAACACAGGCTCAAAGAAAGGTCTCTACCATGGGTATTCTGGGCAAGGCTGCAGAAGTTAGTGGGGTGGTGCCTTACCTGGATTTTTTGGCAAGTCCTGCCAAAATCGGCATACAATCTGGTCATACGTCCAGCAACTGTTACAATGACGCCACACCACTAATGGATGAAAACATGTTGGCGGAGCTTCTGCCTGAAAGTGACCGGGCTGACCCACTTTTTCAGGGGATTGACGAAGTACCCTGCAAAAGAGTCAGGGTAGAAGGGACTTCTAGCGATGAAACAATCCTAGAAGACCCAAGCAATGTTGTGGCAAAAGCCATTGGTGAGGCTTCTCAGATCATACTCACCGCATTGGGAAAATCAGTGGAGAACAGTGAGCGAACTAACGAATTGCTGTCGAACCTTGTAACGGTCATGAAAGAGGTGCAGAATGATGTCAGACGGATTGAGCGCAAGGTAACATCCTTGGAACGGAAAGTTGAGATGCCACCTCCACGGGCCCCAATGCTGAAAAGTGTGGTTTCTTCAGCAAACAGGAAGAAATAAAATGTGACTTTTGACTGACAGTTTAAAGTGTTTACTTCATTAACTGAGTGACAATTTGTGTTTATTTAAGTGTTAAAAGTTTGATATTTTACTTAAATTTAAAAAATGGAACTTGAACTTTGGCAACGGAGTGCAAACCTGTTTTCCTAAGGAGGGGGTAATGATGTGCCCCGCACATTGTTGTTGTTCAATAGTTTACCATATGTATATCTTTTACATGTAACATTCATAATTTGTTTAATGTACTTACCTGTTTACTTTATTTCCTGAGCTACACATTATCGAATTTATCTGAGTGTCCACAGCTCCATTGTTTTGTTGATAGTAACAACTCACAGATACATTTTTACCTCGTTTCATATTTTACACTTGTTGTTTGATAAAGATTCTTCGTGTGTTTTAAATATACGACGCTATTCGCTCAAGTTTTCCATAAAACTAATAATTATACAGATAACTGCTCAGTGTTTATTGTGAAGCACTGTATTTTACCCTTTAAATCCAATGTTATTGTCCGTAAGTTTACGTTTGCAAACATGTGTTCCACCATTTTGTCTTGAATGCTGGGACGTAGGTTAAATTCTACCTTATTTGCATCGTCTGGTCTATTGTAACTTGCGGAGAAAACATGAAAAGATCATTCTCTATTAGGTTTCACTGTCAGATATTGATTGTTTAAGTAATTTTGATAGATTGTTATCAATTTCCAATATGGCGACTGTTCCTGCCCGTTTCCTTCTGGTATCCATGGAGCACGTTCCATAAATGGGTTATTTTTGGGACTGAGCGTTCTTTTTGTTGGTCATTATTTGGGCATTTTTGGGGATGGGACAAAAACGGGTTTAAAGTGGGTTTTATTTGGTCTTAGTCCAGTTTGGGGTTTTTGCCCATCCATGGGTATAAAAGGAGCGGTTTTCACTATTCAGGACACACTTAAAATTTTCATAACTTTAAACACTTGTCGCATAACATCTTAAGCGAAATATTAAAGTAACGGAAACGAACATTGATAAAGTACGTTTTATTGATAAATCTGAATAGGAATAAGAAACATATTTAATTTAATTGTAAATTGTTTTACGCTTTTTGCTACTATATTATATTTAATAAGCCTGTGTCATTGCACTTAATTTATTAGTGGACTGTAACCTTTTAAAAAGACGACGTGGACACTCAAATCGTTAAGACACATTGTTTATTTGTTAACATTTTATGCCAAGAACTGTAACCGTTGAATTTTGACGCTATATAACAAGCCATTAAATGGCAGAGAAATAAAAAGTAAAGCGTCAAACAGACTTGTTTTCCATTTATATTGACGATATGAAATAGCAATTACAAGCCCTATAGAGCTGGGCGCTACATTATAGTGACCTGAAAATCAATAGGGGTCAACTGCGAGTCATGATCAATCTACCTATTAAGTTTCATGATCCTAGGCATAAGCGTTCTTGAGTTATCATACGGAAACCATTTTACTATTTCGGATCACCGTGATCCTTGACCTTGACCTTTGACCTTGTGAACTTAAAATCAATAGGGGTCATCTGCGAGTCATGATCAATGTACCTATGAAGTTTCATGATCATAGGCATAAGCATTCTTGAGTTATCATCCGGAAACCATTTTACTATTTCGGGTCACCGTGACCTTGACCTTTGACCTAGTGACCTGAAAATCAATAGGGGTCATCTGCCACCCATTATCAATCTACCTACGAAGTTTCATGATCCTATGCATAGGCGTTCTTGAGTTATCATCCGGAAACCATTTTACTATTTCGGGTCACTGTGACCTTGACCTTTGACCTAGTGACCTGAAAATCAATAGGGGTCATCTGCGAGTCATGATCAATCTACCTATCAAGTTTCATGATCTAAGGCTCAGCGTTCTTGAGTTATCATCCGGAAACCATTTTACTATTTCGGGTCACCGTGACCTTGACCTTTGACCTAGTGACCTGAAAATCAATAGGGGTCATCTGCGAGTCATGATCAATGTACCTGTGAAGTTTCATGATCCTAGGCCCAAACGTTCTTGAGTTATCATCCGGAAACCACCTGGTGGACGGATCGACAGACCGATAGACCGACAGACCGACCGACAGACGGACATGTGCAAAGCAATATACCCCCTCTTCTTCGAAGGGGGGCATAAAAAGGAGGGGAAAATGTAATCTAATAGAAAATTACAATTTCATGAAATAACGTATTATCTTCTTTTATCTTAAACTTATTCTAATTTTAATGAATCCTAATAAACATAGTTTTAATTAATTTTAATTATCACAATTTAAATAATTATTGTTTTATTTTAGACACGTTTATTTTTATGCAAGCAATTGTGCACTTTATTTTCCGATAACAATGTATCAAATTGATGCAGCATTTATTTTATGACGGTATAGAAATATTTAACACATAAACATAGAATAAATAGAAAATAGAATCAATAAACAAATTAATAAATAAATTGATGAAAAAAAGAACAGCTAACAAATACCTCACTTTCGGACTTAATTATAGAAATATACTTAAACTATTGTTCGCTACTTTCATTCATTTTAACTCAGTTAAATATAGGGTATTTAGGAATATTATCTAACTGCACAATTTCCGGATAATTATAGGGATTCTGTATTTATAAGTGTCGCTATTTTATGAGTATTATACCAGCAAAAAATAATAGTACAGTTTTCTCATGAATTAATAACTTCTTTGTTTTATGATTTGATTGAACAATGTAAATGTTTGAAAAATGTTAATGCTTGGAAAATATAAATAGTATTTTGAATGATTAATTAATTTAATTATTATTAACTTCGTCGCATATGTGCATAAAGATATATTCAATAAATAATATTTGTGCATGCAAATATTTATGTAGTTTTCATGTATTATACAGTGCGTATTCTGATATTTTTTCAGAGAATAAAGTTGGCTGTTTTTCACCGACTTAGTTATTACGTCTCCCAGAGATTATTAGCGCTTTACACTCAATGAACCAGAAAAATGAATAAAATAACATTTGTAATTTAAGGAATATGATATAAAGATAGACAATCGAAGGACGAACAGATCTATTAATTATTAAGATTTTTTTTTCATAAAACAATTCATGAAGATCCCGGTATACACAACATAAAATGGATACAATAGAACAACTAATTTCTCACGAAAGTATAGTAAAATTTCGTATGACACGTCTTTGAAATTAAATATTTTTTGAAACTTTTAAATCATCGGATAAGGTATAGGATAAAAAAAATATCCATCGTTTCTTATACCTTTTTATCTGAAAAAATTCTATCCGTAACCTTTTTTTTCTGTATCGATTATTTCCATATTCAAATCCTTATGGATCAAATGCTTGCTCACTTCGTACGTATATATGATATTATCAACTCCAAACTTTGTAAACAAATCACCATCATTTGGCATTTATTTCAAATCTAACTACTTCAGCCTATCTTTGATTAGTCCATTCGAATTCCTTCCCTCAAGTCTATCGACTATATAGAACAGAACAGAACATGTGTTTTAATATGACTTGCACAATTTACATGGTCAATATAACACAACAAACAAAGCATAATTAAGAACATTCATGTCACGGTAATCATATATTTTTTCAGCATTTACGGTATACCTATATATACGGTATACCCGGTCTTTATTAATAAACTTATGACATTTGATTGTGATATACATACATATTGTGTTATTCAAAATGTTAAAGTATGTGTCCTTTTACGTGGATGAACTTACATTTAACAATGAGTTTCTTTTATTTAATGCGTATTTAATAATAAGAGGGCCTGAAAGGCCCAAGGTCGCTCACCTGGTATAAAAAGAAATGACCTGTTCTTTGCAGCCCAAGATATCAATCGAACACATGTTCTAACCAAGTTTCATGAAGAATGAACAACAAATGGCCCCATGGCGGAAATGTTTTTCAACAGACTGGAACCATTTTTGAACTCGTCTAAGCTATTATTGGGGAAAATCTTCTGTCAAAGTTTCGTGACTATCCAACAATAAATATCTACAGTGTTAACAAGGCAAATATTCATGACGCACAACGGAAGACAGACAATTGACAAAAGGTGATCACAAAAGTTTACCATGAGCAAAAATATTATGCTCATAAAGATTGTCACCATGTGTGAAGATCAGCAAGTGTCATTCAGATTGAACTAAAAATGTGACTAAAAGTATGCACAATGTTTTACTATAAACAACTGTGGTAGTGCGGTCTCGTTCGCTTACACAAGTGAACCGATCACGGGACGGTTACGAGTTATGTAACTTTGTGAGCACTTATGTAATACGGAAATATTTATCGATTCTAATTAAAAAACGCTTATTTCTAACACACTTACTGGTTGTTATTCAATTAACTAAAGGCGTCCAGTCAGATACGCCTGAATACACTCAAAAAATTAATCTATAAGCGAAAACCAAAGCAGCTTTTATGAAAATAACGTACTTTAGTCTGAAGAATCTATGCATCGTTAAAAATGAACAAATACAGCAAATACCTTAATGAATGTAAAAAGAAGTTCACAATCTGTCAAAAAAACTAATATAAATATTAGTTACTGTGAGTCTAGAAGTTGCTTCAAAAATTAAGTTTATAAAATAAGTCTAACTTAATCTAAAGAACACAATTTATGGAGAGTGGAAAACTCCTGTGACTCAAATGTAAAAAATAAGAAGAATTTATAAAAGTTTTTTCATCAAAAGAGTCTTTCTAATTTAGAAAATGCCAAATAACAAGGCTGCCATGGAAACAGTCTTATAGCACAGTAGTCTGCTTAATACACCAAAACACAAAAGGTTAACTTGGCTTATCAGCAAAGATCGAAGATAAGGCTCTACAGTGCATTAGTACATGTACAGTTATTTTATGACATAGGTTTATTAAATTGCATGCAAACTACTGTCTTTAAATACACAACATTTTATGAAAGAAGTCTCAGGAGGTTTATACAAGGGAGTTAAGAATGTACATTTTATCTTTCTTTAACAGTATGGCTTATCACAACTAGACTGTTCACATGTTTTCACTATATACATATAGAGAAAACTGCCCCGCCCCCTGGCGGCCATGTTTTTCCACCAATCATGACCATTTTCGAACTCGTCCGAGATAACAATAAAATTGATGTTTAGAAAAAAATTATGATGATTGGGCAAAAATTTGACTTCTATAGTGTTCACAAGCTTTGTTTATTATATAAATATAAGGAAAATGACCCCCTCCTCCTGTCGGCAATGTTTTTTTACTGATCAGAACCATTTTCGAACTCAACCGTCATATCCAGAAAACACATATTCTGACCAAATTTTATGAAGATTGGACCAAAAATGTGACTTCTAAAGTGTTCACATGTTTTCACTATATACATATAAAGAAAACTGCCCCGCCCCCTGGCGGCGATGTTTTTTCACAAATCTAGACCATTTTCGAACTCTTCCGAGATATCAATAAAACCAATGTTTTGACCAAGTTTCATGATGATTGGGCAGAATTTGTGACTTCTAGAGTGTTAAAAATGTTTTTCTATAGCCATAAAAGGAATAATGCCCCGCCCCCCTGGCGGCCATGTTTTTCAAGGGACCGGAATCATTTTTTGAACTCAACCAACATATCATTGAGAAAAATATTTTGACAAAGATACATGAAGATTGGGCATGAAATGTGACTTCTACAGTGTTTACAAGTTTTTTTCTTTTTTTTGACTTAGTGACCTAATTTTTCACCCGGCACGACCCGTTTCAAACTCGACCGAGATTTCATTTGGACAAATTTTCTGACAAACTTTCATGAAGATCGGACAATAAATGTGGCCTTTAGAGTGTTTACAAATGTGGACGACGGACGGACGGACAGACGACGGATAAAAACCGGTCACAAAAGCTCACCTGAGCAATCAGGTGAGCTAAAAAACCACAAAATAAATATATTTTGATTAGTTTTTGTTTTTATACAAAACCAGAAAGTTTCACCGGTTCGCGTATTTGCCCAGTCCCTGTGATCAATTATTAATAAAATAATTAGCTTTGCATTATTGGCAATAAATGTTGTAGTAAATGTAATACGCAAAAATGCAGTACTTATTTACACTAATTTACACACAAAAAATCACCACTATGCAAGACATTCTTACAACAAAAATATATACATTGATCCGTAAATATACTTCTCCTCTCATAAGCGAAAAAAAAAGTATTACATACGAGTCGCGGCACTTCAGTGCGACGCCAAAAATACAACAATAACAAACATTGCAATCTCATATAAATTTGTTAAACAATGGCTGTTTGTAAAACATGCATGCCCCCCATATGGGCTGTCAGTTGTAGTGGCACCCATTGTGTGAATACGTTTTTTGTCACTGTGACCTTGGCCTTTGACTAAGTGACATGAAACTCAAATGGGTCATCTGCCAGTTATGATCAATGTACCTATGCAGTTTCATGAACCTAGGCCAAATTATTATTGAGTTATCATCAGGAAACCATTTGACTGTTTCAAATCAATGTGACATTGACCTTTGATCTATTGACCTGACAATTAATAGGGGTCATCTGCCAGTCATGATCGATGTACTGATTAAGTTTCATGATCCTAGGCTTAAGCATTCTTGAGTTATTATCCGGAAACCATTTTACTGTTTCGAGTCACTGTGACCATTACCTTTGACCTAGTGACCTGAAAATCAATAGGGGTCATCTGCCAGTCATGATCAATGTACCTATGAAGTTTCATGATCCTAGGCGTAAGCATTGTTGAGTTATCATCCGTAAACAATTTTAGAGTTTTGAGTCCCTGTGACCTTGACCTTTGACCTAGTGACCTGAAAATCAATAGGGGTTATTTGCCAGTCATGATCAATGTACCTATGAAGTTTCATGATCCTAGGCGTGAGCTTTCCTGAGTTAAAATCAGGAAAACATTTTACTATTTCGAGCCACTGTGACCTTTACCTTTGACCTAGTGACCTGAAAATCAAAAGGGGTCATCTGACAGTCATGACCAATGTACCTATGAAGTTTCATGATCCTAGGCCTAAGCATTCTTAAGTTATCATCCGGAAACCATTTTACTATTTCGAGTCACTGTGCCCTCGACCTTTGACCTAGTGACCTGAAAATCAATATGGGTCATCTGCCAGTCATGATCAATGTACCTATGAAGTTTCATGATCCTAGGCGTAAGCATTCTTGTGTTATTATCCGGAAACCATTTGAGTGTTTTGAGTCACTGTGACCTTGACTTTTGACCTAGTGACCTGAAACTCAATAGGGGTCATTTGCCAATCATGATCAATGTAGCTATGAAGTTTCATGATCCTAGGCGTAAGCATTCTTGAGTTATCATCCGAAAACCATTTTACTATTTCGAGTCACTGTGACCTTTGACCTAGTGACCTGAAAATCAAATGGGGCCATTTGCCACTCAGGATCAATGCATCTTTGAAGTTTCATGATCCTAGGCCTAAGCATTCTTGAGTTATCATCCGGAAAACATTTTACTATTTCGAGTCACTGTGACCTTGACCTTTGTCTTAAGTGATCAGAAAATCAATTGTGGTCATCTGCCAGTCATGTCCAATGTACCTATGAAGTTTCATGATCCTAGGCGTAAGCGTTCTTGAGTTAATCGGAAACCATCTGGTGGACGGACCGACCGACCGACCGAAATGTGCTAAACAATATACCCCCTCTTCCTCGAAGGGGGGCATAATAAGCGAGTTTATGAATTTAATAAATACAAAATATGCATTATAAACTAACATTTTAAACTTGCTCATGTTGTAGTATAGAAGGAGAAAAGCATAGCGTTCATATTGAATTAAGAAACGTCGATTATGAGCACATCACAGGAAAATACGTATTTCTTAGATCATGCTTAAATGTAAATAATTTTCACAATATCGGTTTTTATTTGACGATTATATGCCTTCTTTACCTCTATCGAATGTATTCACATGAAAATGTGAATTGGTCGATTGTATTGGTGGATACACAACAGCTTATCGAACATTTCTTTTTTTTCATAGAATAAAAACCGTCATAAATAATTCAACTTCGTTCATATTTTATTTTTAATTAAAATTAACATCGTACAATATTAAAGATTCAGAACAGTGTATCTAAATACAATATTTTTCAGCTAATAATGTTTTATTTGTGAAAGATTTTAGTGTTACTTAATCGCTTTTGGCTAGTGGGACCCGCCTATATGCCCATGGTGTCCATTTCCCGCTTGAGTTGGCAGACGGTGCAACATGGGCAGAACGTAGTCGTTAGGCAATCGTTGCATACCGTGCCCTGAAATAAAAAAATCTAAATTATCATGCTGATAAAAAACAAACTTAACTTCAATAATCATACAAACGCAATACTTCGTGTTTCAAAGTTTTTATGTCGTTTTTTACTAATATAAATGATGGTTATTTTTATTGTTTTAGGGTATATGCTTGCAGCACTATAAAACTGCTTCCATTTCCTTCCGTAAGTTAATATCAAACAAAACAGCATTAAAACATTATTATTTTTTACTCACTGTTTTTGAAGATAAGTAATACAAAAAGTGACCAGTAACGGAAAAGTTTCACCATACATGACTAAATGAGGATTCTTGGACAAACATAATTAGATTCAAAAATAGGCATATATATATAATTGTATCGTGAGATTGCATATACAATTTTAAATAAAAACATTTACACATAACTGAAATATTCAAGCATGAAAACTGTTGCGTTCGAAGGGTCTCAATCTGCGTGAATAAAGACGGGCTTATGGAAGAGTGGCGAAACAACACGCACTCTATTATATTAATTACGAGGCTCAAATGAGAACGAGATGTGAACACGTGGTAAGAGTCACGGGGACACATATTAGATACTCAATTGTGTGATATTTATGACTTTTCACATTGTGATTATATTACGTTGAACGATTGTCAGAATTTGACATTTGAAGTGATGTTTTTAATTTGTTAAGTTATATAATTTATCAATGTCAATTAAATTGACATTTATCAGATATGGCTTGAATTATTATTTGTCCACATTTCAACAAAATCCGTTTTAAAATAAGAAAGCTATATTGATTTGAATACGTGTTGAGTAAGAAAAGTCTCCAAGTGTATGTGAAGTTTGAATAAAACATAAATCTTGCAAAACACATTTTTTTCAACAACGCATAACGTGCATATTTACCTGGTTTATTTTTTAATTTTGTAAACTTATTAGTGAAATAGACATTTTAATGTTCAAATTTTTTAACACAAAATCCTCGCGTAAATAAAATCTGACCATGAAATTAGTTTAAAAATTGAGTTAAAATGATTCAAAATACATTCACTGTTAATGAAAGTCATTGAAAAGTGCTATTTATACTAATATGTTAGATATCGTATTACAAAATAACATGAAATGAACATTTTTGTTTGCGTAAATCTCCAAAAAGGATGTCCAATTCGACATGGTTGATGTCATATGCAAAATTGGTATTAAACAGTTTAAGGTCTTGTTTCAAAAAAATATATAAATAATATCAGTGAAATTAATTAGTTTTATGATTATTACTGTAGATGTAACCAACCACAATAAACAGAGTACTTTATAAAAGTAGAAACAATGTTTTTGAAGATATTTATATAAAAAGTCATGCTTTTCATATAAATTCAATCTTTAGTGCTAATATCTGAAAGCACACGTTTAAATTCCATTAGGTACTGCCTCAATGTGTATCAATTATTAGTTGTTCGTCGTAGCTTTTTAACCCAGCTTTTAACCTTAAACATAATACAAGCACACCCAAATGAATAAACTTAATTTATTCCATTGGCTGATTTGAGCATAGTAACCAAGAACATTGGAAACAACACTGCCTCTTTGAAGTATAGGATGTAACACTGTTCAGCTTAGGAAGACGCGGACACATTTTGGTCCAGTGACAATCATCCATTACCAGTTAATTTCATCCCCGAAACTTTCAGGGTAAAAGCTGGGACAGGAAATTGTTAGGAGAAAACAGAATGTACTATCAATAAACGTCTTATGTAAACAACATTGTATTGCTTTCAATATATCAAATAACACAACATTTAGGGAAAGACATTGATGAAAACCTATCAGTAAATTCCATTTAACTTGTATTGTAAGACAAAGCCACCCAAATAGTATAATATCCATGATGGAAGGGAAATCATTGAATTATCTAGAAAGACATGTGTGATGTATGCAAGCCAGAAAAGGTTTCAACATTTGCCAATTTGCTAGGAATAACACGTTGACTTCAATTTTGTTGGCAAATTATCAGTGGTTTGATGTTCCATTTACAAGTCGCAATGATATTTGTATAGTCCCGTGTCATGCACAAATGAGTCTAATGCAACGTGCTGCTAGCATAGCTCCAGCCTAGCCTGCGCATTGGCACAGTCTTGCCTTGGCACAGTCTTGCCTTGGCACAGTCTTGCCTTGGCACAGTCTTGCCTTGGCACAGTCTTGCCTTGGCACAGTCTTGTCAGGATATGCATACTGAATATGCTACTCTGGAAATACCATGAAACCTTGCATGCTTTTTATAGAGGAAAGCATAGCCTCTGACCAGACTGCAAAAGTGCATATACCAGAAGACAAGTTTTCCGTAAAGCGGATGTACATGTAACAGTGTTATTTAAATGTGGTGAAAGAAAAATGCGTCTCAATCAAACATCAACATACCATATGTTTCGATGACGAAAAAATAAAGTAATCATAAATGTGAGGACACATATGATGTGATCTCGCGTAGTAAAATATGCATCTACGAACGCTATTATTGGTTTAATATAATTATACGTGAACTTCATAACAAACATTTCATGCAGTGTATATACGACTATAAAGTGAAAAAGAACACCACAATACTAAATTATTTGTTTTTAATAAAACAATGTCAATTTTTGTTCTTCATTTCAAAGTCCAAATATATGCACGCTTGCTTTTTTTAAAGATAATTATTGGTTTATTTTTTACATATTAAGGAAATTGCAATTTTCCACTTGAAATTAAATATGTAAATATTTTAGAAGTTTAAAATACATTCTTGAACGTGGTAGCTTGACTCCGTTAATTGAAATATACATACCCGAATACCACCCAGAGTGCGGACACGAGCTCGCATTACTACCGCACTTCCGGGTACACAAACAGGCATTAATGGACAGTCCCCAAGTTTCTTAGATATATGGCACATCATGCATGGATAGCAAAACCACGTGAGAAAGCCTAAAAACAAGAGAAAACATGTCTGGATCATGTGCCTACAAATACATAATAAGTTTAAAGGAAATCAATATTTTGCAAGATTTGTGGATTTGTTTCATATGTTTAGTATGGAAAGACTAACACAAGTAAATGCATCAAGTAGATCTTATTGCAACTCCAAGAATATGGATTGCACAATGAGTTAACTTACCTTATGATATTAATAAGTTACTTTATTCTATTCAAACATTTCAATTTACAAAAATTGACTTATACATGTATATTGTACCATGTAGTAGAAGTTCTATAACAACATTATGAATGCAGCTTGTTTCAATACATCGCGCAATCTGCATCCCCGATAAGCAAGTGCAACTACAGGAAAGCATTTGCTTTATCCTGTTTAACAATACTTTAATCAATTGAGCTGCATCGTGCAAAAATGGGTCTTATGTATATGTCACCAGTAGAGCTCAAAACCAGCATGACTATGCAATCTTTTCACACAAGATAAGAAGTAGATTAGCAAAACTTGAACTCTCGTAGTGATTAAATAACAAAAAAGGAAATAAAACAATTTGACTTAAAAAGAAAATATTTTTAAATTAAGCTATTATGACATTAAACAAATTCAAATGTTTTTTTTAAAGGAAAGGTTTTTTAAGCTTTCAAATTTTAATAAAGAAATATATTAGAAATAAAAACAAAATTACACATGATCTTTATCCCCCCCCCCCCCCCCCCCCCTGTCACACTATCTTACACGAACTCCCCCCCCTCCCCCCCGGTTGACGGTCTTTATGGACCACCCCTCATCGAGTTGTTAATTGTAAAACAACAAAAAATATTTTTAAAAGATTATCATCTGAAAAGACAAAGATGGTTTGATCAGCAGGGACCTATACTGGACGTACGTGAACTGTTCAATTAACGAGCAGTTTGAACAGTTCACGTACGTCCAGTGCCTACGGAAGAACACGTTGCGCCCATTGTAAGTCGATACACGTTGGGGAAAAGTTTAAAAGTACAGTAACAGGCAAGCAATTTAATTTACAGAAGAATATGAACTGTGCATCTAAAGATGTAATATACCTCATTACATGTAAACAGTGTAAGAAGCAGTACGTTTGAAAACCATGCAACCGGTGTCAAAGAGAATGAACAGTCATCGATTTCACATAACACACTTTTCTGACCCTGCATTTTCAACATTGGTCGCATCATATTTTAATGAAGATCAGCACAGTGCAAATGACTTTTCCTTTCTACCAATTGATGTTTTAAGTAACAACATACATCTTCTGTGTAAAGAACCGGACTGGATACATAGACTTAAAACATTATACCCTAATGGTATGAATAACAAAGTTCTTTTTAACAGAATAGAGTAGCTCTGCAATTTATTTTAGCTTACTTGTTTCTATTAGTATTTATATATATATAATTCTATAGAAAAGTGTGTATTCTTGAACCCGAAAGTTAAGCTTCATTTTATTGACGTTCATTTTATTGACGTACATATCCCGTAATTTAATGTACGTTTAGTCCATGACGTAACATCCGCTTTCTGTTATTATTTGTGGTATCCTGATGAAGGCGTAAGTCGAAACGTTGATAAAAAGGGAAGAACAATATGTGTTTTTGTTGGGTTTATCATACTATACTCATAATATTAGCAATCCTTGTAGTGTCACAAAATATAACGACAACAACAGAACTCTCCAAATTATTTAATCGTTTCGCGTTGCAACGCTTTATAATTTTCAGGTTTTAAATTGTCAAACAAAGCCTATAATGAATATTTTAGAGCATGGTTAATGTTTAGCATAACTGTTTCCTCACAAATATCATTACTATTACGAAAATTTGCGAATCTGAAACAATTAATGAAAATATTGTCAATTTACCAAAAGGTTAAAAGGTCCCTTTAATATGACATGATTTGTCATTGTTGGCGTCGCACTGAAGTGCGGCGACTCGTTTGTAATACGTGTTTTTCTTATGGGAGGAGAAGTTATTTTACGGATCAATGTATATAGTTTTGTTGTCAGAATCTCTTGCATAGTGATTTTTTGTGTAAATTAGTGTAAATAAGTACTGCATTTGTGCCTATTACATTTACTACAACATTTATTGCAAATAATGCAAAGCTAATTCTTTTAATTAATAACTGATCATAGGGACTGGGCAATAATGAAAGATCACAGGGACTGGGCGAATACGCGAACCGGTGAAACTTTCTGGTTTTGTATAAAAACAAAACATAATCAAAATATATTTATTTTGTGGTTTTTCTAACAATAGCGCTGACTTTTGCTGTTCGAGTTTTGGTTAACGCGTATTTTCTTCAATTTTACAAGACGACAGCGATTACACGGTTTATTGCTTTATTGATAACCGTTACAATACAGTCACTTATTAATATCTTAGTTAGAAGGTGATTTTTCAAGCGGTTCCATAGTGTAGTGGTTACATGCTCGCTTCACATGTGAGAGGCCCAAGGTTCGAGCCCTAGTAGAATCAAATTATTTTATTTGTGTTCTATGTTAACTTTTTGTTTTGATGTAGACAATTTAGGTAAAATAAATATGCTGTTTTATTGTAACAATTTTTTGTTTTTCTTATGCCAATGAAATATATGTGTGAGAGGGTGAGGGGTGGGGGTTCGAAAACACATTAAAACTTTTACAGTGTTTTCATATCAATGGGTACTCAACCCCTATCGTAAATGAGCAACGTACGAATAAGTTCAGAATCACATTGAAGTTGAGAAAAATATGAAATTACGCTTACAAGATGAAGCAGATTTTTTTAAAACTTACACAGTTCTGTTCCATTAATGAAAACTACACACGGATGCCAGTAAAAAAAAGAAAACCAATGTAAATAAAATGAACTATGAAATATTTGGGAGTTACAACACAAAGTCATAGATAATGGTTATTTAAGAGTTAAAACACAACATCATAGATAATGGTAATTTGGCGGTTATAACACAAAATCATAGATAATGGTTATACCAGTATCTTTTTCTATTTTGTTTAAAATTGTCGGCTAATATATTAATATTTACAGTAGAAAAAAATCGTTCCATGTAACTTCATTGAGTGCCTTTTACACTGAAATTCCCGACGCCCTTTGATGCTTTGCATCAATACTTATCTTGACAAAGTAGATGGGATACAATTGTCATTGTCGGCTCAGGACAGAGGTATGACTTAAATATTTATTGGGAACTTTTAAGTATACTTCAAAGTACAATGGGTATGGAAACTATACTTAAACATACTCTTGAGTATGGCCTGGTGCCTCTAAGAGTATTTTCCGTACCCCAATTACATTGTAGTAGACCTAAGATTGACCAGGGTACTTTTAAGAAGCAACAGAGCTTACAATAATCAATTGAACACAAACAACCCATTTATGCCTAGCGCCTAGAAAAAAGGCATTGGCAAACAGCGTAGACCCAGATGAGACGCCGCATCATGCGGCGTCTCATCAGGGTCTGTGCTGTTTGCTTTAAGAAATTTCTTTAAGAAATATTCTAAATAAAGAAATAAATATACTAAATATCCCTAATTTTGGAAATAAATTTATCCAATGTAGAAGGATGGGAGAGTCAACTTGGCATAAATGGGTTAATATGCTATTTATCTCTCAGCTGACAATGCACTTTATGCAATGGTAGATAGTACAGTTCTTTTTTTCAATCACAGATGTCACATCATGTGTAATTAATAACATACTTTGCCGGTATAGTACAAATACACTTACATAACTTGACATCATCAAAGCACCCGAACACACCACTGTTCCAGTCCCTATGACCTTGAACTGTGCCCACTAACATGGACCCAGGTTGAACAGTTATTGGTTGACCGTATTGTGCTGGCGGTTGCCCTGTGGGTTGATTTGTTTTGGGTGCTGTCATGGTCACTTAAGAGTTGGCGAGTCGTCTGAAATAGACAAGTATGCGTATCCAAGAAAGGAAGGCATTGCAAAATTTTACTGTCTTAAATATTTTATATAAATTTAAAGAAAGTAAATTTGCTTATATGCTGCAATATATTGTTAATATACCATTTTGGGTACCATTAGTTAAGTAAAGGCAAGTATTTTTTACATGTGCCTAAGAGGAAGAAGCCATAGCCTCCACATATGTAAAACTAGCCAGGAATATTTTTTAGCCGATGCAACTGATAGTGGAATAACATTCCTTGGAATATGTTTCATTTCTGGGGAAAACTGCACAAATTTAAAGATTTTTTAAAATTTGGTATCTAGCCTAAAATCGTCTTCAGCTATAAAAATAAAAAAAAAAGACATGTAAGCACCTTTCCAAATATAATATAATGTATTATTTTCTAAATCAACTTCATTTCACTGAACTGCATGCAAATGTAGGTAGGCTTTCCATGCGTTGAAAGAAATACTGATTTTTTCAAAACCACCCCTACGCCCGGGTTTGTCCAGTTTATTTGCACCCCAGGGGTATATGAATGTTCAATAATTCATCCAGATTTCCAAATATGAGCATGCAGTTGGTGTGTACAGTTGCAGTTAATGTGTTTAAAGTTTAAACAAGATGAAATAAGTAATCTTTTTACAGACATTTATTTTTTATAACTTGTAATCTATGGAAGAGCGCCATGAAATGTAAGTGGTTTCAGCTAAGTAAAAATTGGGTTAGTTAAAAACAAAGTGTCTTCAAATTCAAAATAGTATCATTTTAGTAATATTTTGAACTTAGTTTTAATTTATACACTATATACAGCAAACATACCAAGACATAGACAGATTTACCGTTTACTTTTTGAAATAAAAATAAAAATGCAACATGCATGAGTAATATTTGCAGCAGTAATTCACTCAATTTAGCCAAAATGTTGTTTTAATTTTAAAAATTGAAGAATGTGCATACAAATTGCAACATATTCAATAATAAATATAGCTTATATGTTATATTATCAAGTTACGTTAGAAAAGAAATAAAACGTGTCGCAAAAGTATGCGATGTTGGCAGGATTCGAAACTGCGCGGGAAGATCCGAAAAGAGTTCTAGTCTATCGCCTTAACCACTCAGCCACCACAACTTCATATTAGCACCCGCTTAAATTAGATATGCATAAGTAAACAGGTCAAAAGGCTCTTCGATCTTTGAAGAAATCGCGGGAAATCATTAAAGTGGCGCTACCTTAAATGCAAGATCGTAGGACTTACTGTCGCTCGATTTGGCATTGTCGGCTCGGGCACTACTTACATGTACCCCGGGTACTCTAAAATATACTTACATGTACCCCGGGTACAGTAAATATACTAAAACGTACCCGGGAAATTTAACGCTTAATCGGTCGTTGTCGGCAATTGTTTTAATTACTTATATTAACATGTATGTTAATATTCTGTAAAATGGCCTCCATGCTATCGAAACTCGTACTCAAAAAGCATGTTGATGCATTTTTTTAAATAGATTTGTTTAAGATAATCGGTAGCGCGTTTTACGACATCGGATTTTGGGCGGGAATACAACTCGGGTACAGTCTAATATCGAACGGGTTCGATTAAGTATATTTACCGTACCCGGGGTACATGTAAGTATACCCGAGCCGACAATGACCAATCGAGCCTTACTGTCCGGTTGTTTTTGCTTAACAAAATTATAACCCACTTGTAGTTTTGACAAAAACATTATTTCGTGGTTACCAAGTTATGATTCTTCCGAATATATATAGAAAATACTAGCTTCGCGTTGAATAGAGAGAAGTTTATGTTGCGAGGCTTAGAACACCGGGAGCGCGAGCCTTGGCGTGTTTGAGCCGAGAAACATAAACTTCTCTCTATGCAACGTTAATCCTAGTAATCTATTTATCCAATTGATTTTTTTTTTCAACGTGACATTTAACATAAAAAGATCTAATAACCTTAACAATAATTTTAATTCGTTGTTTAAAGCGCTTAAAATCTAACGAATGTAAACATGCGTAATGATATAGAATGTTTTTGTTCTGGTACGCAAAATAGTCTAAAACATTTTACACAAAAACTGTAAAACGAGAAAAAAATATCACCATATGTCTCGGTTCAATTTTACGCAGCATGCAAATTGTAACGCATTACGACCGCGAAAAGAAGATTTTACTTGAATTTAATTCATTTTATTTTCGAAAGAAAATGATCAAAATCCAATATGGCGGCGATTGCTCCTGACAAAATGATGTTGATGTCAACATACATGTGAATGTAGATTTACACACACAGAGTCGTTCTAAACGTAAATTATCAAAAATACTATACTCGCCTAATGTTTTCATGGACGTTGCAGATTTGTATGCCGTCTAGATCTAGCCTTCACATCCTGTAGTTTGTGACCCAAACCCAAGATAATACGTAATAATTATATTAAGCGATGAAACACTTGTTGCAAACGGGTTATTCTTACTGAATAGACTTTCTTTGATAAAATAACAAAGGCAAAGTTTATTCATCAAAGAAAATACCGTTACTCTCACAGTATGTTCTACACACACAATTTCACATCCAAATAGACACTCACATTCTGAAAATCAATAACACGAATAAGCTAGATCTACATGAAGATCTAAATCCTTCGTCTGACCGGTTCCATCCAAGGTAAGTAGCCCATAGAATATGCACTTTTTTGTAATTACATCCATAATACATTTACACGAAAAATGCGCTTCTTCAATGTTTTATTCCCAAAACTTGTTTCGTGTACACCAAAAGATGACATCACATATATTTGGAAAATTACGCAATAAGTATGTCATTTTATGAAGCGGTCAATCAGCTGATTCATTAAACGGATGGTGAAAAATATGTCCCTTGACTAGATCTAAAGGTTGAAGGTCCTTTAATTTTAAAGGTTACGTTTTCTCGACTCTAAAGATTTTTTATGAAAAATCATTCAGTGGTAGAATAAAAAGTAGTCCGTGCACGTGACAGGTATATTCAACAAGGTGGGATTCAGGCTAGTTTATTCCATGGGGAGTTACACCGTCAATGTCGGTATACAAATGGGATACAAAAATAATTTTCGCCAAATTTCGTAAGTCAGTAGTACATTGCAGCATCGATACATTCCAAGAATCATTCTGAACGTGAATCGAGCGTCTCTCATAGTCGCAAAAGTAGTTGGACATTTACGATTTTTCGTTGCGTTGCAAGCATGTCGCAAATATTTCAACATGGCGGACAATAAAAAGAATTTACGATGCTCAGCGAAAATGACAATTAAACAAGAGGACCTGAAAGTCCCATGGACGCTCACCTGAGATAAAAAGAAATGACCTGTTTTTTTGCAGCTCAAGATATCGATGGAACAAATGTTCTAACCAAGTTTCATGAAGAATGAACAACAAATGGCCCCCTGGCGGCCATGTTTTTTAACAGACCTGAACCATTTTTGAACTAGTCCAAGATATAATTGGGACAAATCTTAGGACAAAGTTTCATGAAGATCCGACAACAAATGTGGCCGCTACCGTGTTAACAAGGCAAATATTCATGACGCACAACGGAAGACAGAATATTGACAAAAAGTGATCACAAAAGTTCACCATAAGCAAAAAATATTATGCTCATAAAGATTGTCACAATGTTTGAAGATGATATTATTAAAACTATTTGAGTAAACTAAATCAAGATATGATAACAACAATGCACTCAGCAAATGTCACTCAGATTTAACTAAAAATATGACTAAAAGAATTCACAATGTGTCACTGTAAACAACTGTAGACATACACAAAAACTACCGCCCCCCTGAGAGCCTTGTTTATAAACAAACATGAAGTATTTTCACACTCACCTTGCAATTATATTTCCAATTAAAAAATCAATAACTCCGTTTTAAAACACAAATCTTTGATACTGTGGGTTATAGTATTAAACAATAAAACCAAGTTTCTTTTAGCAGAAATGTGGACCCTTCAAGGGAGAGTATCTCGAGCATACTAGTATGTTGATGAATAAATAGTTCTCTCAAATTCCTAAGTAAGAGTAACTGCCCATTCTATATAAATCACTTCCTTTCTGGCATTTTATTCCAAGGCTTAAACCTACAGAAAAAAATCGTAATTAAAAAATCTACATTAATCTGCAGAGATATTTCTTAGTTATATAACACAAGCATCACAAAATGTCTGTATGAGGTAATTAAACCAGCAGGAAGGAAGAGGAATGCTCAGACAAAAGAAGATTTAGAAGATTGTCAGCGCCATAGCGTTTGCACTTCAAGGCTGTGTTCTCATATTTAGTAATTACTACTGTATTGCATTCTGTGATCACGTATATTTTAGATCATATAAATATTGGTGTTCCCTATCCTGATATTCGTTTTGACCAAAATATGTTAAATGGTTTTCGAAACACCGAAAAAAAAAACATGTTAAAGTATAAAGCTTTAAACAAACCGTCGTTTCGGTAGTGGAATCTTGACCTCTCTTCAATTCATATATATGTAGTGTTAAATAGAAATACATTTTTACAAAAAAATAAGGTCAGAAATATGTAATTATACCTATATTTGTAAACCTATATGCATAACATTGTGTGACCACTGTGTATTAAACCCATCCATGTACCATTCTCACGAAATATGTTCACGAACTATGTTTATTTCGTGTTTATTTAGATTATTTATTCTTTAAAATGATGTGTGTTTTTGTGTGTACTTTAACGCATGCTGTTATTTATATGTATGTTAATGACGATGAGCTTCACATGCTTAAGTCAAAAATAAACTATTCTGTTCAATAAACTATTCTGTTCTGTTCAATGAATTCCATTCCATCTCGCAAGGTATAAAGTTCAGTTCGCGGTCAGTACAAGACTGATTATATAAACTCTACCGCGTTCACCCGGTGAAGATGACCAGAAATATCTTTATTGCAGATATTCGGCGATATAATTATGGTATGTCAATAAAAGTCTTTTTTCGGCGTAGCTGTTTAACGTCACTTTTGACCTTACCTGACCTGTGTAAGTGTCCAATAAAATTCAAATACAATTTCTCGCGGCTAGACACAAATGAATACACTTCATTTATTCCATTGGGTGATTTAAGAACATTAGAAACATGTCCGCGTCTTTGTAACACTGTTTAACTGCATGAAACAATTATATCTCTAATGAAAAAGCTTAATAGATAGAACAGTTTTACACTCAACTCTCGACATCAATACAGTTTGTGCGTGCACCTTTTATTTTCAGAGGATTGCCAGCGCAAGAGCGTTTGTACTCAAAGGCTATGTTTTCATATTGAGTACTGACTTCCATATTCCTGTCAACATGTTAACATGTACAAGTATAAAGAGCAGTTGAAGCGTGGCCTCACTTTAATGCATTGCATTTCAACCCGCGAGGTATCAGGGTCAGTTCGAGGCCAGTGTATGTGAATGTCAGAGTTTATTTACAGGTCATCGTCTTCACGACTACCTTATGTGCTGACCTGAGTTCGCGGCCAGTAAAATAATCGTTATATTATATAGACGCTACCGCGAGAACTAGGTTAACTGGAATTTTCTTTAGACCAGAAATATGTTAAATGAAGATATTCACCGATATAATTATGGTATGTCAATAATAGATTCTTAAAGCGAGATTATACGATTTTGTCATATATTTATTAATTTATATAAAATGTGTAAACAACTTATATTTTTATATAAATTAAAATAAAAGTTAAAAAGAACATGTGTCGAAATATGCGAAATAAGTCAGATACACATGTATGTAATTCTGAAATCCAAAAAGGCTGTACAGTCAAATTCACCATCATGTAAATCATGCATGTACGATGTGAATCTAAATTTAGTTTAACGGTTGATTTTAAATTCCTGCAACGATATCTATTCATTCGACACACGAACACTAACTAAAAAGACGAATGCTTCGGTTATAGTAGGAAAATATGTACGAAATATCTTCTTCACAATCGGCTCGGGGCGCTAATTTGTCTTTGCTGCATTTTATGAAATTCGTCTTCAATGTATAATTGTTCTTGCCTATTTTGTGTTATTGTAACATATTTTATCAATGTATTACAATTTAACACATATACAAAAACGTATAATCTCGATTTAATGTGTTTTCAACAATACCATGATAAATATTATTTTTGATTAATTTAACAAGAATTATTCCACCATATTGACTAATGTATTAAGCATGAGCGCGATGATTCTCGATAAACAGGTTTGTTCGAAGAACGCGCCGCCCAAGAAGTGTACACGAAATAATACTTTAAACACTGACACTCAAACTATTAACTGATAGTAATTCACCAATAAGCCACAATGACACTGGTTAGCGGTCGCAGGAGAAGGTGCGCATGAGATTTGCACTTTTGAATGTACAAAGTCTTGTATCTAAAAACTGTAATAAGTTGAACTGTTCAGAAATTGTATCAATTTTTAATGAAAATGATATTGTTATGTTTACTGAGACTTGGTCGAACGAATTACAAGATTTAATTGTCGACGATTTTGACCATTTTGTTTTACATAGAACCAGGCATGCTAATTCTAAACGTGATTCAGGAGGCATAGTTATTTATATCAGAAGTACTTTTGTTAAAGATAACATTTTATTTTTTGAGAGTGAAGATGATATTCTATGGATACGGCTTGATGGTAAACCATTTAACATATCAGATGATATTTGCATTGGTCTTTGCTATGTGATGCCGGAGGGCAGTAGTCGTTTTAATGCTGAAGAACGGAACGTATTTGGCCGCTTGCTTGACTCTGTTGCTTTCATTCATAATAGTACAAATGGCAAATGCAATATAGTGATATCTGGTGATTTTAATAGCCGAACGTCTGATAACCCTGATTTTGTATCTCTCGACGCGAATGAACCATTTGTAGGTCTGCCAGATGATTATAGTGCTGACGCATTTTAACCGAGATATTCACAGGATAAGGGACATTCAAAAACAACGGTGTTGCTTTTATTAATTTTTGCAAGCAGACCGGACTTCGAATCTTAAATGATCGAATTGGTGAAGACGCCGGCATTGGCAAATATACATTTGTTGGCCATAGAGGCTGTAGTCTTGTAGATTATGTTATTGTATCTGAATCCGTTTATCCATTCTTTACATCCTTTGTTGTTCGCGACCCCAACCCATTATCAGACCATTGCTTAATTGAACTTGTCTATGAAAACAATATTAATCATCAAAATCATCAACCTGTATATGATGTTAATGGTGGTGATTATGTAACTATAGATAGTAAATATATATGGAATACTGAATTAAAAGAAAATTATATTAGTGCTTTAAGTGACGATGTTGTAGCAGATAAGTAAAGTGATTTGACTATAAAGACTAGAAATGCTGTCAATCAAAATGACATTGAGTCAAGTTTATTCGATTTTGGAAATATATTAGATAGTGTTACTGATAATTTGTTTAAGAAAAATATAGCTAAGAAAAATAATAAATTAACACCTCAGAAAAGCAATGTATGGTTTGATGACGATTGTGAAGTTAAGCGAAAAGATTTTATGTTATTTTTAAATCGGTATACAAATTGTAAAACGGATGAAAATCGTGTATTGTTAGTTAAGTCTCGTTCAGATTACAAAACGGTTTTGAAATCTGCAAAACGAAAATATAATATTGATCGCACAAAAAAACTTGAAACATATAGACGTACTAATGCTAAACTATACTGGAATATGTTAAAAGATGCTTCACATGTAAAGTCCCCAAATATACCATTGTCTTCTTTTGAAACATATTTTAAAGCTGTAAATAACCCAGACGATCACTTTTTCAATCCGGATGAAGATGTATTGTACTTCAATGAACGATTTGTTAATAATGAATTTCATGTTATGTTTGGTGAACTCGACGTACCTATAAGCAATATCGAAATCACAACTGCCATAAAGGAATTGAAGACAGGAAAAACTGCAGGTCCTGATATGTTGTAAAATGAGTATTTGCTATATGGCATTAGCCAGTTATTACCTTTTCTGAATATTTTATTTAATACTATTTTTGATACAGGTTATTTTCCAGAATCATGGTCGGAAGGATATATCATACCGTTACATAAAAAAGGTGTTTTAAATAACCCTGAAAACTATAGAGGAATAACGCTTTTAAGTACTATTGGAAAATTATTTACCAGAATTTTAAACAATCGTTTAACCAATTGGGCAGAGCAATATAATGTTTATATCGAGGCACAAGCAGGTTTTCGTAGCGGTATGAGTACAACAGATAATAGTTTTGTTTTACATGGCTTAATTACGCATGTTATTAATACTGGAAAGAAATTATACTCTTGTTTTATAGATTTTAGTAAAGCTTTTGATTATGTAGAAAGAAATAGTTTATGGTATAAATTTATTAAAATTGGTGTAAGAGGTAAAATGCTTACTGTAATTAGAAGTATGTATAGTGGTATTAAATCTCGTGTGAAATATAACAATACACTTAGTAATGAATTTACATGTATGCTTGGTGTTAGACAAGGGGAATGCCTATCACATTTCCTCTTCTCTATGTTCTTGAATGATATTGAAGAGTATTTGATTTTGAACAATTTTGACGGAATAGATACTTACATGACAAAATTATTTCTTCTATTATACGCTGATGATATTGTTCTTTTTTCTGATACAGCAGATGGATTACAAAAAGGTCTGGATTTACTTCAAGAATACTGTCACAGATGGAAACTGAAAATAAATGTTCAGAAAACTAAAGTCATAGTGTTTAGAAAATCTGGAATGTTGCCAAGAAATTTGAAGTTTGTTTTTAATAATGAAAATATTGAAATTGTTAAGTCTTTCTCCTATCTGGGTATTGTATTTACTCAAGGTGGGTCTTTTAGCGAAACTCGGAGAACGTTAGCTAGTAAAGCACAGAAAGCAATTTTCAAATTAGACAGTTATTTATTGAATTTCACCGATGTGTCTATACTTCATAGATTAGAGTTGTTTGATAAACTTGTTGTACCTATTCTAAGTTATTCATGTGAAGTTGTTTTTTTTTTACAATGCTGTTAATATTGAGAGAGTACATACTCTATATTGTAAACGAATTTTAAGAGTTTAACGTTCCACACAAAACGATTTTGTATATGGCATTTTAGGTAGATTTAGTTTAGCAAATCAAAGATATATTATAATTGTTAGATATTGGTTAAAATTGTTTATCAGCAATGAAAACAAATACACTCGAATAGCATACAATATGTTAAAAGCTGATGCAGATATATACCCTAATAAAACATCTTGGGTTACTTCATGATAGTTATATCCAGTTATGGCACCATCGTCTGAATAACTCGACCCGAGCAACGTTTTTTCGGGAGGTAGTCGATTTTGATTTTCAAACGTTTCTTAAGTGTATAAATGTTCAAAAATTCAGGATTGCTTTCACAAGAATAATTGTTTCTTCTCATAATCTAAAAGTTGAGTCTGGAAGGTGGCATAAACCAATAAGTATCCCATTAGAAGATAGAAAATGTACTGTGTGTGATAAGCTTGAAGACGAGTTTCACTTCATTTTAGAATGTTCATTACATCATGATTTACGCAAACAATACATCAAAACATATTTTTGGTGTAGACCTAGTAAGTTTAAATTGAAGCAGCTGTTTGAAACCAAAAATGAAATTGTACTTCGGCGTCTAAGCATGTTTATATTTAAATGTTTTGAAATCAGAAAATCTGTAAATGATACATAATTTGTAAAATACACCCTATGTCTCTTTTGATAGTGCAACGCACAATATTGTATTATCATTCGTTCATGTGTATTGAGTAATATAATGATATGATTTCTCGTTCACCAAGTCTCTACTGGTAATTTATTGAAAAATAATGAACACAATTACTGAAATATTATTATAATTGTACTTTTGTAACACATGTGTTGATTGACAGATCACGGTGTCTCTATAAAAAAAATTAAAATATTAGAATAACGAAATGTGTTCATGCATGTTGCGTATCTTTTTAGGCAACTTTGTAAGTAGTCATTAAATTATCAACATAATTTTGTCTTTTGAAATTTACGATTATAAATAATAAATATATACAGTTTCGGATATATACGAGAAGCAAATTATTGTGATGTATAATAAATTATGTGTTATTTGTATATAACCGTTGTAATATATTTTGTGTTGACATAAACTAAACAAACAGAGATATAGTACCTACAAGACAAAAATATAAAATTATATACACCTTCTCCGCATATTTGCGTTTTGTCCGATAACCCCCCTTTTTGCCTCTGCTCGTATTATTAATCGGCATCTTTGTTATATTTAATTATTTAGCACAACTCATTCCTTAAAATGTATTGGTACTTAATTTATTTCAACACAGCATGTTTAGCTCATCTATTTTTTGAAAAAAAATTATGAGCTATTGTCATCACCTTGGCGTCGGCGTCGGCGTCGGCGTCCGGTTAAGTTTTGCGTTTAGGTCCACTTTTCTCAGAGTGTATCAATGCTATTGCATTCAAACTTGGTACACTTACTTACTATCATGAGGGGACTGGGCAGGCAAAGTTAGATAACTCTGGCGTGCATTTTGACTGAATTATGTGCCCTTTTTATACTTAGAAAATTGAAAATTTTGGTTAAGTTTTGCGTTAAGGTCCACTTTTTTCAGAAAGTATCAATGCTATTGCATTCAAACTTGGTACACTTACTTACTATCATGAGGGGACTGGGCACGCAAAGTTAGATAACTCTGGCGTGCATTTTGACAGAATTATGTGCCCTTTTTATACTTAGAAAATTGAAAATTTTGGTTAAGTTTTGTGTTAAGGTCCATTTTATTCCTTAAGTATCAAAGCTATTGCTTTCATACTTGCAACACTTACTAACTACCGTGAGGGGACTGTGCAGGCAAAGTTATGTAACTCTGACTGGCATTTGGACGGAATTATGGGCCCTTTATACTTAGAAAATTGAAAGTTTGGTTAAGTTTTGTGTTTTGGTCCACTTACCCCTAAAGTATCATAGATATTGCTATCATACTTGGAACACTCGCAAACTATCATAAGGGTACAGTAAAAGGACAAGTTGCATAACTCTGGATGTCATTTTTACGGAATTATGGCCCTTTTTTGACTTAGTAACTTTGAATATATGGTTAAATTTTGTGTTTCGATCCACTTTACTTCTTAAGTATCAAGGCTATTGCTTTCAAACTTCAAATACTTTCATGCTATCATGAGGTTACTGTACCTGGCTAGTTGAATTTTACCTTGACCTTTGAAGGACCTTGACTCTCAAGGTCAAATTATTAAATTTCTCTAAAATTGCCATAACTTCTTTATTTATGATTAGATTTGATTGATACTTTGACAAAACTACTCTTACCTGACATACCACAATAGACTCCACCCAAACCATCGCCCGTGCCCCCCCCCACCCCCCCCATATTTTTTTTTTAAGATCATCTCACAAATGACCACCACACCCTCACACTATACCCCCCCCACCCCACCCCCTCCCCAATTTTTTTTTAAACGGTTAAAAAACAAAACTATTTATTTTGATTATTTTATGTTTGAAATACCGTCCAACCATCGCACCCAAGAATCCCCCCCACCCCCCCCTCCCCCCACCCGAATCCCCCCCCCTATTTTTTTTTTAAGATCATCTCACAAATTACCACCACACCCTCACACTATACCCCCCCCCCACCTCACCCCCCCATTTTTTTTATGAAACGGTTGAAAAACACAAATATTTATTTTTATTATTTTATGTTTGAAATACCGTCCAACCATCGCACCCAAGAATCCCCCCCCCACCCCCCCACACCCCCCCCCCCCGATTTTTTTCCCCTTTTTTTCGCATTTTTGGAAGAAAATGTAATAAATGTCCACACCCCCACACAATGCACCGCTCTTCACTCCACCCCTCCCTCCTTTGTGATTGAAAATGAGAGTCCCTTCACCTTTAAAAATAAAATAGATGAGCGGTCTTCACCCGCAAGGCGGTGCTCTTGTTTTTATTATTATTTTCATTGTGTAACGTGACTTGCTATTACTGTTTATGTACATATCTGTATGTTCACATGGACCTACTGATTCTGAAATAAAATCTTCTTCTTCTTCTTATGAATATTTAAAATATGTACGGATACTTCGCGTGTGACCGGTTGACTCGTATGTTTTAATTTCACTTCCATTCTTCTTTTGGTTTTCTGTTTTGTATCTATAGGTTTATGACCAGCAATATGTAATAATGTAATGTGTGTTCGAAGAACGCGCGTATAATTATTTCAAATATGTACGGTTGATTCGTGTGTGACCATTGACTCGTATATTTTCATTTAATTACCATTCTTCTTGTGTATTTCTGTTCTATATCTACATGTATAGATATATGGTCAATAATATCTAATAATGCGAACTAAGCCACGAAATCTGGCGCAAAGTTCTTGATTTGCTTGTGATGCTGCTAAGAACTTCGCAGAAAAAGGCATTTGTTGTTTCATTGATAGAACTCTTTATCTTTCATCAACCACAACCACAATCAACGCCGTATATCTTTTTAAAGATAGTTTTTGTTACTGATAAGCATAATCACATGTGTATAGTCTTCTTGTTATTAACATGACTTTGTATACAATACTTAGGTACAATACTAAATTTAATATGCTTAAACATGGATTGGTGAAAGTAGACGGGAACACATTTAACACGCCTTTGAATATGTCAAATTTTTTTCCAAATAGAGGAATGTTTTCCCCCAAAATAAACCTTACTTTGAGTGGAATTCGAAAGTTATTATTGGGGAAAAAACTAAGTGTGAGCATGGGAATAGGGACAAAGATCTACTCTGAACTGAACTGGTACGCCAGAAGTTTCATATTTGCTTCAATTTTGTACACAAAAATCATTACAATATTATATTAGCGAAACATGAATCTGTATAATACATGAAAATCACTTAACAACATGACGTAAATGTATGGTTTCAACTATAACCAAATCACACGTGGGAACCAGTGTGGAACCAATTCTGGAACATTTAATTTTTCAGCAAACAAATTATTACAACACACATAAATAAATTTATATATAGTACCATAAATTATGTAAACATGACTTTTGATGAAATACTAAATTAAATACTGTTAATGCATTTATATTTTCATATTAAATAATGAAATTAAAGTGACCAAATTCTCCTGATCACATAATAGCACACTTCTAGCATTACAGTTATCCTTTGTTTCTATAGTTTTATTCATTCCTATTTATTCATCCTACCCCTTATTTGGGACATCATGAAATATTTCTGATATAACTTGAAATAGATCTATGATTCTTTACTTAGAAAATAATACCACATATATGTTGTATTTCAATTAAAAACACATGAATTCGAGATTTTGGTTGGGGAAAATAATTTAGGTAAAAACTTAATAATTCTAAAAATATTCACTTTTAAACAGTATGTTGTTGCTCATCAGTCTATGAGAATATATATTAAATGATTAATAAAAAAAAGATTGTTTTAATTTAAAATGTTTAGATCTATAGATTTCCTATAAAAAAAATATGGCTGAACACATTAATAGGTAATAAATGAACAAATCAGGATTGCTAGTGTGCCTCCCTAGAATTTGCCTGTTACTATAGAAACAAGGATTTGTCAATTGTGTTGTTCAAACATCTTTTCATTCAATAACAAAAAGTCAAAGTGGCCAAATTGACAGGAAAATAGGCTACAGTTCATGTTGTGATAATTTTTCAGTTATTTTAATGTGAACACTGAATATAAAGAAATGATCCTTAATACAAAATGCTGTAATCAGTGAAAGACACATTGCAAAAAAGATTTTGGAAGCTTAACTGTACAATTAATTGTCACATTTTAAATTGTAATTATTTACTGTTACTGTTTTCAAAATAAATTAATTTTCATCGACCATGATAAAAACACTACGAATTGGACTTACCGATGTGTCCAGTATTCAAATTCCAAGAAGCGGTTAAACTGAGTAAGTGGCGCATGGAGGGTATAGGAGAGGTTTACAGGTTTGCCAATATGCTAAAAATAGAATCACTGATAAGCATTGCCCATCACAACTCTTGCTGGTCAGACAATCTTTGTTGATCTCTGAGTGTACGGCCTTCTTAATCACTATAGATTTATAAATGCTTGAGTATGGATTAGCCGTCTACTTCGTCAGAAGAAAGATAATGAAATGATCACGGGTGGTTGTTTTCATTGCATCCAGATGTGGATACTATAATGGAACTTTACGATAATGAACGGCGGGTACATGCGTTGGAGCGGATAGTCCGGTGCCACTGAGTCTGCTGCGGTGCCAGTGTTGAATTAATACCGAGAAACGTAATAAAGAGATAATTGGACACGAAAGGCTTAAAGGCCAGGGGGCCGTTTAATAAACGATCATACGACAATTTTAACTTACGACAGAATTTTGAGATCTTAATAAGTAGACGAACTAGATCGCCATGCTCGCCAAATATATACGGCGCTTGAGATGCCAATGTTATTAATTAAGTACTGAACATTTATAATCATATGCTATGGACTTTAGCAATTATGTATCTTCGAAAAATGTATCGTATCGTAAATGTGTACTACGATGTTTATTGTAACGGTCCTCTGATAGCCAGAACATGTTTACTTTCTCTATATATAGACGTAACTCAGCTTCGCAATGCACAAACGGATACATGCCTTAGAGCGATGCCAGATGTCCAGTAATGATGATATCTTGAAAATAGAGACGTAACTCGGCCTATATAATACCTACCCCAAGACATGATAGTTCAGTTATGTTAGGAAGTTAGATAGGCTTTATATTTAATATTGTTTTGATCATTTTGCAGAATCTTTAGAATTAGAATAACACTCTGAAATTATCAAATGCTATAAATTTTGATTCGAAATTCATAGAAATTATATGACGTAAAAGTAATCTTTTGATTTGACTAAGTTGTGTTTGATAGCACATAAAGAATTAGTGCATAGAAGTACGCGACAAACTTAAATAATACAATTGAAGAAAAAATATCGGGATAAATTATTTCGTCCGCTCGTTTACTATTAATGAAGATTAATGACCAATTGCATATTATGTAGGACAAACATTCTATATGACACATACATGTGCGAACTGTTAAAATACTTTCAACGACGTTTTAAGTATGAGTCGCGCTCTGTGAAAAGGGTGTTTAATGCATGCGCGTAAAGTGTCGTCCCAGATTAGCCTGTGCAGTCCGCACATACTAATCAGGGACGACACTTTCCGCCGAAACTGGACGTTTGCTGAGATGATACTTTTTTGAAGTTAAAAATATCATAAAAGCGGAAAGTGTCATCCCTGATAAGCCTGTGCGAGCTGCATTATATTATATTTAAGAAATAGTAAACTCCACTGAGGTCCCTATGGCACTATAGTGACCAGCCAGGCAGCCACAACCCGTATATGGACCGAAGCCGTAGGTCTATATGCAGTTTGTGGCTGCCTGGCTGGTCACTATAATGCCATTGGGACCGAAGTGGAGTTCACTTTTTCTTATATTACACCGAAGAGTTTCCCCTTTGCCATTGTACAGTGTTGTACGATTGTTTATGGTTTAAAAGATATAAACTGCATTGTGTCACACCGGTCTTACTGACCTGTGTGAATGCGCGCTAAGCATTGTGGGAAATCTAACATTTTGAGGAGGACGTCATGGTATCTTGGACATTTGGCACTTTCATATATTTATTTAGTAGATACTGAAAATGCTGAATGTGCTAATTGCAACATCAAAGACGAGCAGGTGAGATTTTTACAGCTTTATTTTTCTTGACATAATGTTGTATGTTTTCCATTTAATTTATATGGCGCTCTATAGCCTTATTTATAAGACGCGCAAAGAATTTAGAGATACTTTTTATATGGGCTAAATTCTTTGCTCCAAATATTACCCATATAAAAAGTAGCTTAATATTTAAGAGCGTCAAAAATTTAGACTAATGGCGCTCAATTTTAGCTCGGCTGTTTTCGGGGAAAACCCTAGGTATTGTCATAGACAGCTCGTCGTCAGACATCCGCGTCGTGCTTAAACGTTTACATCGGCTCTAAAATCAAAGTGCTTCCACCTATAACATTGAAACCTCACACGTATATGCACCTTGATGATTTCTACACACCACACCCATTTTGGGGTCACTCGGTCAAAGGTCAAGGTCACTAACCTCTAAAAATTCTTTTAATTAATTTCATTTATTCAAAACTGCACCACAGCCTAGCTTGGCACCCATAATGTGGTGCTCTTGTTTATATATAATTTTAAAAATGTATTAATAACCAGAAAAGTTGATGCATGTATAAATAAAAAGATACAGCCATGAACAGTGTGTTTTAATTTTTAATAAATATGCTTTGATTGCGTATATGCAAAACAATGAAGTCCAATATATTGTTAACTGATTTTTAAAATGTTGAATGTACTCACACATTACGTACCAGTCCGTTTATGTACCGACACTTTATGTACCACTATCTGACACTTTATGTACCATATTTATAATATAAAGAGATAACTAATTTAATATGAATGTGTGTTATTGATGGAATGTATTTTGTGTGATAGTATTTATGAATTTAGACATATATATATATATATATATATATATATATATATATATATATATATATATATATATATATATATATATATATATATATATATATATATATATATATATAGTTTTTGTTAAACTGTTTAAGGAGTGCATGTAAATCATTAGTAAGACGTGCATGTTGGTGTACTAGAGGAATACATGGGATATTCTCAAAATCTTACACATGTTGTTTTTAATATAATTAAATAGGATCAATTGATGAATTAATTCAGTTTGAGTCAACTTGGGCTGGGTTGTGGAACTATAGTTATTTGTTGTTTTTAATCCAATTAAAAAGGGTACTATGTAACTGTCAACGAAAATATGCATTCATATGCATATAAGCCAAGTTTTGGATGTCACTGATATTTTCAATTTACTAGTACCTAATTAAGACTAATTAAAACAGAATTGGACTTTCCTTGCAAAGTATTTATTATTAATAATATAATAAGCTAATGTAATCAAAACATATTGATATTTTAATAATTTAACTCAATGATATTAATAATATTTAAATTTGCCCCAAAAAACTAGGGCAGGTAGATAGGAAGGATTTTTTTTGGAAAACCAACACTTGTCAGTGTAAAATATTTGTAAAGCTTCTTCAATTTCAGTTTTACATTTTATGACCTGCAACATATTCTATGCTACTTTATTTTACTATGGTAAGTCATTAAAGTGTAATTTATTTTTTTACTATATAATGTGCTCATCTCATTTAATGAATTACTACCCCATTTAAATATGACACTTAATCTAAATTCATTAATACAATAGTTATAATTGTTTTATTGTAACATACTATTCCACTAAAACTGACCATCATAGAACATCAATGCTGTGCTTTTACTAAAATTTTCATTGAGCTCAATTATTTAAAGAAAAAAATCTATCAGGCACTTATAAAACAATATATAATTAGGGTGTCAAAATTTAAAAAACTGAACAAGTCAATTTGAACTTCTCTTGCAATGCAAATGGAGCCACTTGAAATACCAAATTGTTCCCATACTAGTCGGCAATATAGCTATGACATTGTGTCTATTCATAACATGCATCAGATACACCTTCTGAAACTTTTTAAGCGTTTTTGGAAACGCTATTTCATTGCAAACTTTCGTCATTAAAGGATACATGTTGTTATACAACCGAAAGTGAAAGTACAGTTTTAAAAAAATGAATAAAGAGCGAAAATGTTGAAAACTTACGAAAATTTTAATTGACACTAACATAAGACCGTAAGACTGAACAAAATTATACTTAACTTTTAAATCATAACATGAAAGTTTACTTATAAAGCAAATTCTTCATTCATCCGCGGACTTCTTTGTGTCGTAGTCATAAATGCCTCCAAATGGAGGTGCGTGATGCGTCTAAGTATAGAGGTGACAATAACGTAGTGACGTCACCATTTATGTATAGAATGATATAAACTGAAGAATTTCGCATGAATAATGACGTCATTTCGTTAAAAAATGACGTCATTTTACAACAAAACAGTGCAAATTTAGTGGTGTGTAACCCCGAACGGTCAATATACGAAAAATAATGACCGGTCCATATACTATTTAGTTCCTCTATCGCATTTTACAGACTGAAACCGGTCATATAGATATAGAAGGACCAATATCTCTGAGGTGTAATATATATATATATATATATATATATATATATATATATATATATATATATATATATATATAATTCTATAAGTGTTGATAGCAAACAAGTTGCATTCATCCTCTCTTGACATTTTCACACTTGTTTGTTTGTTTTTGTTCTTTAATAGTATTTTCATGACCATTATTTATTAGAAACCTGTTTCGCCATGATCGTTATAATAATTTTTGTCATGCGCATGTCTGACTGAACGTCTATAAAGTATTGAGTAATGTTTCGGATGATATGTTTGTTTTTCTCGTGCATGATGAAACAACTATCGAATGCACTCTCTGGATTTGACATGTCTATCAAAACACATATTTTTATAATACTTGACAAATTGAAAGTTATTGTTAAAATTAATCGTTTTTTAATTTCTTTGAGACATAGATGTTTCCTTAGGCTGAAATTTGTCCTAATCTATAACAATATATGTTTTATTGTTCACGAAATGTAAAATCTTTTGTTTAAAAAGGGGAACTGCGCGTAACGATTCTTGTTAAAATCATAAGCAGAGTTGTCTTCCTTTATTTGAAGCGAGTATATACAATCGAAATAGCATGTTTTGAAATTATATTAAACGTTGAAAAATGCAAAACTAGAACTTGAGACAAATAGACGTGACAATCGACGAAGTTAGAGTTTTATCATTTCTGCTCTACAGAAAACTCATCAAATAAAGAGATATGTACACTTTTGGAAAATCACCACGATTTTGTTCATGCATATTTATTTGTTCATACGACACATCAACACTCTTTTTGGGTCTGGAACGAATACGAGTAAAAGTGTCACTTTCGGCGAAAACTTGGTCCTTATGAACTTCATCAAAGTTAACAATCAATTGAAAGCACAACTCTAACAGAATTGATATATTTACATAACATTCCTTGTTCATTTCATGTACTGTTTTGAGATGTAGAAAAATAACATGTTCACGTTTAAAATGTTATTTACTAGCACTAATAATCTTACATTCGTATATAAAAAACGGAATTGTTGAAGCTGATTTTGGGCTACCTACACAAGGGCGATATATCGTGTTAAATATATCGTGCGTCGCCGCGACTGTCAAGAAAAATATCTTGCGTCACCGCGACTGTCAATTTTTTTTATCAAGTATCGCTACGTGTGTCTAGTGGCGCCCTCGATGAAAACAGTGCGAGATTATAGATGGCACTATGACATGACGTACTTAACAACGAGCATTTCACATAAATAGACAATGATAAGTATTAATGCAAAGCATCAAAGGGCGTCGGGAATTTCAGTGTAAAAGGCACTCAATGAAGTTACATGGAGCGATTTTTTATATTTGCCGATTATTTTAAACAAAATAGAAAAAGATACTGGTATAACCATAATCTATGATTGTGTGTTATAACCCTCAAATCACCATTATCTATGATGTTGTGTTATAACATCCAAATAACCATTATCTATGATCTTGTGTTGTAACGCCCAAATATTTCATAGTTCATTTTATTAACATTGTTTTCCTTTTTTTACTGACACCCGTGTGCAGTTTTCATTAATGGAACAGAACTGTGTAGGTTTTTAAAAATCTGCTTCATCTTGTAAGCGTAATTTCATATTTTTCTCAACTTCAAGGAGAGATGATTCTGAACTAATTCTTACGTTGCTCATTAACGATAGGGGTTGAGTACTCATTGATATGAAAACACTGTAAAAGTTTTAATGTGTTTATGACCCCCCCCCCCCCTCTCACACATATATTTCATGGGCATAATAAAAACAAAAAATGGTTACAATAACACAGCATATTTATTTAAACAAAAATGTCTACATCAAAACAAAAATTTAACATAGAACACAAATAAAATAAATAGATTCTACTGGGACTCGAAACTTAGGCCTCTCACATGTGAAGCGAGCGTGTAACCCCTACACTACGGAACCGCTGAAAAATCACCTTCTAACTAAGATATTAATAAGCTATTAATAGTCGGTTTAAATGTAAACCCGGTATTTTAAACGCTGGATAGTGAGCGGGGTTAAATGGCCATACCAAAGGGTCCATACCACTGGCAAGATACGGGTCAGGCCTGCGGCCTTCTGTATGTGGCTCTTAAAAAAAACCCTGTAGGATGACTTTATAGTAATGAGACTGGTGTGCTGTGATGGTGCTCCTCATTGATAAATGGCTGCTTCCTTTATCAAGACTCATTATTACAATTAATAATACGTGTCGCGCTTCGCGCTCTATAGCGCCGTTATTAGTAACTAGGTGGTTGCTAGGATAGTTGAACAAAGAAGGTTTTCATGTGTTTACGACCCCCACCCTCTCACACATATATTTCATTGGCATAATAAAAACAAAAAATGGTTACAATAAAACAGCATACTTATTTAAACTAAAATGTCTACATCAAAGCAAAGAGTTAACATAGACCACAAATCAAATAATTTGATTCTACTGGGGCTCGAACCTTGGACCTCTCACATGTGAAGCGAGCGTGTAACCACTATACTACGGAACCGCTTGAAAAACACCTTCTAAGTAAGATATTAAGGTAGTGGGAGCCTAATCGGTACTTTTCCAGAAACACTCTTTGTTATTGTTTCCACATAGTAAATTGTATATCACAACTTTTTATCAGCCGGTTAACTTTTTATACTTGGTTGAATACACCTATCGCTTGACTCAGTTGGGTGTTTTCTATGGATTTACCCTATATCCAAAATATATAGTTTTTTGTAATGGGATATACATATATTTTGAAAATTAACTTAATAAACGTACACGACTGGATTTTGTTAGTAGATACAGAATTTAAAAAGTGTCATTGAAAGAGAATTGTGCCTTTGATGTCCAATTATATATGCACTTATCTGGATAAAATGGCAAAAACGACAACAAATGGTTCAGTGACAAGAAATTTTAATTACGTTTTATGTCACTTTTAGTGTGATAAAATGCATATATTGTACATTTTTATTTAACACAACGTATTTTCTACACATTGAATGAATTTTCAGGAAGTTGTACCGTTCCTATCTCAAGAAATGTTACTTTGAGTATGCCTACCCCAATTCATTTTCACGCAATGAATTTAAGTATAAATTTGTATATTACTTCTCTTTTGGGTTTTTGTAGTTGCTTATTAAAAGCTACAGTTATAAACCATGACATGTGAAGAAATTTAGCTAACTTTGAATTAATATTGATTTAATAATACATTAACAAGAACACCGCATAACGGGTGCCACGCTCGACTGCGAAAGCTTGTCAGAATCTATTTTTTTGAGGTCACAGTTAACTTGACCTTTGACCTAGTGACCAAAATAGGGTGTGGCGTGTAGAACTTATCAAGATGCATCTACATATGAAGTTTCAAATGTGTAGGTGGAAGTACTGTAATGTTAGAGGCAACGTTAAAGTTTTATATTAGAGGTCACAGTGACCTTGACCTTTGACCTAGTGACCCAAAAATGGGTGTGGTGTGTAGAACTCATCAAGGTGCATGTACATATGACGTTTCAAAGTTGTAGGTGGAAGCACTATGATGTAAGAGGCAAAGTTAAAGTTTTATTTAGAGTTAACAGTGACCTTCACCATTGACCTAGTGACCTAAATATGGGAGAGGCGTGTAAAACTCATCAAGTTGCATGTACATATGACGTTTCAAAGTTGTAGGTGGAAGCACTGTGATGTTAGAGGCAAAGTTAAAGTTTTATATTAGAGGTCACAGTGACCTTGACCTTTGACCTAGTGACCCAAAAATGCGTGTGGCGTGTAGAACTCATCAAGTTGCATGTACATATGAAGTTTCAAAGTTGAAGGTGAAAGCACTTTGATGTCAGAGGCAAAGTTAAAGTTTTATATTAGAGGTCACAGTGACATTGACCTTTGACCTAGTGTCCAAAAAATGGGTGTGGTGTGTAGAACTCATCAAGGTGCATGTACATATGAAGTTTCAAAGTTGTAGATGGAAGCACTTTAATTTTAGAGCAAATGTAAAGGTTTAAGCACAACGGCGGACGTCGGACGGCGGACGTCGGACGGCGGACGACGAAGAGGCTATGACAATACCTCGGAGTTTTCTCCGAAAACAGCCGAGCTAATAATACAATCTTAAGGTCACATACAGTCAAAAGGCAACATATGAATACAGGCGCAGTTCACCACAAAATGTCCAAGTTGTCCCAATATTACGTAGCATAAAGATGTATAAGTTATCATGTTTCTTTAAACATGTAGCACAATAATATACAACTTATATTTTAATAAAAACAGCCATATTAATGACAACTAGATGTACATAATTTATTATCAGTATAATGCCATTGCGTGATTTTGACTGGCCGCGTGTCATTTGAAAGCCATATTATCTCGTTCCGTCACTTTTCGTCACTGAAAAACTGACCAATTTTAGGGACCACTTCAGATAAAATATTTTTTTGCGTTTGTGACTTTTGGTAGTAGTTTTTAGCAATGAAAGTATCCCTAAAGTCATCCTCTCCGGAACTAAAAAATATGGCTTTCAAATGACACAAGGCCAGTCAATATCCCGCAATGTTTTCAGCTGTTGGTCACTTTAGGCTCCTCTATGCAACAACACGTCTAACAATCTAATGTTTTTTGCCTTTAAGGCTTTTTATGACTTAAACAAACTGAATGATGGATTGTAGTAACAGTAAAGATGTTGGCCACATTGTCAATAATTTTACATGTTTTAAGCAAAGATCCCAGTGCTTCAACATCATCAGTAGCACTGTGGGCGTTGCAGGTTGCCTGGAGAACACGTTCACTAGATCTTCCTGTTTGTGTGACTGTCCAGGATACGATTTTTGAAAACCGGCAAAGAGTCAACAAAACTGCTTACACAATTTCAAAACGTTTCAAAACAGTGTGTGTTCAGCAATGCACTAACCAAAACCGGAAAATCAAACCTGCGCCAATTATGAGCAACAAAAATGGCTCTGGGAAACTTTGCAAGCCACATCATACGATCATGTAGAGAAGTTTTAATTGATACACTATCAACACTTCCACCATTTACACGCATTATGCCATGATCATCAACAGAGATGCCAATCACTTTTTGAGCTTCGGAAGAAATTGGCACTGTTGTCTTCACATATGCCGAGAACTTAAAACCCGTCTTCAAATGCACAGCAGCAATCTGAGTTATATCAGGCATTACTGTACCTCGAACTAAAATACAAAATTTAATTCACACAATGCTTATTTCATGAATTTTATAATTTCCTTTTAAGTTTCATTCTGACGCCTTATATGACCGTTGGTTATGAGAAAAATCAATTTTCAGCACAACAAGCACATTACATATTGACAAGTCGTTGAACTCAAATTATCGCTTGTGAAAAGAATTTACCATTTACATGAATAGCTCGGAATTTTAATATACCTATGCTCCTTCATAAGATTTATTACTAAATGTAATGAATTTATTAAAAAAAATTGTAATATTTGGAATAGCTTTTAATATTTATAATAACAATAACACATATTTTTTATAATGTGCCTGCCCTGGGGTTCTTACCAACAATCTTTTAAAAAATGTAATTTTACCAAACTATGAACTCAGTGCCTTTAATAAAACAATTATTATTAATATTTTTCATGTTCATCTGGAATAGGAAATAAGAAGACAGTTGATGAGAAATAATACTAAAGTTTGGCACCAGAATAGTCAATAACATTGTATTAAAAGTTAGTCCTTACACTTACTCCATTTCTTTCTCATAAGCATCAACGGCAGCCTTGATAGACGACGCAGTTGAGATTTTCTTGATGGCCTCCCAAGCACAAGCCTCCATCTTCTTAAAATTTCTATTTGCAATAAGTGTTATGTTTAGAGTGGTTAGGAAGTTATTTACCTTCACCGGCCTGCCCAAACTGACTTTCATTGCTGAAAAGAGAATTGAAAATTGATAAAAACATGAACACGAAATAAGACCGTAGTTACTTAATAATGACGTCACAATGTATTTTCATAGAATCCATTCGTATCATCGTTACATTATTAAATAACATGAATGAGCAATCGATTGAATTTAACAACACAAATGCGAAACTAAATTTGAAAACTGAATATGATGAACACCGGAATGTATCCTTATATATTACACGATTAGCAAATATTCACTGGGAATGACACTTGGAATTGTAAGGGGGCTGAAAATGTGTAAGAAGACCAAAGATCAATGGCAATTGTACAGTGATTAAACATTGATAGAAATGGCAGGTTGAAAAATGAAAACATGCATACCTGTTCCAAGCTTGGTATTTACGTCAAAGCATGGCATTCCCCTGATCTTGAGATGGTGCTGCTTTCCATAAGCAACACGGTTGACTTTTCTACGGTCAGGGTTTTCACAAACAACGTACAAATAACCACTGAGGCAATTTTGTAGTTCGCCAACAATGTTATATATTGTCAAAGGAATATGACAGAAAATACAAAACTGGCCATACTGGTTTTGTTTAGCAAAACTTCCAGCTCAACGAGTCAATCAATCTTCTTCCATCCCCCACCCACTTCTGCTTACTCTTTTCACGTCATTTAGCAAATGCGAATAGCTTTTACGTGAGTCATTTTCACACAAATCGCCATCGAAGAGCTCGGTAAATGATAAATTGTTATCGAACACAACCTTGTCGATCGGTGTTTGCTTCTTTTTCGATTTTGCAAATCGCTCGCTTTTATTTCGCACTTTCAGTTTGCTAAGAAAATGTCAACAACCGTGACGTCATGAACACAAATATTGTATGAAACGAATTAATTTAACTTATATTTGTATTGTATAGTAATTAAATCTTAAAGATATAAGCAAATTTAACTCTTAAATAAAAAATGCAAATTTATTTCGTGTATTTAGTATAATTTCCGGACTTTACCGTATATATCACTAATAGCCTAAACGCTTTCGGAATACGGCGATATCGACCGACTATTCTCGATCTCACTAGGCACCTACTGCCTTAATAAGTGACTGTAGTGTAACGGTTATCAATAAAGCAATAAACCGTGTAATCGCTGTCGTCTTGTAAAATTGAAGAAAATACGCGTTAACCAAAACTCGAACAGCAATAGTCTGCGCTATTTCAGAAAAACCACAAAATAAATATATTTTGATTATGTTTTGTTTTTATACAAAACCAGAAAGTTTCGCATATTTGCCCAGTCACTGTGATCTTTCCCCTGTGATCAGTTATTAATTACAACAATTAGCTTTGCATTATTGGAAATAATTTTGTAATAAATGTAATAGGCACAATTGCAATAATTATTTACACTAATTTACACACAAAAAAACACTATGCAAGATATTCTTTAAAAAATGAATATACATTGATTCGTAAAATAACTTCTCCTCCCATAAGCGAAAAAAAGCATTACATACTAGTCGCCGCACTTCAGTGCGAAGCCAATAAATACATAAATACGTGAATACATAATTGGTTTTCAACGTTAACAAGAAGCAACAAGCAAGGTAATCATTTCTCTTTTTTACATAGCATTGTTAATGAATTTGATAATATTTCTTAATTGTCTAGAGTTAGTACTGGACATTATAGATATGAACTTATTGACAATATAAAACGATTGGTTAATATTATACTTAATTTAAAAATCTTGATAAAGCGTACATATAAATAAGAAGTGATATTCTGTTTCAACCATGTTACTGTTACACAGTTTGCATTTCCTGTTTTCTCTAGCAATGTTATTGTATCTACCAGTTTCAATTTCTAAAGAATGAGCGCTTAGTCTAAATCCTGTTAGAGCTTTTCTATGGCCATCATTATCAACACAATAAATAATAACATTTCAAACGCAAATAATAGATATTCTGAAAACTTAATTACAAATATGTACGCACTTCGAAACACTAACCTATGACGTTCGAAGCTCTTTGTTGTTGTCGTTTATATTAACCCATTTATGCATAGCGTCTAGAAAAAAGGCCTTGGCAAACAGCGTAGACCCAGATGATACGCCGCATGATGCGGCGTCTCATCATGGTCAGCGCTGTTTGCTTAAAGGAATTTATGTAAGAAATATAGAAATAAATATACTACACATATCTTATTTTGGAAATAAATTGATTCAATTTAGAATGATGCGAGAGTCCACCAGGCATAAATGGGTTAAAAAACTGTAATAATATATAATATGGATCACTTCAAACTTTTATTTGAATGCCTAGTAATGCGTTGTATCGTCGATGTATACTACAAACGTTTCATTTGCACTTATAACATTAGGTAATCACAAAAAGTTTCATTTAGTTATGCTTACTTTTTTCTTGCTGAAATTGAATTGTTTAGTGTGTTGTTGTTTTGTTTGTTTTGGGTTTCCGACGCATTAAACAGTATTTGAATAATTCACAAAAATATTCAACATACTCGTTTGTTTTAAAGTGTTAGTTGTTATTGCATTGATAAGTGCGAATACATTTGTAATTAACTGCCAAAATATTTTCTAGAACACCAGCCAGGATAAGAAATCATTCCAGAACCACCCGCAAAAATAAATATGTTGCTTGGCTTTGAATCGATTTTCAAGAGCGTAATCAAAATGTATTCGCTATAAATTTTTATTGCGATTTATATATTTCCATGTACCAGAAACGCCTTTGAAACTTTCTAGTTCCGTTAGATTAAATATAAATCTGAGAAGATGTGTGCTTATTTCGTTTCAGTTGATTAACATGCCGTGTTTAATGTGATTAATTATTGGCGTCGCACTGAAGTGCGACGACTCGTATGTAATACGTTTTTCTTTCGCTTATGGGAGGAGAAGTTATTTTACGGATCAATGTATATTTTTGTTATCAGAATATCTTGCACAATGGTGATTTTTTGTGTAAATTAGTGTAAATAAGTACTGCATTTGTGCCTATTACATTTACAACAACATGTATTGCCAATAATGCAAAGCTAATTCTTTTAATTAATAACTGATCACAGGGACTAGGCAATAATAAAATATCACAGGGACTGGGCAAAAACGCGAACCGGTGAAATTTTTTGGTTTTGTATAAAAACAAAACATCTTCAAAATATATTTATTGTGTGGTTTTTCTAACAATAGCGCATAATATTGCTGTTCGAGTTTTGGTTAACGCGTATTTTCTTCAATTTTGCAAGACGACCGCAATTACACAGTTTATTGCTTTATTGATAACCGTTACACTTTAGTCACTTATTAATATCTTAGTTAGAAGGGGATTTTTTCAGCGGTTCCGTAGTGTAGTGGTTACACGCTCGCGTCGCATTTGAGAGGCCCAAGGTTCGAGCTCCAGTAGAATCAAATTATTTTATTTGTGTTCTACGCTAACTTTTTGTTTTGATGTAGACATTTTTGTTAAAATAAATATGCTGTTATATTGTAACCATTTTTTGTTTTTATTATGCCCATGAAATATATGTGTGAGAGGGTGGGGGGGGGGGGTTGTTCGTAAACCGATTAAAACTTGTACAGTGTTTTCATATCAATGAGTACTCAACCCCTATCGTAAATGAGCAACGTAAGAATAAGTTCAGAATCATCTCCCCCGTGAAGTTGCGAAAAATATGGAATTACGCTTATAAAATGAAGCCGATTTTTAAAAACCTACACAGTTCTCTTCCATTAATGAAAACTGCACACGGATGCCAGTAAAAAAGGAAACCAATGTAAATAAAATAAACTATGTTGGGGGTTACAACACAAAATCATAGATAATGGTTATTTGGGGGTTATATAACAACATCATAGATAATGGCTATTTCGGGGTTATAACACAAAATCATAGATAATGGTTATACCAGTATCTTTTTTTATTTTGTTTAAAATTATCGGCCAATATATTAATATTTACAGTAAAAAAAATCGTTCCATGTTACTTCATTGAGTGCCTTTTACACTGAAATTCCCGACGCCCTTTGATGCTTTGCATCAATACTTATCTTGTATGATACCTGAAACGCATCAGCTAAAACGACCCGAGGGTTTTCTGTAAATTCTTTTACGTTTACTTAGATGTTTATTTTTGACAAATTAGTGCAAATAAGTGAGTATATTGAGTATAAATAATTCAATGTGCAGAACTTGGGAACGTCTAAATATATAATTATATTTTCGAGATGAAAACATTTTTTTGACGGTTGGCGCTACTTAACTAATTACCACTACAATTTAAAAAGTGCATATTACTACGTTGTATTTCATCAAACATCGTTTAGTTAAAAGATGCATTATTTTACTGAAATAATCGTATGGGGCCTTTCGATAGTCAACATTGTCTCGATGTCGACACAACAATATCGAAGTCACGTAACAAACATATACTAATATATCGGACTTCGTTCAACCTGCGGCATGACGCCATCTTGACCGTGCTTATATCTACTTATATTCTAGTTTACGGCTAATAGCAACTGATTCAACACAGCGGAACTGAAATCACGAATATGTAAACGCGACTTGAGTCCGTGTGCTTTGGCAAACAAAAAAGCTTAGAGACGTAACACAACATTATTTCTACATCAGATTTGATATACCAAATGTATATCAATTTTTTTATCAGGAGTCATGTGTCTATTTAAGTTTTAATATTATGTGAATCTTCACAATTAATAATACACATACGAAGTAAACCTTGATTATATTCAAGTTTGGTTGAGTTAAACTTGATCTGAACCTATCTTAACGAATTGGCTAGACCAGTTGCACATTTCATGGAGACGGGCGCCGCCAAGATTGCTTTAAGCTCAATTAAAGGAAATGACAAGGCCAAAAATGCAGCACACACAGTTTTAATACTAATGATACACTGCTTCCGTGTTTATAGAATAATGGACAGAACTAAATATTTAAACTCAATTTACTGATGTAGTTTTATGCAATCTGGGACTGTATAGGCGAAGACCCTAATGATTCTGTATGCGACAATAGGTTATATGGTTAGCGTATGTTGATTGCTTATCGGTGCATAAACAATTCTGTTTGAAGGTCTGACACTCAACAATAAGACCACGGGGGCGTTAGCTGAAATGATGTATAGGCAAGCATTTCAATGACACAGCGATTGTAAGTGGTTAATACATGATGATAGATATGATTTGTTTTATTTATCTAACTTCTTTATAATCGTTTTTCATTGACGCAGCTAGGTCACTGCTGACTGTTTACTTTTTCATATTAGGTCGGTAGCGTTTAATATAAGGTTTTTTTTGTACTGTTTGGGCAATCGGTCACTTGCCTTAAATAAAGGACCAACTAATTGTTTTTAATGAAAATTCAATACTGCTCCAGCAGCTGGAGTTTCACTTCTTTATATTGTAACGTTAAGTAACATCATATATGTAAACAAGAAGGTGTTTTTATACCACTGTCATGATATAATGTTTGATAGTATGTACACAACTAATTACTTTATTATCTTTTTTTCACGTGCCCTTTTGATATGTATATTATTAAGTTTAAGACTGACCGATGAACTATGTATGAGTCGTACTTGATTTCTGTTCTGTTCTATATAAAAAATAGTTTATCTTGTTATTACGTTGATGATGGATATTGAAGGGTAATAGGTAAGATAGATTTGTTATACGGCTTCTTACTGACCCCGCACGGTGAGATACAAGGTCGTAAATTTATATTAATTTACTAACCCTGTATCACACAGTGTGGGGTCAGTAAGAAGTCGTGAAACTAATAATCCGTAGCACATACCACTCAAGAGAACCATAATCATCCGCACGCCGATTCCGCAGAGCGCATCCACCGTTTACATGTCTAAATCTATCCATTATGGTTCACTGGATGCTTTCTGCCATATAATTGTGTTGTGTAGTCAAATAAAGTCAAATCTGACCATTATCAATAGGTATCTGTAATTAAAAATGCGCACACCGTAAGTCCTGACAGCTGGATAACACGACATTTTGATATGAAGCACCCATGGTTGAGTACATGCATGATGCTTAGACTTTTTACTGTTAAAACATGTTGTGTTTCCAAATTGAAGATCTATATGATATCGTTTTAATATTAAATATGTAATCAATAAAAATAAAACATTTTTGTACTCTCCTTTTTATGCCCCCGAAGGTAGGCATATAGTGATCGCACTGTCCGTCTGTCTGAAATTCCGTCACACTTTGCGTTTAGATATGTCATCCAATGGTGACAAGCCTTGTTTACATTAATTTTGAGTCACACTCTTTAACTTTAGTTTTCATGTTCCGAACGTCAGAACGTCCCTATGTCAGTTAATTCCGGTGTGATATTGTTAAGGTAAATATTTTGAGTTAAACATAGAATTTGTTCGTGCTGATGATTTTTTTCAAAAGGTTATGACCTAAGGTTTTAAATAATGTATGCTATTGTTTGAATATAGCGTGGTAATTGTGATAATTGAAATAAAATTGTGCAAACTTTATAAAGAACCAATAATGAATGTATTCGAGTGTTTCCTTATGCGCTGATATTATTACCCCGTACGGTAAGCGTAATATGGTTACATTATTTATAGTGAAGTGAAGTTCTAATTTTCTTTCATTGTATAGAAAACTAACGATAAGATCCATGAACTGTTTTAAAATTTTCAATCATTTGTAAATGCTCAAGTGGAGTTTATACAAATTACGACGTAAATATATCGTTTATTGTCCCGAATATCTGTATGCAAAATGACCTTACATGTACGGCCTAGTATATGTTTATACAAAGATCATCGCATTATTGACTGAGTAAAAAATGTTTTTATCTAAGCGTTCATTAATTGAATGAGAAACCATTAAAGTCATGGCCTGTACGAAATGCAAATATTAATAAGTACAGAAAACAGTACTATTTCGTTCGCAATAGAAGCGTTAAAGTTCCGAATGTCTGTAGATGGATAGAAATACGAGTGTATGATGTAAAGCTTTCTCTACATTGTATACTCAAAGATCGTTACAAACTATTTATCACTTGTTATATAAAATAACAAATATAAACGTTTAAATTTCAATGAGAACTTAATAATGATACAATGTATCAGTAGCGTGGATTCTATTGTCGCTAAATTGTAATGTATATGTATGCTATTTAATGCACTGCACTGAAGCACTCTCTCACAATAAACATTAGCAGCACCATTTCACACACATACATGTGTACGCTATTTCCTTTTTGTCTCATTGAATGTTTTTCACACATATTTCAACGTGTAATTCGACTACTATTTTTTCATAATTGGGTCATATTATTACAAATGGCACATAGTGGGTTCTTACACTCCTCTATGAACGATGTTCTTTGATGTCCTGGGTTTTGGGCAATATATAAACAATACTGCAAATTATATGACTGAACGTCACAGTTGCCTTTATTTATAAGATTTCAAACGAATCGCTCACTGCATTGCTTCGACAAAAATGGCATGTTTCCACTATCGTTATCACTTTTATCAGAACATAATAGAATAGAATATTATTATTTTACTAAAGCATATAAAGCTCATTATCATAAAACTACATAGAAATGATATCATGCGTTTGAACTCTATACACAACATACATTATTTTGAAGACCAATCAATATACATTGACAGGCAACAAAGGTGTTCGTGAGAATGTGACAGGGGCGAGGTTAATACATCTAACTACACAATGTCAAGCATATGGTTGAATAATTGCAACATTTATTACATTATATGTACTCATTTATTTTGTGACACAATATTGAATACTAAATATAAAGGACATTGTCTTTTATTTTATTATATAAGTTCTCTTATTCTCTTTATCTCTGCGATTGAAATGAACCGCGTGTTTCTTATATTGATTGTAAACATATAGACGTTCACACAATACATGATTTAAAACATAGTTCATGGTTGTAATATTCGTTCTATTTCATTGAGTGATTTTGTAATCTATTATTCTTCTTAATGTGAATGAAACAATAGGAAATTCACTTCACAACACAAATGACGTTGTTTATTAAGCATTTTATGATATATAATAAAAAGTGTATAGTTTCATATCTAAACGTCAGAGTAGGCTAAATAAAACATTTAACAAAATAAAGCATGCTGCAATGATAAGTTTTGATGTTATGTACAACCAGTCTTTTCAAATAAACATGAAACAGTAAATGATTTGACATTGCAAAGGCAATCATACACACATAAACACTACTACAATTCAAACAACAAAGCAAACACAACGCCGATGAGGTACACGACGAACACATACGCAATGCCACGTGGCAGACCCGTTAATAAACTTGTATACTAACAGATCAGATGACTGATTGTTAAGACACATATAAGTAAAATTGTTCAACACTTAACCATTATAATTACTAAAATATATAAATGAAGGAGCTGATAAAGTCACCTTTTAACATCTATTAATGAATTGATAGTATTACTAATATTAAAACTGATTTTTTTAAAAACTAAAATGAGTAACATATGTTCGAGATATACTATTACATTGAATTAATAGCATTTCAAAAAATTACATTACATAACATTACTTTACATTATGTTATAGTACAAAATGAAAAACTATTTAACATAATATATTATATTTTATTACATTACATTTTATTATATTTCATTTTATTACATTTTATTTTGTTTTATGTCATTTTAGAACATTACAGTTTATTACATTACATTTTATTTTATAACCTGTTTTTAAATGATATTTTATTACATTTTACTTCATTACATTTTATTATATTACTTGTTTTTAAATTATATTTTATTACATTTTATTTTATTACATTTTATTTTATTACATGTCCCAAACACAATACCATTTACAATGACGCGCGCGATAGCATTATTTAGACTTGAAACTGATTTTAATAATTACCAAAAATGACCATTTACGACTTATCAGTGCTACGTTTAAATGTACATATTGCTTATTAGTCATCATACACATCGTAATACATAAAACAATTACACAGTTTGTATAAAGAACCCTTAATCTGACGGACATAAAAATGAACTGCAAATTTACAGCGGCAATAGATTATTGTATAATTCAATCGGCATATTTCAAAGAATTGGATATGAAAGCACTGTTGCACACTAAATAAAACGAATCTAACATTAGCACAGGTACACATCTTTTCAGTTACGAGTTGTAATGTCGTCACTACTTGTGTATCGTGTACAATGAAGTTATGTAATTACTTCTAACGCTATAACTATTTAATCAGATCTAAATAATTATATTCTTTCTGTACGTGACATTCACATATTGAAGTACATCTGCATATGGTGTTCGTAATTACATTGTTCATTCATGCGTACAGCGCCTGAATTCCATCATAATCGGCATCAGTCGAATGTATCATAATACAATGGCTCAACAGATAACAGCAAAAGATACAAAACATAGGCTTTATGTGAAAATATATAGAAAAACTTGTTCACACTGTAGAAATTAGCTTAAACTCGCTATATCGTAATCATTGTATTACCTGTTACAACACCATAAGAGTATTATTGTCGACACAAAGAGCATTTCTTACACTATATTTCGTGTAAATCCACGTATTTAAGTTCCTTTGAAAAGAGATATGTATCCTATATTAATCGTTAGATGGAAACTGCATCCACCAGGGCGACAATATATCCCATTCAGTTGATATAGTTCCTACATAAGCATTCGGATATGAATTAAATACTCATGGTCTTCCTTCATAACAGCAATTCCTTCCATGAATAGCGTCTCACGGATTTCCCTCACTATCGCTGTCTGGCGAATCATTATTGCCTTCAATACATTGTCAGACTCATTCATGACACCGCGCTCATCTCTGCATTCAGGATCCCTGTTGAGCCACGCTAGATTCAATATCTCCAACTCAGTTCGGCGTTTGCAATACCACCGTAGTGGTTCTGGGTACGAAACAATTGCATTTCTTAGCTTACTCAATCGCAATACTAGACGTGGACCTTCATTGATAATGTCTGTGATTGTCGAAACCCAGATTTTTTCCTGTTCGTTTTGCAAATCGCAGTTTGCCATGAGATTTCTTTCTGGAATCATATAGTATTCCAGATTTTTCTTTGTTATTGCAGTTCTAAGCTTACCAAGACCTTCATGTAACCAAAATAGCAAACTGGTTTCATCAAATAGTACCTGTGGATTGGTCTCCGCTACCCAAAACACAATGTTTTTAAGCGTGTATGATGTGATTTCTTTATGAAGTGGTTTTATAACAGATTTCACAATCATTTTCAACAAAACATACATTTTGATCTGAGTGTCATTTAAATTGCTGACCAGTACATTCTCACCCTCGTTAAAACAAATCCTCCACTCAACATTCTTAGTTAGGCTTCCTTTAAATCCAACTGGTGACACAAACGCTCCCATTAATACGACTTTCTGAACGACTTCGGGCGATGGCCAAAAGCGCGGTCTGTTCGCCCACCTTTTCAAAATGCTTGGACACTGGCATCGTAAAACAGGAACTCTGTCCATTTCCAAGCCAACGCCGAGCGTACACGGACTGGACGGCCCTGCACGTTTATGGCGTACTTCATCTGGTGCACGCTCAGTTGGTAAACTAATATCAACAAACAGATCACTGCTAAGAATCGCACGTCCCCTGCCATCTTCACAAAGGGCTTTTGGAATGTAATCTTGTAACGTATGGGATAGACGCTGAAAAAGAAGTTTACAATGGCCCGGATAAACGCCATCTGTCTCCATCCTGAATACTGTTGTATCGTACGGTATAGTTCTTAGGTTAATACCCTCTTCCAAGGCAATGGCCATATGCAGAACGAAGATAGTGTCGCGGTCACTTTCAAACACGCAGGAAAGCCCCTCTCCTTTGCTTCCTGCTGTGATTAGGGCGTCGGATTTTGAACGTGCAGTATGTTGTGTGTCACTTTTTTTATACATATCTACCCTGGCTTGTCGTAGTTCTGAACCATACCCTAACCAGGTCAAAAGCAAACTGAGTTCAAAAGAATAATCTTCATTTGACTTCTGAAACAATTCAATAATACAAAATGCATACATTTAGTATACATGTCGATTCTTGTGAACTATATTTTTAATTGTTATCTTGAACTCATTTTTAATTCGAAAATAAAAACACGTTAATTTGTTAACTTGCGAATAGACGTGTATATGTATTAATTTGAGTCTATATAAATATTGATTTCGTTTATGTATCGGGTTTACCATTTTAACATTGATTTGTTACATTATTTATTATCCAAAGGATATGATGCTCTTAAACAGTAAAAACCGCGTGCTTATCAGGATTTGACAACACATTTATTTTATCATAACGAGTCTGGTTCAGTTTAATGGTGAACGGAGCCTTTTAAATATTACGTCACAAGGCGCAAAGCTTGGGACTCGATTACGTCATATACAGATATGATTCACTGTCTGAGTATCGCAGTATGTAGAAACCGCGGTTTGAGCGTTTTTATAGCTTCCTCATCATGTACACGAATAATAGCATTACAGTTCTTACATAACTTCTACTCGTATTTAATAAACCTAATTAAAACATTGTTTTATCATCAACGTTATAAAACTTTCTTATTCTATAGACATAATAGGAAAAAGCACTTTGGGAAAAAATGCAATTTACCATAATATGGTAAATAGAGCATCCCTATATCAATTTTACGGTGTCAGTAACGTGTTCATTAAGGTAACTATGCATTAAAATGTTTGAAAGAAAACGTATAATTTAAATCTTTTTCAGATAAAACACAGGAGTTTGAAATTCAATCCATAAAGCTAATCTAATTTCTAAATAAAAAATACCCCTATATAGTATAAAGACTACAGGAATGAAACGCAGCAGACCCCGGACCCGCCCATTTTCCAGAAAACAAGGGAAATTACTGGAAAAACAGGGTACCCTACATCGACCCATGGTATAATAATCAAAAGGCCGGTGAAAGAAACTACGAACACTGCTTACCGTGAACTACCTTCCTCTTAATTCACAATTATTCAACATTTTCCGCTCATCGTCGGATCCATTACGTGTTGTTGTTGTTTTTTAGGCTAGATTGCACTCTACCGGTGCGCAGTTGTTTACCTCTATTGACAAAGCGGGGGTTTGGGGGCGGTAGCTCCCGATACTAAGGAAATATATAGGAATAAAAAGGATATATAGGTGTTGCGTAAGGTGTTATGTATTGGGCGCTTAGCAACGATACAATTACGCTTAGCAACGATACAATTATACGCTTTTTCATTCTTTTTTACTTACCGGTAACGTGCAATCGTCCCGTTTTTTTATTCACTGCGAATCTGCCATGTACTTTACTTCGATAACAAAAACAACAAGAAATATATTCTTTTTTTAATAGGTTATAATAAATATTCCTATAAATAAATAGAATGTGTTTGTTTCTTTTTGTCAGTTAATTAAATAGTGATAGTGGTAAACAACTGCGTACCGGTACAGTGTTTTGTTTGAAATACAGTAATTTCCCTTGTTTACTGGAAAATGGGCGGGTTCGGGGTCGCCTGCGTTTCATTCCTGTAGTCTTTATAGTTATACTATATATTTTTTTATTTAGCTATAAGATTAGATTTATAAATATAATTTCAATCTCCTGTGGATAAAACAACTTTGATTTTTAAGTACGGCGAGAATATAGCTTTTTAAAGCGTGTGTTTAAAATTGATGACGTCATTGGGTGGGAATGGCAAAGCGCGGGAATGTCACCACTACAATTACTGACGTATATTAAACAGCACAGAATAAAAGGCATCTGGTATGAATATTTCTGGTATGTGTCAACTTATTTTCATGATTATATGAATTGCGTTTTTAGTTATGTAATAGTAATTTCAACGTAAAACGATTTAAGAGGCAATTTAAGTTATTTTGTACTATTTTGTGTTGCTAAAGATGGAATTAAAAAACACGTTTTGAAATTTGGTATTTGAAAACTATATTGCGTTTACTCCTGAATCGCTCGAACTTAAAGGTGATCTGAATGTTAAACTCTATAATGCGTTATCTTAAAACCTTTCTTTATCAAATACAAGATGTACTTGATACTGGTTTCGTTTTATTTTATCGTGTCTCAGTTATAGTTTTGGTGCTATTGTTTGTTTCCAATAATAAAATATTTAAATTGAAATGCATTCTCTTTTATTGATTTTAATACGAATCGTTATGGTACGAGGATACGTTTTATTCACATTTATGTGCCGTGACGGTGACCTTAGGTGTATTCATGTATTGTGTTTATTATGTATGTTTGTGTTTTGTCTAGTACACGTGTTTTGTGTCTTAGAAATAAATGTAAGACGGTATGCTATAGCAAATTTAAACTGGTACAGCCGAGGTTTCTCTTTATGTGTATATCCTTCAAATGTATCTGTGTATCAAATTCGAAATTGACTTTGACTAAGACATATATAAAGGGTAATTTAGAGGTCACCTTACTTAGTCTAGTTAGATTAATATTGTCTAACCTTTGTTAATGTTTACCGCCGTAGTAGTACTTGACTAACCAATAATGGGCAATTCATTCGTGTTTACGGGTTATCGCATGACGAACAAAACCAAAACGTCTATCATTTACGCATCAACATGTAAACGCCCATGTACACATAAACACATATCATTAAACACACGAATACAAGTAAACGCATATTCATTTGGATAATAAAGAATTTTTATTATACTCAAGATCTTTAAAAACGCTAGCACAGAAAATATGGGCTGAGTCGTATCCGTATTCAATACCCTTGTGACAGCTTAATAAAATTATTATATCTGCCGTTCGCAGTTAAAAAAATAAACGCAATTGTCCGTCCGTGCATGCGTTAGTTCCTTTGATCTATTCCGATCTTCATCATTCCTTATGGGAATTTTCAACAGTTTACTTTGAATGTGGTGTCGGCGCGTCGCACAATTAAATCACAATGTTTAAGGTTAAGGTAAAACTCATAACAAAATTGTAAATTATAGTTGTCAAACCGAGTAAGAAGTAGGCGTGGATTCATCACTACTCACCACGCGGTTTGGCTGCCATCGATCAGCTACTGTTTCAGTCATCATGTAACTAATACCTTCGAGTAAAACATTTCAGACTTAATGGCAACAAGTAATGTATGTACAATGTCCAGTGTAAAGTTGCACAATGTTTTGTATTTTGATGCAAATTACAAAGATTTATGACGAATTATATCATTACCACTATTACTACTTGGTTTACACTTTCAGCAAGCAGGGTCGTAACGTTTAAAGCCATGAACGTAGATATCAATACATACATTTGGTAAACGTGTTCCAATAGTTTTGATAACTAATCAAATACATTCTGAAACGCATACACCCACATGGTCGATTATCATTTTTTCTTAAGTTAAAATAATTGTATAATATTTTAAATTGTTTAATGTAAATATACATTACATACTGCATGTTTGCGTCGATTTATCGTTAAATATTGATTGGCTGATATCAATTGGCCATCTGTTCCTTTTTTGCTGTCCTGAAAGTAACAGCTAACCGATTAAGGA